>NC_133212.1:12541699-12589199 GCF_958299795.1 Porites lutea
AAATATAAAATAAATGCAGTGAATCTTAAATGCAATAAATTCAGAACCAAGTTAAACCTCTGCTGCTCAATAAAGCCAGTCACTTCAACCGACAACTAGCGAGTAAACAGTACTCTGAAGCTTGTCAAACGCGCACCACCATGACAACGGAAAGACTGTCGGGCTTGGCTATCATGAACATTCACAACGAAAAGCTCGTTGACTACGATGCTGTGGTTTAGATTTGTGGTTTGACAAGTATTAGATCTATAAACGTCTTGCTTGTTGTTTGGTTGACAAAAACCTCAGAAAAGTATTTATTGGCTAATTGCTTTTATCGAAAGAATAAGCGTTAACTAGCATGTGACCTAAACTCACTGACCCGTAACGTAATTGTGCAAGTTCTATTTCCCACCGCTTTCATTGTCCACTGCAGACAACAAGTTGTTCTAGATCCGATTGGCGAAGGGAGAACATTCCAAATGTGGTAGTGGAGGTAAAATAAAAGACATTAATGGCAGCAAAATAACTGAATCGTGGCGGAGAAAAATGGGGAATGTGATAACAAATTGTGTTAGCTAGTTTGTCTCTTTTTTTGCGTTTTCGAACGATTTGCGCCACATTTGAATCAACGGATGAAAACATTTCTTCGTTTTTAGTCAACCAATCAAAAAGCAAGACATTCATCGATCTAAAACCTCTAAAACTACTTAAAAACCCTGAAAAATAACACATGACCTTATGTTACTGAAATTTCAGCTTGGCGTTCATGTATTTCTGCCTACCTTAATAACATTTCTCCTAAAAAGAAAGGTTAATTCCATCCCAACTCTACTACTCAGGTACAGAAAAGCCGTTCTTCCTTTTTAAGGCAACAAGCGTGTAGCGGCAGCAAGGGAAGAAGCACCGTGGAACATTGGACCTGCTTTAAGTCCTTTTTCTGCCATTTCACTTATTTGGCTGTTTTTCTTTTCATGTTGTTTGTGACTTTGATTGAGTTACCCTGTAGAGCGTTACACTTTTACGTTCCAAACATTGGTTGAATTTCTCTCTCGACCGTTTAAAAATCCTGTACATGCTCTTGAATAATGAGCTCTTTTGCTATTTCCATTTACTAATTTGCCAATTTCTTTTTTTACTATTTTTCGAAGGCTTCTCGTTCCAGCTGTGCTACAAAACTCCTAATTTCAATGGAGGATCTGTCGCTTAAGGTGGCTTCAGTTTCAAACAATACCAATACAACCAGTGTTGAAACCTCAAAAATAGGTATGTAGGAACAGCACTGCCAACAATAGTGGGACTGCGGGCGCCTTTTTTAGACAACGACAAGACATTAGCAATCAACGAGAAGTTAATTAGAGTTTCCTACAGGAATGTCAAAGTGCGACTAATGTCGTGTAGGTATGGCAAGTTAACATTTGTTTTGCTTTTTGGTTTTAGTCTTGAGATTCTGTTCACTTGAAAAGAACGCATTCATCCCAGAAGCTTTGTCCTTTGCCTCTAAGGATAGAGGACTTGGAAACACGATTCAGATGCCCACCTCAGAAATGTACAAAGAATGTAACAGTTCAGGTATGAAACTAAGGTATACCTTGACGTTGAAGGAAAGATAGTTAACATACACCTGATCCGCACTGGCTGATTTCAAGTCTCTCTAATCTCTCTGTAGATCGTTTTTGGCCTTTGTTCGAAAGATTTCTGTCTGCTTCTTCAGAGCTGTTCTTTGCGCTGTCGATTGATTGAGAAGCATGTTAGGTTCTCTGCAGTCGTTTGTGGAGAGGAGCGTTGCGTGACGACACAAGAAACGGCTGTGTAGCAGGCTAAAAGATTACGCGCTATGATTTAAAAAACACTGGTATATGACTCACAAAACCTTCCCTTCGGTCATGGCACTTTGTAACACCATTGATAACAAAAATGCTTGTTCGTCAACTGGTTTGTTTCCTGCTTGTTTCCGTTTATTTTTCCTTTTGTTCAGTAATGCAGGTAGAAATCGTGCTGCAAAACTGCATAACCAGTCTGCTGCATAACATTATTTTTTATCAAGGCGTTTCAAATGAGATAGTGTGGTTAATGAAAGTACTTTGGGCGACTAGGAGCTCTGTTTGGCCAGGCAAAATCTTACCACAAAAAAAAATTGACCAAAGACATCTGCCAATATACAATATAGTCTAGCCCTGTTAATACGGAGACTGATGCATGGGGTCACAGAAAGTGTCCATATTAACGGAGTGTCAGTATTAAACGGGTGCCCTCAAAGAGGGGTTTGACTGTTATGATTGGTTGAACTTTGTAACAAGATCACGTGATTTGGATCAACACGTGTTGAGTTGGTTTAGAATAAACTTTGCTCCTGTACGAAGTAGATGTGTCTTCGATCTCTTGCTCATAACATTAACAGTACGCAAATCTCTCATTAGCAAAGGTGGGAAAAAGTCAGCTACATTTCAGTTAAAAGCAAGCCATTGTGTACGGTGTGATAATATGAGCAATCAAACGGGGAGCAAATAGAAAGGCATGGTTTAGAATGGCCTGAACCGGAACGCTCAAGATTCTGTTTGGTTGGAAACCAGATATGCTTCAGATATGCCGTCTGAGTCTGCGAGCCCTTGTGTTAAGAAATAAATGCCTTGATATAAAATCCCATTATGCTGTCCACATTCTTATGATGATTAATAATTCTTGTTATCAAACATTTTGTAAATATTGTGCGTGTTTCTTTGAATAGAATGCGTTAATCAAATCGCGTTCATCTACATGAACAACATTGGACAACTGATGTCAACGTCCACTTTAAGGTTCGTAAAAATCATAAATGATGATTGATGATGAGGATGGAATATCAGTGAAACATTTTTTGATTTGTCAGTACCTTAACAAGAAATGTATAATCGCATTTATTCAGGCATGCTGCTACTCAGAATAAAGGTGATAGGGTCAGGTTTGATCACCAGGCAACTTTAGCTTCCGGCGTCATTTCTCTGTCAACTAGTCCAAGGACATCCAAGAACTTTGAGAAACCTGTAGTGATTATCCTACAAAACAAACAGGTAAGAAGATATCAGTGCAATGGAGTATTGTATATATTAAACATTGTTGGGTTTTTATTGGTTTATTGCTCATGTTTCAAAATCTCTTGTCATAATTCATCACTTTTTCCTTCCAGAGGTGAGCATGCGCAGGGAAAACAAAAATCAAATGTTTTCCAGAGCTTTTTGCTTGTTTAAGGTCACCAACATCCTCAACCCAAGGTTCTCCAAGCTTTGTATAGTCATCCTCAAAGAGAAAAATTCTGGAGTCGATTATGTATTTATCAACTGAAATTTCTTCATTGATACCAACTTTTTTGCGATCGTCATAATAGCTTATTGGTCGATATAAATCATAAATGACATATTTGACCGAAATTTTGCTATTTGTTATCTGTCCTTTTTATTTGTTTGTTTTTTTTTAATAAAAAAATTCAGGTAATTTTGAGGGTTCGAGCCTTGGATCATTGATTTTTTTTTCACATGTATTTAACGTATCTGTGATGTTTTAAAAAGTTTTGGAGTGTAGTTTTATTTGCCAATGGCACTAACTTATTCTTTGCTCATACTGAGTGAACTTTGGTTGCCTACACTTCTTAACGGCTTTTGATTCTAAGTCAACATGCTCTCAGTGAATCTCAAGACTCTGAAATTCATGAAATTCAGGCCTAGAAAGAAAAGCTTGTAATTCTACTAGCGTTAATCTGGAAAGTAGAGCTGTAAGTTTTCTTGAAGTTATTTTGGATGACCATTGGTCAAGGGAGTTGCATTTTGTGTAAAACTATCAAAGAGCTTTTTCCATTCTAGTGCTATGGTCCGCTATTTTTCAGTACGCTAATGGCCCAGACATTTTTAGTTGAAAAGTATGACAACTTTTGAAGAAATAGCTTCTTACATATATTCTACCTTCGATTCTTCAAACACTTTTTCAATTTTTTTTGCTCTCCATGATATTTTGCTTAGTTGCTTCTTGATATCTTCGATCAATTATCACTGTTGTTATTTTGCCTTTCCGGCAACTTTCGCTCGAGCAATTAATCCTAGCAATTAATATTAATTTAACATTAGTTGAGGAATCCTTTACAGAATGAGTCTCAGGGTTTTGTTTGCGCTTTATGCCTTTCTTTCTTTATTAAGTTCGTAACAATCTATTTTACTTCCATTTAGAAGCAAGTTAATTTACAAAAGCTTATCTCTTAAACAGCTGAGATCTCATTTTTTCTATTATCTTTTAGAACGACACAGATCTTCGACCCTTGTGCGTGTTTTGGAAAATATTCGAGTAAGTAAATTTAAACTCAGAAATAAGCGCTATGCTGCGTAACGTTTGCTTTTGCATTGAATAATATATGTACAATATGAATGAGAACATAAATTGCGTTGTCATTTCCTTATAGTATATGCATTGATTTAGTGCTTGCCTTTTATAATGAACGACTCCTAACACCACAATCGAACCTCAAAACAGAAAAGCCCGCTATGTCCAAGGCGTTCGTGACCGTTCGAAGAGAGTATGAACACTGTATATGGCTATGATGGCCATTATTCCGACTTGCAAGGGAGACTGGGGAAGCAAGAGGCATGTCAAGAAGTATGGCTTGAATAAGTAGTCTGAGAGTAGATTGTGATAGAGAATTGGGATCCGTCGTAATATTCCTAAAAACTTGAAAAGCTTGTCTCAGAACAAGTTACTACCCATACTTCTTTGTGCGTACTAATGCATTTGCAACTTTTAGGTCTGGTAGTTCGTGGTCCACGGAAGGTTGTCGCGTCAATTTAGCCAACTCTACTCACACTATCTGTTACTGTTATCATCTGACAAGCTTTAGTGTCCTGATGCAGTACAGTCCAGGAACGTATACAGTAAAGGTGAACTAATTCGTCATTTTTTCTCCCTTCAAACTAAGTTTAATCTATTCAGTCATTATATTTATAATTATAATTTAATTTATATAGTATTTTCAGGGTTATCACGAAGCACCATTTTTCTTTTCTTGTTTTTTTTTTCTTTATTCTCTCGTATTTTCGTAGGAATCCGATGAGACTGCCCTGAGTTTGATAACTTATGTTGGCATCAGCATATCTCTTGTAGCCCTCGTTTTAGCCTTGGTAACTTTCATATCTTTAACGTAAGTACTTAATCCCTTATAAGATAGCTGAGCATATATTTAACGTCAGGCTTCTCATTCTACACAAGCACATCTTTTAATGAATTAACAAGAACGAAGTAGCACTTTCTTTCAACGTGACAGCTTAATACCACAACCTCACTTAAACCAAATCATAAAATGCTTACATCTATGTAAATACCTTAATCTCGTCAAATGTTTTTCCTCTATTCTTGAAGTTTTTCGGCTATCTTGTTGTCGCATAACTTATGAAATATTTCACCATTCTTTCCAGTCCGGCATTGCCAATACAGCTTAGCCGCCGCGCTGCTTGCTTAGCTTCCCCTTTCTTTCAATGCGATTGACATAAGTCGTATTAGTATTGGTAAAAATTTAATCTAAATTTGGTCTGATGATGATGATGATACTGGTAGGGTGGTTATGGTGATAATGATGATGATAATGATGATGATGACGATGATCTTGATCATTAAAATTAAACTTTGATTGGCTTTAAGTAATCAAAGTTAGATTCATCAATCTTTAGAATTCAAAAACATAGTCAGAATCTGTTTAAGACGATCTAATTCTAAATTTAACGTTTTCAAGTTTTTATCTTACAGCTTTTTGAGGTCAAACCGTAATTTTGCCCACATCAATCTCGTGTTATCCCTCATCCTGGCTGAAATGCTCTTTGTTATCGGCATTAATAAGACTCGGTATCAGGTAATTACAGGTCATTTTTAGCTCTGTGCACGTTGCTGAAAGAAAAAAAAGAGGGAAGCTAAAAGAGAAAAAGGGGATCCGAAAGCAGGCCTTCTAAAAACTGTCAATTAAGGGGAAATAATTTAAAAGGATTTCTTAGGCCTAGGCCAAATGTCGAATTTTTCTTTTTCGACGAACCAAACTCTAATTTGGGTCGACCTTAGTTAAGTTAAGATCGTCTGTTAAGTCAGACGTCGAACTTACGACGCCTCTAACAAATCAACTGAATCAAACCAAAACAAGTTTAATAAATTTTCTCCTGAAAGAGGAAACTCAGTACGTTTGGTTCGTCTCATGAAAAGTTCGACGTTTGGCCTTGGCCTTATTCCATTACGCCACCGCATTTTACCTTCGTATAAGGATTTCAAGCGTCCCCTGGATAAAGTCTTAACTGATCGTTAGATTGCAAGGTGATGCAAAGACATATCTTATCTACTTTAATTTTAGCGACTCTTTTTTCATATTTTCTTGTTTTGATTCTCTCTTTAACAGACCGCCTGTTTCATCATCGCCGTGTTTCTTCATTATTTGTTTCTTGTTGCATTTTGTTGGATGGTAATTGAAGGTGTTATCCTTTACCTGATGTTGGTTAAAGTTTTTCCAACAACCAGTGGAGGTCCGAAGAAAAAACTGTTCTTTATTTTCTCTTGGGGTAAGTTATTGTGCATTCAAATTACGCTGGATAGTTAATTTAGAAATCGAAAATTGTCACTACAGTGTCTACTGACTCTGTTTTTGTACAGACCAATAGGTAGTGATTTCCAATTTCATTAATATTGAAATCAAAGAGGACAGACGGCAAATTGTTGTTGCTCGAATTAATGTATGCAGGCTTTTAATCCGTCAGTATATCATTAAATTCGATTGCTCTTGTCACGACGATCTATTTTGGCTATTTTGTTTCATTTCCAGGAATTCCGACAATTCCAGTTGCCTCAGCTATTCTTATCAACAAACATGGCTATACAACTGATAAGCAGTAAGTCTTCATCTAGAAGCAATCTTTATAAAGGTTGGCCATCCAGCCCTTCCTGTTCCTAATTGTTCCCAAGTGTTCTTTCTAAAAGGACAAGTGAACCTTGGTGGAACAACATCTCTAAGGGTAACCGCCATAGTATGAACGACGATTTTGATCAAGAAAATTTAATTTCAAATCTAAATTATTCATTGTTATAAAAGTAATTTTCCCCTCTTTGAAGGTAACTAACTTGCTTCCTATTTTTTTTTTCTTTTTAGCTGCTGGTTGTCGGTGGAAGATGGATTTATATGGAGTTTTGTTGGACCTGTTTTACTGTTATGTGTGGTACGATGATACTCGATCGGTTTGCCCATGAAGAAATATTTCCAAGTCTTGTGTGATCTTTTTAAATTAAAACTCTGGAGCTGAGTTACCTTGATCATTCCGCCCAATGACCCTACTCTCTCAGCACAGTTTTAAGCATATTCATTCTTTTGATCTGAAGCGCCACATACGAAATTAAACCTGTGGGCCGGGTTGTTCAAGCTGAGTTCAGATAACCCAAGGTTAATACAAAATCTGAATTCAGATATACAAAATTTAACAAGGAAATTGAGTTTAATTTTTTTGGCTACAATTTGATGAAAAAAGAAAATTATCTGAGAAAATGCTTTTGGGCAAAAGTAAGGAAAACCCCATATTAAAATTTCGCCGCCCACATAAATTAACCGCACCTTAGTAGGGTAGTCACTAAAATTCAACGTAAGATCAAATCAATGAAGACATTTGCTAATCAGTTTTGTGAAACTTTCAGGTAAATCTGGTGTTTTTAGGAATGACATTTAAAGCAATGGCAAACAGGTCAACCAAGCAAACTGCTCGTAAACCGCCTCAGATGCGGTAAGTCAGGTGTATTTATACAACATCCATTTCTATCTAAAACCAACCCCGGCTCCGCGGGAGCATTCTGAGCAAACAGTTAAGATTACTTGTAGTTCTTGGATTACCTCATATACTTACCCTCATTATATTTTTAACAAACGTTTTTACAAATAAGCTGATACTTCGATTTCGTTGTTATTTCGCGGTGTGTACCGGCAAATTTTAGTATTTTGGAAAGATTTGAAATAAAAAGGCCGCCAAAATGATGACTGTCTCAGTATGTACATAATACAGTGAAACCTGTATTAAGCGGACACACTCGGGGAATGCTGTAGTGTGCGCTTAATACAGGGTGTCCGCTTAATACAGGTTTTGATAGATAACGTCATATGAGGTGTCAAATGCCATTCAAATGAACAATGGAAACGTTTAGAATACTCCCAGAGACTGTGACGATGTACGTTTGCAATAATTTCTTTATCGAAGTGGATCATAGTACCATAAACATAGATTGCAACTCAGATTTGAAGAAATCAGACTAGTGAAACAAGCTCTATGCAAACAAAACGAAATAGAAAACAATACTATTCTGTGAAACTAATCAAATAAGCTCGCCAAGTCATGTTTTTTAATGTGAAATCGAAAAATTTGTGGGTGGCAATTCGAGGCAACTTTCGCATTTCCCGTGTCTAGCGTGTTGGGTGGTGGAATTTAATTACAAGTGTCCGTTTAATACAGTTTGGCAACAACAGAAATGACCATTTCAGGTACTTTTTAGGTGTCCGCGTCCGCTTAATAGAGGTGTCCGCTTAATAAAGGTTGCATTTAAAATAAGAGAAATAAATTTTGGGACTTCGGCTAGTGTCCGCTTAATAGAGGTTGTCCGCTTAATACGGTGTCCGCCTAATACAGGTTTCACTGTAAAGACAATACCACATGGAAAGTGCTTCGTGAGGTATTAACGCACTCTTTGCTTTTGTATCAGAAATCGAACGAGTGAGCGCAGCGAACGAGTGAGATTTCTGATACGTCAACAACTCGTGCGTAAATAGCGTACGCCCGCACTTTCCAAGAAGTATTGTCTATTTATAAAACAAGAAAAGTATACAGTACATAATATGATGATACTAATAGATCCAGTTGTCCGTTATTTATTTAACTGTTTTGTATAGGCATAGCTACCTTATACGTTTTGTATCAGGAAACCATTTGACTTCTCCTTTTCCTAAACCAGGTATTGGGTCAAGGCATGCGCAGTGTTAACTTGCCTGTTAGGTACTACATGGCTTCTGGGTGTGTTTTTCTTTGGAAAGTCTTCGATAGTTATGGCGTACCTCTTCAACATTTTTAACGTCCTCCAGGTAACTAACAACATACCATACCACAGAGAGAAAAAACCGTCTCTTTGATAGCGTCGAGAGAAAACGAGACATTCGTTTGAAAGACTACTCATTGGTCATTGTCTTTACGAGCCAATTGGCCTACAAAAGTTTGTGAAAAGCAGCCTTAAACTCTTAGAAATATGAGGGCCCAAATTTACCAAAAATGTATTCCAGGAAGCAAACATTTTTTAAATTATTTTTTTAAATAAATTTAGGCTCTCACTTTTACGGATTTTTATGAAACTAGACAATTTCACTAATTTCAGTATGATCAGTCGAACTGCGCGAAGACAACGAATAAAAGGAAAAACTGCAATTTTTATTTGACATTGGCAAAGGGTCTATTATTTCATGGTTTTTATATCGTACTGATAGCTCCACAAATCATGTGTCTCCAGGTATTGCATTTATGGTCGCATAAAGGGCCTTTCAAGCGGTTTCAACATTTATGTCCAAATATTGAAGAGTGGTAAATGAGTATGCGAAGAAATGCAGTATATACTGCTCACGTGTAACAGCTGCGATCAGCAATACATTAGTAGCACGACACGCTTCATCCACGACCGCGTAAGAGAACATCTCAATAATGAAAACTCCTCTGTTAAAAAATATATCTGTTCCTGCCAGAACAAAGACTATAAAGGCATTGATGTCAAGATTATTATAAGCGAAAACGACCCCGCTAATTTACGCTTCCATGAAGCATTTTACATTAGAAAGTGCAAGCCTACACTCAATTCTCGAGAAGAATGTACTGAATTCGCAGACCTGCTATTTTAGTATTTTATTTTAAAGACCATTCTTAAGCACTTTTGGAAGTCCTTTGTCTAGAGACACTCCATCATTAGAGCTTTGTATTTAATTCACAGTTTATTTCTGTTGCTTTCATACATACGTCACATCTTTTACACATTTCACCCTACACTTTCTTTGCATATATAGCGCGCGCGGAATATTTTCTCATCCCTGATGATGCCGTTGATCGGTGAAAGCTTGGATTTTAGTTTTTACTTTTTAAACAGCAGTTTAAGGCCTCACTAGAACAGTTTTATATATTTTTAATTATGCTGCTGAAGGACAACATGAACAGATTAGTGGTAAATGTGCTTTAAAAACGTCAGCGTTAATTACACTACCTGCTCAAGTCTCGTTAGAAAATAACGGGAAAACGTTCAGACAGTTTAATGGAGTTGTTTGCGACCTTTCTAAAAATGCAGACTCTGAAATATTAGTTGAGAGAATTAATGTGTTGGTGGTTTCCATAAGTCATGAACTATTAATGCATATTTTTTTTAATTTCAAGGGAGTCTTCATCTTCATGTTCCATTGCTTAGCTGATGAAAGGGTACGACTATTTCATGTTATTTCATATTAATTTATTTTATTTTTTTTCTATATTTAATAGTATTCGTATATTTTGCTCAGATTCGTGCTGAATACAAACGAATTATTTGTTGCCATGGAAGTCGAAGGGATAATCTTCGGACAAAATCAGTTAAGAAAGCTGGACAGAACAAATATTATTCTCAGTTTACCTTGGTGAGTAAACTCAACGGCGCTGAATTAACAGCTCAACAATTAGTCTTCTTTTTCTCCATTAAAATGTTTGCTTGATCTATGGTAGAAGAACGATTAATGATTGTTTTCTTTTTTGATCTTTCTCAAAAAACAATACGACTCGTAGATAGTTGTGAAAAAATAGAGCGTTCTAAATACATTAAACTTAAAATTAAAAGACCTGTTCCAGTCCCAAAGTGCCAGTTCAGCCCTGCAAGCACAAGTCTGATTCAGCCCCTTCTGGAGCCATTGAAGTACCTCCATGAAAAGCCCCTTGCTGGAATCTCATCTCAGCCTGTGGATGCAAATCAGCCCAAGCTAAATGGACTGTATAATGGCCCTGATTAAAGGGAGCCAAATGAGACCCAAAAAATAGGACTGTATTTTACAATCGCACCAAAACGGCCCCATTTTCAGGGCCAAAACAGATCTCTCTGCGCTGTTCATCTATTCATATTATCCTTTAGCAGCATGTTTCAAATCATGATTAACCCTGATCATCGGATCATCGGATCATCGGATCAGGTATCCCTGATAAACCCGTTGATAGGCGAAAGCTAGGATTCAAATTGTAATTGCATCCAGCTTTATAAAGATGTAGTTCATCAAGTTAATTGAAGGTTTATTTTGGACGTTCGTTCTGATTTTCTCTTGCTATAACAACTAAATGTTGACACTGCATGTTTTGTGAAGTGTTGAATGTGTAATGTAAACTATAAAACCATTAAGCTTCTTTCTAGACATTTTTTTTCGCCTTTTTAAAGATTGATGGTTCTTCAAAGCCATTTAGTTGGCACAAATGTAAGTTAATATAATTATTTGATATTAAGGAAAAAATCTTTCCACCACCTTATTTCAGTCTTCAAGGGACGTTGAAAAGAAAAGTAAGCCCCAAGGTAAGTCTCGCTGAGTCCAACTCTCTAAGTCTTATGGTCAAGAGGAAGTATTTGCTATCATTACAATAAACAAATTATAGGCCGCTGTTTTATCCTATTCCGTCTTAAACAAATACGACCAGAGGAAAAATTTTGAAATTTCTCCCTATTTTTACTAATTGTCTTTAAGTTCAGTCGTTACATCCACGCACTGGAGAAACTAGTTGACAATGGAACTGATGCTAGTTCCAGTGAACAGGTTTACCTCAGAGCTGCACCATTGTCGGTTAATTTCTCCACTACATGAGTTATATTTTCGGCAGCATTAGGACAGATTCTTACAATAGGTTTGACATGGTCCTCTGTTTTCCAGTGGAATATATTTTTTTCTATTTTCTGTCCAGTTTGCTTGGGAAAGAAGGTGACTCAGGGTTTTGACGATCATTTGACCCACAATTCCTTTGAGGCTGAGATTGCCGAGCAAGAACCAGTGAAGGTAAAATTGAATCAAATAAATCCTTTTTCGGTTTAATTAGTTGTTGTCTTATGGAAGAGAGTGTAAACATTCCAAAAGACGTTTATTTATTTTCGCTTTGTTCCAACACTACAACAAAACTTGTCATTTGCATTCTCTACTATTTTTGTTAGCGAGTTCAGGGACCATGGTTGCAAATTGCTTGAAATAGCGTACGCTTGGTATTTCTTGAACATTTTTTTAAAGCATTGGGTCTGGTTTTAAATAACACTTCATGGAAATTTCCCTCTTACCTAACAAAAGATGTTATCCTCTTTGGTTATCACATGCGCCAATCTTTTTGGTACGCCAGTCACGATGTTATACGCTGACTTAATTTCTTGCCTATTAATCCCAATTTTACTTGGCATATTAATCGATATTCCTTCTTTTCCAAGGAAATTTAGTTCAACAGCCGATACTTCCTTTCTCCCCTTTGAGATGGTACAACTGTACATTCATAGGTAACTGTGAGTGCACTGTTACTCTCAGGCGTCACAGATTTTATAATGTTGTGCGCTTAGAAACGTTCGCCGGCAAACAGTGTTGTTGTTGTTAGATGTAAGCAGGAAGAGCGCACGCTGTTAGGTAAAATTATAAATTCCACCTATACAACATAATGTTAATACCTTGCAGAGTATTGATCGCCATGTAAAAGCGTCATCGTTTTCAGTGATCATGGACCAAGAAGAGCCACTGAAGGGTGCAGCAATGACGCCAGCCTTGGAGAGTAACCAACACAGCTGTATTTCCGGTCTGGATGACTCAGATTATCATGACGACGATGAAAAATCAATTGATGTTTTTTTCGAAGATATTTCTTGTAGCTTAATAGACATTCGAAAGGGAAGACGGCTACATGATAATTAGTGCCACTATTCTCCGCATTTTATTCAGGACAAATAAGCTTTGTAATTCATTCTTTACACCAATTTCGAGTACTGTGGACAGCAGAATTCTAACGGTTATGAAACTCTATAATAATAATAATAATAATAATAATAATAATAATAATAATAATAATAATAATAATAATAATAATAATAATAATTTTTAACCAGGAGACTCTCTTACCAAGGTGATTTTCAGAGAGGTCCTGAAAATAGAAAATATAAAAAATAAAAAGAAGCGGAAAACGATAAAAAGCCACAAAAAATGTCCTACACTAAAAACCTAAATGATCACAGAGAACCATTAAAAAGATAATAAAATTAGCGTTAAAAAGTCTCAAAGTCATTCGATTTTCTTAAAAGATATAAAACTGTTCAAAGTTTAACAACATTGAAAATAATTATAAAAATTACGCTTTAAGACTCGAGGTTATTTGATTTCTTAAGCACTGATCTAGACTGTTCCAATCTTAAGCAAATTGATAATGGGTCCTTTGTTTTCCCCAGTTTCTTCCTACACGGGGCAGTCTCAAGTTATCTTTGTGTTGTGTATTGTAGCCGTGTAGATCTTTATTTGCCGATAGATCCATACTGTGGGTTGAGGTTTCATTAACACTTTTATAAAGGTAAAGGCAACGAAGAAAAACTCTGCGTTTCTCCAAGGTTAACCAACCAAGGGCTTCAAGCACGTCGGTAGCATGCAGATGAATGAAAAGGGCGGTCATTAATATGGTTTTGGCAGCCTTGTTCAGCAGCAGTTGTAAATTTTTCGCGAGAACAGCATTGTCGTTGTATCCCCAAATAATGTCGGCATAATCAAACAAAGGGAGAATAAGACAGTTAAAGAAAAGAATACGCGCACTACGTGGAAGCAAACTCTTGATTCTCCTTGAAAGCCCGAAGCGCTGATTTATCTTCGTGGAAACATATTCAATATGCTCCGTCCAGGAAAAATTTGAGGACAAAGTTACACTCAAGTACTTAAAACGTCCAACTCCCTCAACTCCTTTATCAAATTCTGAGACAGATATAGCGGTGGCAGCATGCAATTAGCGATCGCTGCCGCTAAGAATAGACTTGGTCTTCTCTATGTTAACTGTAAGCTTGCTTCGATTCAGCCACAGAGCTATTCTCGGCAGATCTTCATTAAGAGCATTTTCAAGATCTTTTATGTTAGAGGCGTAGCAGTACAAAACAGTATCGTCAGCATAAAGGGATACGCTACAGTGATTAACAGCAGTAGGCAGGTCATTTATGTAAACAAGGAAAAGTAAGGGCCCCGAATGCTCCCTTGTTGTACACGATAGGTAACAGGTGGAGGATTGGAGATCTCTTTGCCGCCTGAGGTGCGCTGCTTCCTATGACTAAGGTAGGATTGAAACCACTGAACAGCATTAGGAGTTTATCCCAAGGAAGATAACTTGGCGAGCAGGATAGTGTGATCCACAGTATCGAAAACCTTTGGCAAATCCACGAATACAGCTTCACAGAGATTCTGGCGCTCCATGTTACTAAGAACGTCATCGGCAAAACTTAATAGAGCAGTAACCGTCGAGTGTTTTGGTCGGAAACCAAATTGCTTGTCGGTTAGCAATTGGCCGTGTTCAGGTAATCATAAAGTTGGAAGTGAACAGCTCTTTCGAGAATTTTGCTTAGAGTTGGCAAAATTGATATCGGGCGGTAGTTGGATGCGTTAGTCTTGTCACCTGATTTGAACAGAGCTGTTACCTTGGAACATTTCCATATTTCAGGAAACCTACTTGTGCGAATCGATAGATTTATTACTTAGGTGAGTGACGAAAATATCAAGACGACGCACATTTCAGCAGTCTTGCACTGATTCTGTCCAAACCAAAGGATTCATCTATTTCTTTCAAACAAAAAGAACCGACCTGGACTTCTTTAGGCTTCGAAAAGTTTGAGCCAAAGCAGCTGAATTTATCCGCTAATGTCTAATAAAGGACTTGTATGACCGATATTCTATTGTTCTTTGAGTACGCAATAAACAAGTGAGTGGTCACTCAAGGCAAGATGAATAATTCCATGATCGACAACGCGCTGAGAGGTGTTACAGAAGAGAAAATCTAACAAAGTTGATGAGCGAGCAGTAATTCTTGTCGGCTGTGTTATGAATTGCTCCAGATTATGCAACGCAACCACTCTCGCTAATTTGCGTTTTTCTCCGCCTTTTGATTCTGAATAATTTACGTTAAAATCACCAAGCAATACCAGCTGCGCGGGGTCGGGAATATTAGGCAAAGATGAATTTAGTCCATCGACGAAAAACTTTAATTGAAACTCTTCGTACTTGAACTGCGGAGATGCAAGTTACGAAGAAAAAAAATTTGAACCCGTTTGAACGTTTTTGTTGGAACTGCCCTCCATGTATTTTTCGGTAAATAGAAAATTAAAGTACCCACCAAGTAAAAGCTAAGTTAAAGCTTCTTTGACAGACTTTCTAAATGAAGAAGGACGGTGTTTTCGTTTTGGGAATACCTTCACTCGCTTTGAAAATGTTCAATTTTTTACTTTACTAAGATTTAGATTAGAAATTGACGACATCATGAACGCTCTCAGTATGGAGACAAATCATACAATGGAGAATATCTCTGTACAGAACAGGTTAGAAAAATTGAAACATGGCGGTAATAAAGTTATTTTGTGATGTTTCCATGGGAGCATTTTTTACTCTTGTCTTCCAGCTTTTAAACCAAATTTAGCCATTTATAGACTCTATTAAGGAAAACAGAAAGACCAAAATACTAAAATATAGCCTTTAATAGGCAAGTGAAATTATTTCATTGCAAACGACTGGTTTTATCGTATCGGTCGAGAACTCCACGCTTGAGTAGCTTTGAGTCAAAAGTTTACAGCTTAAATTTGGCTTAACTTCAAAATTTTCAGAATTTTTCAACAAAATACCTGTTAAAATCTTTCTTGGTGTGCTCTTTCGGGTGTGTAGGTTTTCCAAAGCGTCTTTTAATGCCCTGATATCTTCATTCTTATATAATATTTTAAAACTTTGCCGCCATCTTGGCGCTGACACGTACGGAATGTTACCATGGCAATTTTGTAATTTCACATGTGAAATTATAAATAGACCTTTTCACCGATACGGCCGCGATATTGAATTAATTGGATTTAATGAGTATTATGGGATGCCCAGGGGGCATGAGCACGATCTCATATACTCCCATCAGTATTTACGCACCCTTTTCGGGCCAATTTTTCGTTAAGTTTTCCTAGAAAAAGATTGTAATGAGAAAAAAAGATCGTTGTGCCGTGTTTGGATGTAATAACGATCTCCTTTTTCCAGAGAAATATACATTGAAGTTCTCTTTTTGCCCGAAAACCGCGCGTAAATACTGAGCGAATGCCCCCTGGGCATCCCATAATACTCCTCAAATCAAATAAATTCAATATGGCCGCTGTATCGGTAAAAAGGTCTATTAACGCTGAAATTAAGAAGTAATTCATCACCCAGGATAATAAACCTAAAATTTACCATGATGTCCCATTCTTGCAAGAACGGGACCTGATGCCTAAATTACGACAGCATCATCACAATAAATCTCTATTGTCGCAGATTTCAATTATCTTAATTTGTTCTTTCCCGGGAAATTTTTGATTTTCTAATTCGCTTCCATGTTGGAACCATTTAAGTGATATCATCACTTTTATACCTTAATTTAAACCTGAATAATCTCTAACATGAAAATCATATATTTTAGAAACAGGCACCTCAGCTCAACTTAGTTATACTCCAAACTTATGGTTAATGTGTTCCAGTCAAAAGACAAGAAAAAAATGAAAAGCGAAATTCTGTAACAGGTGCATGTGATACGACATAAGATCATTGCAATTTAACATGTGTGGAAAATGAAAGAATATATATATTTTAACGGCTAAAACAGATTGCTCTGTGTATTTACAGATTATCGAATATCTAGGACTGGGAAAGGATCAGACATGAGTTTTTAATAACGATAATTAGTAGGTATGCTTAGAATATATGTTCAGCTCAGCCGTTTTCCTGCCAACAAAATAATAATCATCTTTATTGAGGAAACTTTTTGATAAAAGATATGGTTTTCAAAAAGAACCTCAAAACTAGATATATATTATAAAAACAAAAAAAAGCTATAAAATTGCAAAGGGATTAAAAAGATACAAAAAATGCATAAAAAATTAAAAAATAAGTATAAGTAAAAATTAAACGTAAGTAGCTATATTAAAAACTTAAAAACATTACGTTTAAAACTATTCACATTCCTTGAGTCTTTGATCGTCTGACTGAGGGAGTTAAAATCGGAAACGGCATGATATTGTGTTCTTTGCTTCCCCCAATTTCTTTTGACACGTGGTAATCTAAAATTGCCTTTGTTACGTGTATATATTATGCCTATGAAGTACGTCTTGTCTAATCAAGTCCATATCGTGATTAGTTAGGCCATTGATGCATTTGTATACGTGTACACACCTTCTTTGAAATCGCCTTTTCTCTAGAGGCAGCCACTTGAGAACGGCTAATGCCTCAGTGGAGGATGAGTACAATGGTCTATTTAAAATAACTTTAGCGGCCTTATTTTGCAAAACTTGCAAACTAGACATAAGGGTAATATTATGTTTATCGCCCCATACGAGATCAGCATATTCAAAAAGGGGCATAACAACACTTTTATAGAAAAGTAGACGCGCCCTGAAAGGCAATAAATTGTACAACCAATTCAATTCCCAGCTCGATCATCACGGTACGTCATTTTCTGGCTTGTTTCGATTTTCGACATTTCTTTTTGTTAAACTTAATTCTCAACTAGGGTGCCTTTTCCCAGAAATCAATCGTAACTCGGAGCAAAGCCATGAGATATGGGTCATTTCCATAATGGGTTCGTAAACAGTCTAAAAACAAATATGTACTATTAAAGGTCTCCGCCTACGTCACTATTTTAGGCGTTACTTTAAAACCCTAACTTTCTTTCTTTCAGTGGATTTTTATTCAACCACTATCAAACCTCAACTAACTTTCACTGACAGAAGGATTGCAACTTGAAATAAAGATTAGGCCAGCTTTCTCAAGTTAAACACCACTGTTTCCAAAAAAAAATGATGAAAAACCATTTTTTTATAGTGCCGATCATGCTTCGTCTCCCCATCCTACAATCAGTGGAACTCACCATGACATAGTACCTTTGAAGTAAGATGTAATGCACTATAGTATCTACTATCTTTAATTTCAAATCTCCATGTCATAAAACACACCAGCGCTCTAAACTGAAGGTACCGGTATCTCAGTCTGATATATTTCGCGTTCTCTTTGCCTGACTGATTTGCTAAATAAAAAAAATTCCCTGACCGGCTTTTACGCAATTCTCAACAGCAAAGGTGCTTAAAATTAATAATTGAAGAACAAGGTGAGAAAGGGGTGTTCTATCAGTTCATTTGAGGATATAATATATTAATTGATATAAAATCAATCGTCAGCCCCTGTGGCTAGGAGAAGGAGCCTGACTGACAGAAGGCTTGCGTGCAGCAATGAGCTCACGCCCTCTTTTTTTCTTGGGAGATGTCGACATTCCTTAGCATTTGTCAAATTGATCTTAAATAATTATAAATAGCTCCTAGAATAACTCAAGGAAATACATTTGGTCAAAAATGGTAAAAAAAATAAGAGAAAGCGAAAGAATACTCCTCGTGGATACTTAGATCTTTAAAAACCTAAAAGAGGTAAACGCAAACATTCATTCCTTCCTGAAATATCTTTGCGAGAACGTACGTGAGATGGAAGTAGAGGCGTTAATGATATATTGGCATCACTGCTTTAAAAAGCCTTTTTTGGCAAATTACTTGACACGATGTGTTCAAGTCAAAAACTTTCTGGCATAAATTAATTCAAAAGTGAAAAGGAACACAACATTGCTACAAGTAAAAGATGATAAGAAGAAAATAAAAGGTAACTCATTGATTCATTACGCTAAATCTAGTTCAAAATGCTTGCGTTTTTTTAGCTACGTTTATAATTAGTGAAAAGCAGAATATGAAAACAAAGATCCTGCGTTTCCCTTGTAAAGCAGGCGACTGAAGAATTTATTGTTCATAGCAAGATTGCGTAAAGCTCCTTTTTTAATATTTATTCTTGTCTTTTAGAAGCTTGTTAAGTCTTGCAGGAATCCTAGCAATAACTACATGAAAAAATGGTTTTGTAATTTCGTGTTGGCGGCTTATGGTGCATAGTTAATGCGCCCAAAATGTATTACCGAGCGTGGCTTCATGTTGTCATTTTGTAAATAATACAATTTCACAATAATAGATAATAATCTTATTTTCTACAAAGACCATATTTCTATATTTAGCAATTATTATAAGCACCCCGCGAGCAAGTAATTTATCCCAACGCTCAAGCCATCCGTCGGGTTAGAAAAGATCCACGATATGCTGGTCAGAAGACTTTAAGGTACGGTCTGTCGGGTTATGCCGGCATAATCTGGCCTTCAACTGATTTATTTATTATATCCCTCAGTAATTTCTCTCAGTTTTATGCGTACTATGATTGGTCTGTTTTGCGGGCTGAACTGTTCATTTCATGTAGTGGGTATGTTAAGCGTAAACGAATGTGCTTGAGAACTCAAGACCACGATTTTGGACGCTCATGTTTTAAGGATTTGACGCACGACGGTGACAACGACATTCTACTGAATTAAAAGGGAACTTATGAACTAAAGAAATTTTTGAGCGATGCACGTTAACCGCAAGTAGAGTTTGTGCATTCTTAAGCAAAGGATTTGCCCAAAATCGTGACCATAAGAGTAATCATTACACTTATGATTAGCAAAGAAAGTAATTCTGAAATCTTTGTACTTTTTACTTATTATACACTAAAACAGTGAGATAACTCTGCACAAAAACTACAAGCAATTATTGCTGTACAACGATATTACAATTTTGGCCTGCAAATGACCGAGTTAAAGGATCAGCTAAAAATGCATTTGTTTAATAGCGCTTGGGTACCCTGGCTCCAGAGGTCAGTTTTACAAATGCCTAGGATGAAATAAACTGCGCTCACGGTTTTATAGTGCTTCGCCGCGAACTATCGGGTAAGAAAAAAAAAGAAAAAACTTTTGGCACCCAAGGAAGATATACTCTTTCGTTTACATTTCTTCAAAAGGAGTTGTGAATTCTTCTTGTATTTAAAATCATTCTGTAAAAAATCATTTAACTTGGTTTTAAGCTTATTTATGAACATGTCAGCTAAATGAAATAACGCCAGGCTTAATCTGCATTTGTTAACAAGAAATTGACTTTTTCACCGGTTTTCATCATCAGGCTCTGAGATTGTAGGGATGACGCGTAAGTGAAAGGCACGCGAAAGTATGAGCGCGAGATCTGGGAATAGTGGGCGGTGGCGGGAAAAAGAATATCCCCAGTTTCCTCCCATTTTATTTTCATGTTCTTGCTTTCTTAATTTGGACTATCTCGACTATCTTTTCCGACTATCTCGGAGGCTGGAACAGGCTAGTTTCGTAGACAAATTCAGGTTAAACAGACAAAGCTTAAACTGTAAAATATGCCAAACCGAATTTATTGCCACCTTCTTGTTGTAGGGAACAGCTTTGTAAAAGTTCTTTGTACGCGAGTCTGGCGTGGGACGGAGGTAAGGCCTTCCCAATAAAATGTTTCGTTTCCCATCGCCTGACCGACCCATTTTTCTCGAAAAGTGAAAAAAAAAAATTCCAGATTCACTAGTCGAAGAAGCAAGTACTTTAATTTACAAACACACTATCTTGTTTTATGAATTGAAGAACAATTGGTATGATGTGACGTCCTTGTCTTTAATTAACATCGATACTACGTTTTTTAAAGGCTGTTTAGACATTTGATAGTCAAAAAGACCACGTTTTTGAGTTGTCTTTGTAACCAGGCTTTCTTACTTAGCAGCCCGGCCTTCTCTGGAACCCAGACCCCATTCAAGTGTGTTTTTTTTTTGTCCGACCGACCCACCATCATAAGAGACGGGGCGATGGGAAACGAAACATTTTATTGGGATGGCCAAATACCATTGGATATCCCGAGTTTGAGGGCCTTCTTATTCTTGGGTTGCACGTGACGTCACCAAAAACCAAACTAAGAAACTATCGATTCTCCTGAGTTTCTACTTTCACGAGGTATTACAGTACATAAACATCTTTACATAAATTAATTTTTGGTTCGAAAGGGTTCTTCGTTTTGCGAGAGAGGACGCTTGAATTTCCAGGCTTTTGCGTGACGCGGCATTTAGCTGGCGGCCGGGAAAGCTCTTATGTGGGTTAAAAACATTACCGATTTTGGGAGATTTTGCAATCTAAACATTCCTTGTCTCAGAATAAATATTACTGTAATCTTATGAGTTCCTCAAGCGAAGAATTCACGCGTTAGTAGGAAAACTCGAAAACAGATGTTTCTGTTGGTATCCGGCGGCCATATTGGTGTTCCTGAAAGGGACACCAACATGGCGTTTCCATACAAAGCTTTATAAATTTAGGTAAACCGTTTTTCCCAATATCTCGCATTTGAAATATTTCAGAGACCTGATTCTTGGCAAGGGTTTTTGTATATTCATCTTTTTTCATTTCCCAGATTCTAGTCCTTCTGTATTGAATGGTTTGTATTTTTATTTTTCTTTGCGTGACAGTGCAAGCCGGGAATATGAGGTGAGCCAGCCGGATTAGCTGGCATGGGCTGGCCCACTTCACCAAACTGGCTTGGCTCATGCCTTGTTTCCTCTTAAAGTTTTTGTTGTGCTTTTATATGAGAAGGTGGGCTGGCCCACTTGCCGTGATCTTGGCTCAAAGCAGCCAGGGTATCAGCAAGCAAACACAACAGACTTTCTAGAAGCGAGCAATGATCCCAAACAGCTACAGACTGTAACTGGGCAGGCTCACCTCATATAAACAGACCCTGAGTAGCCAATTAGAGCGCGAAAAAAAAAACGCCATCCACAGTTTGAGTATATACTAAACTATATTACAGGTCCCGAGGTTGACCATAATAACGGGAGTTTATCAGTTGAAGGATTTTGAAGATCTTTTTGCTGTCATTGTTGTCTCTAGTTTGCTTATTTTTCACAAACGCCTCTGGGCATGCGATTTCTCACCTAAAATAGTGGCATCTTACATGTGGCATTTCAAAATAGTATACAGGTAGGGTGGCGAACGATTGGTCGGTACAGGTTAGCGAATGTTGTGCTCTTATTGGTTTCCTGACCAAGTTTGTTTGTGAAGATGGCTGTAAAATGGCCTGTTTGTTTTTGTTTGTTTGCTTGTCACCCTTTTTCAGACTTTGGCTTCTCTCGGCTTGAAATAATGCAGGTTCACAATCCGATATTAAATATTTAAATTTCATCGGTCCCTAGCCTGAGTATCAGGCCTTCCTGAGGGGCTAGGGGAGAGGAAATTTTAGATGAGGGAGGGGGGGGAGGGGGAGGGGGGAGGAGAGCCCCGGCGATGAAATTTTCTTAAGATAATCCTTTAACAATATCTCCGAGGAACAAGCAACACAAACCTGATGATCAAATGAAAAACTGTGATTGGCCACAAAATCATTTTTCTTACCAATCAGAAACAAATCAAACTGTTCCGAGACTGTTTCAATGGGTAACTGGGATTTTTCCCCAGAGGTTCTCTCGTTTGTCTCCCCGGCGTTCTAGAGATAGCTTCGCTTATGAATATCCTGCCGTCCAGTTAGCTATCCCTGGGTCTACTACTTTCTCCTGATTCCTCGTTTAAAAAAAAATATTTTCTAATAATACGATGCATCATGTATCAGACAACTGCATTTCCCATGTTTCAATATTATCATCTTAAGTTAATTCATTCTTTACTCTCTATGGTTAATATTTAACAATTATTCGCCGAAGGCGAAGTTAATATTGTTGAATAATCCCCGAGACGAAGTCGAGGGGATTATTCAACAATATTAACTGAGCCTGAGGTGAATAATTGTTTTAGTATATTCACACGAAGTGATCTCAACAGAATCAGAAAGGAAACCATTAAAAAACGATTAGTTTGATTGACGGGTGAAAATTCATGCGTGAACACGAAGCCGTAAACAGTGGATGCGCAAAAGTTAGATCTTTACAGTATCTTCAAACATGGCAAATGATAGTTTTAATCCTTTTGTATCGAGTTTTGTAAGCTTTAGCATCAACGGTTTAAAAGAAAACGCCGAAAATTTAAATTACTACCCAATTCTGAGAAGAAAAGTATCTAGAGCTTTATTTGTTTCTGTCAACTCACCGTGAATGAGAAAGTTTTCTTCGTCGCTTCTTGCAAATGCTGTCAACAGCGGCTGCGATCAAGGTGAGCGTTGTTTATCTCCAAAGTTTTTTGCCTTGTTAACTTGCTGGCACGTACAATTTTCGAAAATATTTGCCTTCCTCTCTTCTCCTTAAATTAACTTCTATTTATAGGCAAAATTGGTCTTGCGAGAAAATATCGAAATCACAAAACAGTGACAAAGCGACCTCGTTTTCCTCTGAAGTGGTAAACATAGCTTCGAGCGTACAAAAAGTCAGCTAAAGTAAACCACTTCACAATAAATCACGCTGTTTAAACACCATGAAGTCTTTTCTTGCCTTCAAAGTCATCAGCACTTGGATATTCGTGTATTTTCAAAAAGGTTTTACTTTGAAACTTTGGCAAAACACCCAGTTCACGACAGCGATTTTGTTCGGCTTTATATTCACCGCCTAGCGCGGTGAATATAACGTCATAGTCCGAGATAGCTAACCAATCAGATTGCTTGAATTACCGAGATCACTGAGTGTGTATATACTAAATAAAGATTCTTTAAATATTTGTTTCTTAGGAGGCTACGGGTGTATTCACTTAAGGTAGCTCGATGGGGTTTTTCAGGATCATTACCGCCCAAGTTTAAGCATAAACAAGCTGCGTTGCCAATAACAAAGATTTGGAAAAATTACCACCACAGCTGTATTAGATAAAGCCGAAAATTTGTTATGATCAGGGTTACAAAGATATCGGAATTGTCATAGCAACGAAATGACGCCATTACCTATTTTACTTGCAGCTGTATTTCTCGGCCCTGGGAACTCTTCCTCGAAAATCGTTCGCGGGAACTTTTTCCTTCAATAGCCGACTCGATGTCCGTAAAGTCTAAGCGAAAACTGGAAGAGCGACTTATCCAGATATTTTGGTATGAATTTTTTATGGTTTTTAGGTGAACAATCTTGATGTTCGGCCGTTATCTGCAGAAAATGAAACGTTTTTCAAGTGTTATTTCACCTCATAGTAGCTTCAATCTTTTTAAAAACATGTGTGAAAGATCATGGACTCCGAGATAGCTCTAGCCGATTGCTACAAAGAGGGATTTGATTAGTATATATAGAGGCGCTCTTGTCGTCGGTTTTGCAAACATTTTGGTCTACTAAAACCGCCCCATAGATTTTTTTAAAAAATTGAGATTCTCGGGATTAACCGAAGTTTTACATGACTTTTGAGTTGTAAGGCAGTAAAATAAGGGATACAATTCGTTTATTTTTATAATAACAAAGAAAACAGGGGCGTAGCGTGAGATTTTGAAGGTGTACGCTCGCGGGAAGAAAAGTTAGAGTACCAAGGGAGCTCCAAACTAGGGAGTTCTGGGGGAAGCGCTCGCACAGAACATTAGCACGAAGGAAAATATGCAGTAGTTAGTTGTTTATTTTTCCCATCTCCATTGTTACCGATAAGGTACAGTGTTTACGGAAAAAAAGGGCAAAATAGTGACATCATCGAGAGGCATCTACCTTATTACATGAAATTTTCGCGACACGTTAATTTCTCGAAGTTCGCGATACAAAAAAAATCGCGAAATTAAAGTGACACGGGCCCGAAAATTAAGAGACTCGCATGGATGTTGTGGTCAACTGACTCAAGAACAAAAATTCATGTACAAGCATGATCTGCTTGAGGACATTGTGAGAACTGCTTCGATGTTACTGTTGACATTTAGTCCGCTGTTGCGTTTTTCTTAAGTTTGACGTTATTGTTTCTTCGATAAAGTCGTTTTATTTAATTCAAGAACATGTTAAATAACATTGCCAATGAAATGTAAATCGTGGTACTCAAAAACGCGAAATTCTGTCACCGACTGCTCAAAAAAAACGTTATAGTGGCGTGACAGACGAGAGATTGATTGATTGCAATTCTGCACATACACAATCACATTAGGACGTTTATATCTATAACATTGTAACAGAGTTTGTCCACATATTTTTTTGCAAAAATTTTATATTTTGAGTCACTTTAATTTCGCGTTTTTGAGTACCACGATTTACATTTCATTGGCAATATTTAATAGGGAGTTTAAGCAAAGACGTTTTAAGCGACCACGTCAACCGGGAGTGGAATTTTTGAACTCTTCGGCCATTTTTTGAACAAATTCTTTGGCAAATTGTCTCTATACGAGTAAAGACACTTAGCAAAGCAAATTTGGTTGTGTTAAGGCATAATAAAAGAGAAAAACGCATCAGTCATCAAGATCTAATGATAATAAACGCTTTCAGGAAATAAAAAAAAAAAATTCCCAGTTTTCAGCTGCACGCACCGGCGTATCAGTGTGTTTATATGAACGCTACGCCCATGAAATATAATTTTTGTGTTTCCCCACGTGCAAATCATTTTCTCTAATCACAATTACATATTCGTTATCAGTTCAGAATTTAAATATTAATCAAACGACCCTCGAAAGATTTTCCCTCACTAACACTGCCTTCCTTTCAAAATAATCAGGCCTACAACATTTTTATATACCAAGACAATTTTGTGTAATTTTAGAAGAATAAACCTAGAATGACAAGGAAAAGGGACGAGATGTTTTGAGTACAGCGTTCGCGGCAGCTGCTCAATAATGCGACGGCAATCGACTCCATAACAAAGGATTCAACTGCGTCGACTCGATTATGTTTTGGCTTTTATGCATTCAAGAGTCGCTTCTAACGCTTGTTGTAATTGGTCAAAATCGAGCGTCTGATAGAAAAAATGGACTTTTTAAATAGTTTGTTATTCTTGGTCTCGCTGATTTTACTTGACAATGCTTTGTCTGTTCATGTGGAGCCGCGCACTACGCATTGAAGGTAATTCTCGTTAGTGCGTCAGACTTTGACCAAATTTATTCTCAGTTGGTGTTTTGTAGCTTCAGATAGTGGTGAAATTTCGCTGCATGCTATGATATGATCAGCTCGAATTGTTGCCGTCATACTGGAAAACAATTTAACTTGGATGTTCGTTATTTCGCTTTTAATTCCCAACGTTTTTCAGTATCGGGAGCTGAACCCTCTCTTGCCTTTTATGTAAAATTCTTTGGTTGAAAGTGAAACACCACAACCCAGACATGGTGAGACAATTGTCAAAAATATCCTTTTCCTCAATTCTGAAAAAAGCTAATTTGAAACAACTACTTTATTGTATGACTTTCTTAGTACATACCCGACTTACTTACATGGTTGTTGTGTACTACAACCCTTTTTTAACTTCAAAGTCACTTCTGGGTAAAATATTCAGTACTGTTGTATATTTTTTTCGGCCACATGACTCAAGCGATTTGTGGCTATCCTTTTTGACAGTTCATTCATAAATTCGCAGAATAAATTATGGTAATAATTTCTTTGTTGAATATACTTGATAAAGCAAATCATTCGATTTTACTAAAAAATACTTGGGTCTTCGCTTGTGTTGTCGTTACAAGGTTACGAGTCTACTCAGTTAAAACTCAAAGTCGGCCGAAAAGGCTTTCGATTTTTACCTGAAATAACAGAGAAGAAAATAAAGTTGACTATTAACTCTGACAAAGAGGCCGTAAGCACCTGTTGGAGTCAAAAGCAGTTTGGGTGAATTTTTACAAAAAATAAGTTATACAAATATGAAACTTGATCGAGAATTTGGAAAAAAAAAAATTAAAAATGAATATATCTTGCGTACGTCAGGTCTTGATATTTTGTTTTCGTCGAAACCGCAATTCACTACGTCTTATATCTGAATAAAGAATCAAAGAGTGAGCCAAGACTGTAAATACTTTTTGAATTATCATTATAGTTTGTTTCCTCGGCTTAATGTGCTTTCAAATATATATTTCTTTTACATTTCAAGTGTAGTTGATATTGAAACTTAATACTGCTGATACACTGAGTACTCAAGCCATCTGCTCAAGCTGGAGGAATTGTTCAACTCAAAGAGAAAACAAAGAACATGGCATCTTCTTTATACGAGGTAGGACAACAATCCCGGCTTTAATGCTCCTTTTTTTAGTTTTATTTACATGTTACTCTTCAACAAGTAAAAGGCAATTTAGAGAAAAGGTATGATTGCCGAAAAACAATGTTAGCATTTTTGATATTGAGTTTAAAAATATGTTCTACATATTGAGACTTTTAAAAACATCAAAGCATTCACATCGCAAAAAAATTCTCATTTAATTTTTCTTCATGAAGGATTTCCCTTGACGTTCTTTTTTCATTCAACGGATATGGCCGCGTTGTTCACTGCTCAAAAGTAGCGGTCTTGTCCTCTTGATCTCTTCATGTCTCCTTCAAACAATGGGAAAATTACCTTTCATCACAAGTCAATTCATTAATGTTTCTCGCTCTTGCATTTCCTTTACCTCCACCCTCGTTGTGCTCCTTAATTGACATGGTTACCTTGAAGATTTAACATTTTTTTCTTTGCAGAATATTGAAGATTGGGAGCTGGAGAGGCTATCAGGAGAATTCGAGGGCCACTATAGTGACAAAGTAGATCCTAAAGAACATTCATTTGAAGTAACAAATGAGAATGGTGAAGATTTTGGAAACAGAAATCACTGCAATGGTACAAACGGAATTCACCAAGAGGCCAACGATAGGGAGGTAAATGAAGAGACCAATGATTCTAATGATGAACACGAAGCAAACGAAGAAGGCAATGAAGGTGAAGAAGGAAATATATCTGCACCTTATTACGGAAGAACTCTTGTGGCTCCTGAATATATGAGCTTCCAAATTCAAGACCCTGCTGCTGCACCACACAAGGAAGATAACGGGGTGGGGGTGATCGGTGAAGAGGACTGCACGGTCGCCGGTGGTACAGATGATTTTGGAAAGGGTCATGGTGAAGAAGAGGAAACGTCTCATTCTTTTGATCAGTTTACTCTTGAAGAAGGCGAGGGCGACTCTTGTGAAGATGGAGATGGAGAGTGCGGGACAAGTGAAGAAGTCAACCTAAGGGACGAGGACCACGTAGATGATTCACCACGGCCGGCTCGGTTAGAAGGAGATGATGGAAAAGGAAATAAAGATGATTTCAAAGGAATTGCAGATTTGGAAGGAAAAAATGAACAGGAGAGAGATGAAAATGAGCTACACTATAAAGAGGGGACACTGAGTGAGAATGACGAGGTAGAAAACGTTCATGAAGACGAAGGAGATGAACAAGATGGTGACGAAGATGGTGAACAGGGAGGAGATGAAAAAGAAAACGATAAAGACAATAAAGGCAGTACAGATTTGGCTCCAGAAAAGGAACTGGAAACCAAAGAAAATGAGGTATATAGAGAGGAGCGACCGAGTAAGGATGGGTCTTCGGTAGAAGAATTCTGCAAAGACAACGAAGAAGATGGTGAACATGAAATAAATGATGCAAAGACAGAAGAGACTGTTGAAATCAAAGAACAAAGTGAAGACGATTCGATAAAACGAAATATTGAAGACAACGAAGTCGACGAAAAACACAACACTGACGAGAATAAAGACCATACAGAAGAAGAAACCAACAACGAAGACGAAGAGAGTAGTCAAGAGGAAGATGAAAGTGATGAAGAATCTGAAGACGATCGATTCCACCATGAGTATAAGATAACAGAAGATAAAGATGGGGAGGAGGACAACGAAGATAAGTCAGTCAGCGCTAAGGACATGGCGACAAACAGATTGACAAAACTTGAGCATTGTGACTCCCTGAGAGTAAATGTGGCATCGCCAACTCGAGATATAACCAATGTAAGTTCTACTGAATCGCTGAATGAAACTGATGCTGGACACGCTGAAGGTGATGATCCCGACGAACAAGCGGAGAAACTGACTGAGGAGACACAAAAAGAACAAGAGGCAACGGTAATGACTTCAAGAGTTGATAATTATTGATGTAGCGTTGATAAGGCTCTTTTCTTGAATTTATTACCTCTGACCCAAACCACAAAGAGTAAAAAATTGAAATCAAGCTTAGCAAACAAAAAGTCTAGTTGAAAATAACGCGAATTTACTTTTCTAAACAATTGCAAAGAGATAAGTTGTATCCAGGCCGGTTCTGTCTTCAGTGTATCAATTGCGACGTAAATTGATACAAACGTGGAATAAGAGGCGTGGAATAATTGATATACAGTGACAAGAGCCATAATAGCCATATTATGGCTCTTGACAGTGATCACTTTCTGACGCAATGGTCTTGGAACGGACTTAATTGTATCAGACAACCTTCAGTTCACAGTCCACCAACAAATCACCTATTTCCCTTAAATTTTAAGTCATTGAAGTCGTTTACAGTTGCCAACAGTTACTTCTGTCTTTAGTCCACTTACGAACAAGACTTCCTGTCGGGATAAAACGATAAAATACTTTAGTCTAAAGTCATATGTAATGGCCATTCCCTGCCGCCTTTCCAGAAAACGTATTTAAGCAAGACAGTAATGTTCCTTTATAGATCAATGAACCTCTCGAAGTAAATGACGAGCAGCAATATGACGATGACGGCGAGGAAATTGCAAGCGAGGACGACAGTGGCAACAGCGATGACTCGGTGGAAAATGTAAATGAGCCCGGCCAGGATGTAAGAAAAGAAGAAGATAATGGAGACGACAACGAAGAAGACCTGAATCCAGACCTTGAAGAAGGAGTGGCCAAGAATGAAGGAAAAGCTGAAGAAGAGGAAGCTTTCCCAGGTAAGGAAAACAATGGTTCCGTGATCGAAGCCGTTTTAATTGGCAGAGATAAATGGAAAAGGAATTAAAGATGAAATTGAAGATGCGAATTCAGACTGCAAGAAGATACTTCTACCGAAAACGAAAAGCAGTTGGTGATTCTTTTAAACTAACTTGTACACTTTGGAGAATTTCTTTTCAAACGTTGGCATTCGATTCACTTATCCAGACTGTAAAGAATGGCGATTGGTCCATCAAAAATCTAGACTGTATCGCGAAATCTCGAGTTTTTGGCAAGGTTTAGGAGTTCTTATCAAAGGCCCGTTTTTTATATTATACACATAAAACTTGTCGTCTTTTAGTCACTTGATATTGAATATTATGACACCAATTTCAAATTCAAATTTTCGGCCTTCTAGACAATGAAAAAGTGAATGGTATATCGGAGCATTAACGCCAAATGTAACGACTATCAAAATCGAATAGTTGCGGTACCAGCGATTTTGCACAAAATGGTATCCGATGTTTAAGCGAAGCAAACAATTGCAGATCTCCATACTGTCACCATTGACACATAGTAAAATTGTGACTTTATCACATGATATATCATCCAATAATTCTTCTCCTATCTTTTCTTAATTCCTTGACTTGCCCATCAAGTGCACCGAAAGCCCCAAGGGCGTGAAGACGAGGCAGACCTTACTGGAAAGGTGAAGGAACTGGGTAGGATCTTTGAGGGAGGCGGTCCTGTTTATTGTAAAGGCGTCAAGAAAGATTTGGACGCAGGTAGTAATTGACGGATTAATGTAGATATTAATTAGCAAGAGAGGAGCTTTATCCTCTCGTGATATGAGTAGTATGTCCAACAAACAAACAAAAGCAAACAAAAAAAACCAAAACTTTTATTCACACATATTAAAACTAAATACAGTTGCCCTGCAAATTAGCGAAGAAACGCCATTCGAGGCAGGGTAAAGTAATCTTATTGAGAATAATGAAAATGATTCAACATAACAATACAGAAGCTGATTTGTTCTGGGTGTCTGCGGAGTCGGCTACTTTCTTGAAAGTAAACATTACGTTGAAATCAAGTTCTGGGTGATCCACTACCTATTTGATATCGTTTGCTTTAAAAATACCGATCCTTTCTGTAGCCAGTGAGTGTAGGGACACGAGGTCTTAAAGAAGTGCTTTCTCTGGCCAAAACCTTTTCCCAGTATAATACATGTGAGAATACAATTATCAAAATAGTATTTCCTTTTTTGGACGCTTACTTTACATTGAACTTAAATTAACCTATCCTATTGCAATTTAATTACCAGAAAAATGTTTTTGTTTGCCTTAGTCACCCATTTTTCTCTAAATCTCTCGTGTCGTTTTGCGAAACGTACTGAAATATTTCTGCTCCCGTTGTATAATTATACAGCGGCCCATGTATAGTAGTGTTTTTTTCCCACATATGGTTTATAAGAATAATTGAGTTCAAAGCTTGAAAGACGAGGTAACCTATCGTAAGTGATTTTTAGCATTTCCCAAGAAAAACTTAACGAACTATCAGTGATTCAAACTTCAAAAATTCATCGATCCATTGTCCAATTAATAACTGCATGCGTAGGTTATCAGTTTCCATGTTCACTCATTGTTTTCTCTTTTGAAGCTGATGGTTCCCCTGTGAGTGTACGCAAGTTCAAGGCAATATTTGAAACACATCAATATTCCGCGGCGGAGAGGAATCAAGAACCAGGTACTCAGTACATCATTTTACGTTTTGATAGAGTAATGTCAGTCTTGCTTCGAGGTTTACTTCATCTGTTATGGTTGGGCTAGACGTGCTTGGACATATTGATTTTCCACTTTATTTTTAGGACGAAAAGAAGAATCATCCAGTCCTCCACGTGGCATTGTCAAAAATTTACGAGGACTTTTTGAGAACCCTCAGAGTTTTGAGACAAGAAATGGATGAAATAAACAAGGTAACATATAACACATAGGAACATAGAAAACCTGTAACGAGAACAATTCCCGAATGATGCCTCTCAGTTTCGATCTCAGGTTCACGTAGCCTTTAGTTAAAGAAAACGAAACAGAAAGGTAAACAAACAAGGGTAATCATGAACGGGACGATTTCGGCATCCAGGTTCAGGGGCGGATCTAGGGGGAGGGTGCAGGGGGTGCACACCCCCCCCCCTAAGATGACCTGCGGTTTTCTAATACAACTGGTATTCTGCAAAAAAAAAACTATGTGGTTTATTAGTTTTGAAGTAGAGCAAGAGACGAGTGCACCCCCTCCTAAAAAAAATCCTGGATCCGCCCCTGAGGTTATCAGCTGACCAAGGAAGTGATTCAACCATGAAAAGGGTACAGGACAAAGTAGTACGTGGGAAATCTAGAAATAACATTCAGTTACAGGACAATATCATAGTTTTGCCAATCGCGTTTACCTAATGTCAAAACCGGCCGGCCAAATCTGATCGCTTTGCAAAAAACAACTTTTTTGGTGAGTTTTCCCTTCAACATATCACTGCCTTGCATACTATTTAGGAATAGACTAATGTCGCTGAGCATTTCTGGTTAAATTATCTTTACGACTAGCACTGGTCTGATAGGCCAGTTCCCACCAATAGTAAGCGCACTGACTACGATTGCTTCGCGAGGATGATATGTTTAATGTATGGACATAATTTAATTTCTGCTGTCGTTTTTTATTTTTTGCAGCTAACCCTACCTTGTAAAACAACGAAGGTTGTGAAAAAGGACCCACATTATGCGGTGTTACTCCAGAGACATAGTTAAAATGGTCACAGATTTAAAACGACTGTGCTATAGTTGTAACTTTTAAAGCCTGTTTAAAATACATTGTTACCCGTTATCAACAAAAGGGTCTTGCCCTTATATAAAATGACGACCCTATCTCTAGTATCGTCAAGAACACGTCTCGGCTTTAGTTTGGGATCAAATTCCTTAAAAAATGAGCAGGTATGGAAAGCGAGTCGGTTTACACTTATCAAACTAAAGAATACTTTGCAGCTGACAAATTTGCCAAAAAAATACGGTCACACCTTTATACAACGGTCACCCTTGGGAAATGGCAAGGAGACCATTATATACAGGGTCACCACTACTATACCGGTCAATATTGCAGAATATAAGGCAACTGAAAATTTAGGGAAGTTGTCCGGTGACTGTAACATACAGGGTGACCGCTATATACAGGTTTAACTGTAAATATACCTGATTCAATAAAGGTTGCTTTGGGCATTGGATAATTGCGCTCTGGAAACTATTGTTTGGCGGTCACTCAAGCAAATCATTGCAGTTAGTTCCGTATGCCCAATTACCAAAGCAACATTTATTGATTTAGGGTATATAACAAACGCTTGTTCGCCTTCGGCTTTAGAAATTAAAGCAACTTGTTTTCGAAAACAAGTTACTAAGGTTAAGGTTAAGAGCGCCCACCACCACTTCTCCCAGCCATGCCATGATGCTTTTGATGGACGGTTACCATCAAACAGGGCCATCACCGGTGGCAACGTGTCAATGCTAATAATGTTCAGGTTAGCCTACAAGCAAGCACATTTGACGATCTGTGAAATCCTTCAAGGTGGGCGTTCTTGGAACGATCTGAAATAAGTTGTAGCTTCCTTGGGCGGAAGGTCCGTAGCATTGAATTACTGTTAAGATTTTATTAAAATTCGATACGTCAAGTTTATTATCGAAATACGTCATAAGCTGTGTTATCACTGCTCTGAGTGTCTCTCTTTGAACCAGGTTACGATGTCCTATGCTGTTTATCCGTTAAGTAAAATTTTACACAGAAATGTGCTAACGAAAGTACAGAATTTTGAAAATCAATCGAAAAATATAACCTTATCACCAGCTTTTTAAGCAGAGAAGAGTGAATAATTATGGTTCTCGCCTTAACGTTTTTGAAGCTACTTCGTTCCCACGGTTCTCCCCTACCCGTCCCTACGGAGAGAGAGAGAGAGTTTGGGAACGAGGTTGTTTCTGAAGTTGTCACCCATCTTATCTGGAAAATTCAACGGGTCAGGGGCCGCCCCGGTACTTCAAGAGCTTACGTCACAAGTTCAGACAGGCGTGGAATTTACGTCGGTTGTGCGTGATTGGCCGATCTCAAACTTTCGACGTTACTCCCGACTAAAAAGGAGCACAGTTTTCTGAATGAGTAGTGCAGATGGACATGTTCACACAATCCCCAAGTCCAATAGCTACCTAACCCTTAAGGGTCAGTTTGTAACAGATGGTTGTACATTCCATATCTATCTGAGTTCTCTTGGTAAGTCTTGGTACAGTATCTACAGCTGTTACAGTGTTTTTCCCCCTTTGCTCAAACTGCAGTATCATCCCATCATCCACGACTGCTACATATCACTAAATAATGTTATTGCCGGGGGAGTTGTTTCATATCTTGAACTCGACACATGAAGAATAGCAGCCTTGAAACTTTGTTCATTATGTATTCCTTGACTAGCAACAACAACTATTTCGAGCTCAGCTCATGTATCACTCCATTGCATCCACCATCTTGACTGCTACACGGTAACCAGCAACAAGCACAAACAACCATGCCATCAAGACAAGGCTTGCAACAAACTGTAATCAAATAAAAGCATAAAATTTGACTACACTGATACTTACAATCATGATACATACATGATACATGATAAGATTTCTAAAAACACAGTTCATTCAAGGAATAAAATGCCAAAGTAAATAGTAGGTAAGGAATGATTTTGAACTGACAGCTCTAGCTGTCCACTGTAGTTGCAGTAGTCAAACTCCTGCTAACAGCCACTACTATACCTCTATGCAATGGCTACGCAATTGTTGGTACAATGGCTACAAAATGATTGTTGTTCTGGCCACCAGCCCATACAGTATAATTTTATTGGGGAGCAAGAATATGCAGTCTGTGGGGGAAATATCAGTCATTCGCAATTCCTGCATAACTCTGTCTATTGCCAACATGTGGGTTTAGGGACCGGTCATTATTTATTGCCTGGGGGCGGGGGGAGATTTGGGGCTAAACAAGGTAAAATTTAGCCGATTCCCCCTTTGAATGTTACTTCACTGAAGTGATCCTCCCTAATAACATTTGATGACTTTCGTGATCCCCTCCATGTCTTCATTTTCCAAGCAACTTTGAGTGGTTCCCCATCTGAATCCTTCGAAAGTTTTCAGTGATCCCCCCTACTGGGTTCTCAGTTACGACTGATCCACCCTTTTGTTCTCCTTAAAATCAAGTGATGCCCCCCAAAATCCTCCGACCGGTCTCTTAGTTTTTGAAATCCCTTATTAAGCTCTCACAAATAAGTCCATTTTGTCCCCTTAATTGACAGTTGTATTGTAGTACTTTCAATGCTATTTAAGGCTCAACCTTGAGTGTAGAGGAAACATAAAACAGCTTTTCAGGAGTGGTAATTACTGGGATTTTTTTTAAAAAAAAAGGACCCTGATGTTCATAATAATAATAATAATAATAATAATAATAATAATAATAATAATAATAATAATAATAATACCCTTTTATTAGGAAACTTTCATCACATCACTGTGGTTTTCAGAAAGGTCCTAACTTAGATTAAAAGTACTAAACTAGACTATAATAATTATAGTAAAATGAAAGATACCTAAAAATAAAAAAATGATATAAACTAAATTAAAATTGATAAAAAGCTACAATTGAAATACAAAAAGCATTAAATAAAAAAGCTGCTAAAAATGTTATATGTATCACTGTGGTTAAGTCTGTTGTTTTTCTTAATCCTTAGTACAAGAATGCATTTCTTTGGAAGTCACCAGGGTTTCAAGGTTTTTTTTTCAACAAGTATTATTTCTGCCTTGTCCCCTGGGTGGGGTATTTGTTAATTTCTTTTGGGTCACTCATACAATCAAAATAGCAAATGCCTCACATATGGCTGATAGAGGGGGAGAGGCATGTGCCAGGGGTGGGTATGCTTGTTATTGACTAAGCTACATGTATGCACACAATAATAATATTATTATCTTTTTACCCTTTAAAATAGATTGCCAGGAAAAACATAAAATTATGGCTCAGATAAATCCAAGCAAAACCCCCACCCAGCCATTTGCCATCATTTTTAATGAGCCTTTAATCAAGAATATGATTGCCGGAATTTTATCTTGATCAAGTAATTCACACTTTTCATCAAACTCCTTTTACTTTCTACAATGTAGCTAGAAGCCCTGCCCAGAATTCTATAATTTTCTGTGTCTGTTTGCAATCTTGGGCGTTTTATTTTCTTCAGTTGATCTTCAATGTGTGTGTACACAATCAAGGATTTGGCAGTTCACATTTCAGGGAGCACTTCAATCACGATTCACGGGAACAAAAAATGGCTGATCACGCCGTCACGAAAATAACCTTGCCCCTCCACCCCCCTCTATATTTGCACTTTTCGACTCTGCGAAATGTGAATACAGTGAAACCTCTATTAAGCGGACCCCCAATTAAGCGGACATCCTCTATTCAGTGGACACTAAGCCGGTCCCGAAATGAATGTCTGATATTTCCCTTTATAATGAACCACTATTCAGCTAGCCTGCATGGCAGGCGTTTGGAAGGGAAGGGGAAGGGAATTAGGGTGCGAGATCGTGTGTGAGAAAGGAGGGAGGAGGGGAATCCCTGCAAGAAAGCCATTGTTTTCGCCATCCTGCCTACTAATTAAAAAATAACAAAAATAAGGCAACTGTGAATGTCAAATAAGTCTGGCCGCGATGCACATATTCTAGTCGTATTTCTTGCACTGTTTTTATTTTGTTTTCCTAAAACAAGAACAAGTACTATAAGAAAAGTGCAAATGCGGTCGTCCATTGAAGGAACCTTCGCAACTTTCAATGCAATGTTTGTCTGAGAAAAATTAAAACAATTTTCCATCACTCTTTGAATTTCTATCAGGACGAATTGGATCTAGCGGGGCACACAAAAGCACGCTGGTAGCGGGAAAAGAAGAGCTGAACTTCAAAGCCCTGCAAGAAGGCAGCAATTCAAGTTCCTAGTGGTTTTATAGCCAGCAAGAAGAAGTCCTCAACCAAAAATCACTGACAGTTATAGATCGCTTCGTCTTTGACAACGTTGCTGTTGATAACGCGGGTCAAAAAGCGGATAACAAGCACACAGGCAGCATGATTTTTCCTTCCTTTCTTCTAGTGAGTAAAACCGACAAGCCGACAAGCCATTGATACTTTTCAAAACCATGCAGTCAGTAAAACTCATCTGCTGACAGTGCTTTTCCTTCATATGGTTCTACTTTTCTTTATCGTGTGGTTCCAGAAAATATCCATACCCCCCCCACGGAAGATCATTGGAGGGGGAGGGGGGGTTCAAAGGCAGTTATTTTCGAGGGGTTGGGGGGGTTCATTGGAAACTACTTTTCCAGAGGGTGACGAACCACGAACAAAACAATGAAAGCAACGTACAATAAGCATAAAACATATGTACGCTGTTTTAAAACAAAAATCAGTACTACTGGCCATTGAGATGAGGTTAACATCATTAGCTTTCATGTTTCTGTTTATCTTTGAGTTAGCTAGCGCTACAATCTCCAGAAGGACGATGTGTCTTTGGAACGAAGTCGAAACAATTTAAAATGGCGGACAAGACTGGAGTCTTGTCCCCAGACTTCCAGACTTCATCTCGTTTTTGTACGACCAACATTTTAGTGCTTTCACTTCTGTTCACTGAGCATCACTTTTCGCTACCTTCACATGCAGGAAACGCATTTTTGTTACGTTTCATGTTTTATCAGTGGTTATTCGGGGTAGTAACTCATAAAAAAAATGCGATGAGACAAGAGTACTTTCGTTCCCATTTCTTGCTCGATCTTCAGAAGGCCCGGCTACCTGGCTAGTAAAATTACTTCAGCAATCGTGACGATGTTCACGAAACCTAGCGCGTTGGCATGACTTTTGTGTTAGTGAAGTTTTGGTCCTTTAATAAGGATCCAGCAGAAGAAACTGACAAAATGTGTAGACAAATAAACAGCTAGAAAGGAACCTTGTAAGTTTCTGGTTTTTTTGTTTTTTTTTGCTATCGTTTTCCAAGTTGTTTAGGCGAGTGAAAGTAAAGTTCTCTTCATAACGTTCGCGTCAGAGTAAGCACAAAAACGTAGAACAATCGATGTTTTAAACTTTGCAACCCAAATGTTTAAGGTAATAAGCTTACATAAAAACAAGACAGACATAATTTGCAAATTTGATGGCGAAGAAGGTAAATGTTTAGGTGAATAATAACCTTCACAAAAGTTTTAATACATTGTTGAAATAAAATTCAACCATATTTTTGTAAATGAGTTAGTATTCATTTTCTGTTTTTTTAGAGTACCAAAACCATTTTGACATGAAGAAGTCCCCGTTTAAAAGTTTTGGAAATTCCTAGGGGGAGGGGGGGTCATCAAAGACCCCCTTGGAACGGAAAATCCCGAGGGATGGGGGGGGGGAAATCAAAGAGTCTTCTGTGGGAGGGGTATGAATATTTTCTGGAACCACACATTCTCCTTTCAAGCTGAAATTTTTGACACCTTCTAACAATGAATTCCCATAGAGAAATTTCGTCACACTTAACTAACAACATACGTTTAGTCACTCAAATGGTGTGATGTTGTTTGTGAGCAAACGAAAAAAGGAATTAAGACGAAGATTGACATTTAATTAACTCTGACCAATCACTATTTTCACGCTCAGAATCTGAGGATAGAAAATGGAGAAAACAATGGTCTCCTTGCAGGCATTCCTTTCCTTTCTCCCTCATGCGCCATTGCGCGCTCTTGCACGCCCAAATTACCCCTTCCCCTTTTAACACCTGCCACGCAGGCTACTATTCAGCGGACACCTCTATTAAGCGGATGCCGACACTAAAATAAGTTATATTTGGCTAATTTCTATTGTTAAAAACCTCTATGAAGCGGACACCAGACTGAATTGACAATAGTAGTATTGGATTACGTCCTTGAAATACATGCTGAAGTCAGTTAGTGTTTCTGCATTTACAAACAAAAAAGTTGGTCATGAAAGGTAATGAACTTTAACTCTGAATTTGCCATCCAAGGCAAAAAAAAACATTGCTTATGCCCGGGGGGGCTGGACGCAGTTGGGTTAAACTGATGGAGCATACAAGTGTAACTGCTAATTTATTTTTAAAGAGTTACACAGAAAGACTCATACAACTTCATTGTCATTGTAACTTACCAAAGCAGGAAGAAACTCTTTCACCTTCAGTCGCATTGGGATGGTTAGGCTGAACTTACACTTGAATACTTACACTTGTACTTGAATATTTCTTTGTCACTCGTTCATCGTTCGTATCTATGCTTCGTCTCTACGGTTTTAAGTGACAACGCGGTACATTGTAGACGCGGTCAGTTGAAAACCGACGGTAGGTACCTCATATATGGTTATTGTAGTGGACCGAGATATAATGTGTCTTTGGTTTGGCCTGGCCATGATCCAGATTTCAAGTACATTATACTTATATAGGTCATTATAGTCTGAAGTCGCTTAATGACTTGCTTGTTTCCTTAGAATTCAGAAACCTAATCGGGTGCTAGAGGAGAGAGGAGAGGGATTTAAGTGAAAACGCCAGCAGCTATGCAGAACGCCGTAGGTTATACTTGCCAAGTGTCACGCCTGCGGATCGAAAACTTGGATCTCACTCCTACTCAGGCCTGTGTTCCGATTTGTCACGCCTGGTCGAAAAGTTTGAGCCATTACAGCATTAACTGACATATTTTGAAAAATATATTAATTATTTAAACAAACCAGAACCAAAGAGAGAAAAGAAAAGTCTATGTGGATGATCGACTTTCTCCGAATTCTCTTTTTTTAGTAGGGAAGTCAATGTTCCTTTGTGTTCCCGTGTTCGTGTTAGACGGAACTCTTCGTAACATCTTCGGATATTATTCGACCCCTACGAAAAATCTTGGCACTCTTACTATAAAAAAATGTCACGCCTATAAATGTAATAGGTTGCGTAGCGGTCCTTTTCCGCTCTAGCCTGTTCCAGGCGTTCAGATAGTGGGGAGCGGTGCGAAGTAAAAAAGGAGGGCGAAAAAATAAAAGCGCTCTCCCCAGTCCCCCTCTACTTTTTATCGCTTTCTTCACTTCGCACCGCTCTCCACTATCTGAACGCTTGGAACAGGCTATTTCCGCTCGAGGGTCCCAGTATCTTTTATCTTTTCCACCCTTTCCCGTGTCCCGGCTCGTTCACATTTCAGACATTTGAACTTTAGTCTTTCCACCCGCGCCCAGCCCTCCCCCCAAACCCCCCGGGCTAATCCCCGGGCATTACCTTTTTTTGCCTTGGATATGTCGGTACACTATAATTAACATATATGAAGTACCTGCTTTATATATTTTTTTGTTACCAGTCTCTCCAGTTCGTTGCCCCTCCGCTTAGCAACGCTTGCAGAGACGATGGTGGAACCGTGGTGACCGTTCAGACGGTGAATTAGCCGTTTATACGTCGAAATAGAATCAAAGTATCACTTCTTTAGATTCAGAAAAGGTGCAGTCATGAACAGGAGTGAGGCGAGAAAAAAACCTCCCATGTAAGTTAAATTTTAGCCCATTATAACTTTAATAGTTTACAACTATAATTAGTTTCCTAGCCACTCAGTCAGAACTGAAGGGAAACTGATGTATACAAGAATCATTAGAAGTAAGCTTAAATGTTAAAGGACAGTACAAACAATACAATTTAAAGTCTGCTAGTTGTTTGCACTGTAACCCTGATAGGAACTGCCATTTACATCATACTAATGACTAATAATTTATTTGCAGCTACATTTCTACAAATCAATGTTCTAGTTAGAGCTGCTATAGACCTATTCACTGTTTTTTCAACTTTTGAAATGGACAAGTTAGGGAAAATCTGTCAACACCACTGAAAAGAGCACCTTAAGATTAGTAAAATTGCTATATTTGAAAGTGATACGTCTAAAGCGTGCGGAGATAGCTCCGCAAGTTGTGAAAAATTTACAGAAATTTGTATAGTGGGGGGCAAGTTTGGGCCCCCCACCATACAAATTTCTGTAAAATTTTGCAACCTTGAGGAGCTATATCTTCATTAGTTTTCAATAAATCCCCTTCAAACTTGGCAATTTTACTAATCTTAAAGCACTTGATCTTTTCAGTGTCAAAAGTTGAAAAAAAAAATGGGAAAAGGTCTTTTAATAGAAAATCAGACTTAAAAATATGTTTTTGATTATAATTTGCATTATGGCAAGAAGCAGGGCTTACTAGAACTTAATGTAGTCAGTAAAATAAAATAGTGGGAATAGGAATGAGTGGAGCTAGTCCAAGGTGATCAATATGTACCTTACAAGTGATTGAGTGAAATTGGGTGACTGACTGTGTAGCAAGAGTCCATGAGAATGATTATAGACTGAACTAGCCAATTTGTGATAACATAAGATCTTTTGAGTGTCTTTTTTTTGCTATACTTGACATGTGCTTTAGTGCCATTTTACAACAAAATTTAGTCATAAATAATGGTTTGCCTGCAACTGCCAAAATTATGAACATCTTACTGTGATGTCCTAGATTATCTGAATAATGTCTGACACACTAGACAGCTTCCAGTTGTGTCACAGACAGGAATGGGAGCTGTTGATTGTTTTTCAAGACACCTATTCACGATTCATTGTTGGTATACTGATATATTACCATTCACCTACAATCTGTATACTGTAGTGTAGGCAACCAATAAGGTTAATCACAGGATACATTGATGCTTTTTTGGAATTCTTAGCTCCCATGAGTAGCTCATTTGCTTTGTATGAGCTGCTTATTGGCTCAAACAACTTTGGCACAAAATAATATAATAATATATGTCAGTTTGAACCTTTAACAAAAGTATACTACACTGTACACAGTAACATATAGATTTAGCCAGGGCTACTAGCAGTAGCCGTTGGCTAGGAAGTGCAGGCGAAACCACTTTCATATGAATGTGAATGCCCTTTAGTTAAAGTGTCAAAAAAAGCATGATAACTGGATTGAACAACAGAGTAAACAAGACTCATATGTAATTCAACAATTTTATTAGCAGTTGCTTAGATAAAATTAGCCTGCGAAGACTGTGAAAAGCCATAAGAAAGAGATCTTGACAAACAATCAAGACAAGAAATATAATTCAAAGAAACATTTAAAAGGAGAACAATTTGACCTGTATTGAGAGTGAAGTGTCTCTGAAAATCCTGAGTCACAAATAAAAACCTTGCAGTTTTAAGCCTTAGGTTTTAAGTCGCCTTCACCATGTTTGCTATTTTTCAAGGTGAACTCCAGGCAAGAATATCGCTCGAAGCTTAATTTCTTTTTACAAACAATAGAATAACTAAACTATTTTTCCGAACATTTTCATTCTAGTTGGGGTCAGAAAATGTCTAAAGACTTTTTAAGTTCTTTACTATTCACATTTTAATACCAAGATATTGCGAATGTTCCAGTGCGAAAAGCTAAAAAAGCGTGTTAGCTGTCAGATAATTTGTCTCAAATCTGAGTACAAATGTACAAATGTGCTTAAAATGACGGCATAAACATGAAACCAGAAAAAAACACATCAAGTGCAACATAATTACTCAAGCTTACCCGAGGTCGAGATGCAGCTCAGAAACCATCCAATAAGGCCAGAATTGCTTAAGACTTTTCACATAGTCCAGCAAGGTGAAGTAAGCTTACTAACTAAGAGTAGCTTATTTTTGAAAAGGATGATGTCCGATTTTTTTTTGTTGAGCAGCACATTTCTCAACCACAACCCAATAAACTAGCAAGCCAAGAATAACAAAAGAATGTTGATAGCAGCTGTATTTCATTTTGTAGATAGATGACACAAAACTTAGTATGTCAGCTTTAGCTATCAGTAAACAAGTCTCAGATGCTGCACAAATTTTCCACACGAATCCTCTTCGCCTGTTAATTCTTACTGTATTCCTTTCCACTTCTTTCTCTTTCCTCTGATCACTCTTCACTTAATACAAGCAAATATTTGCGCCTTAATCCCAATCTTGCCCACCCAAAAAAGAAGAAAGTGAGGAACTTTATACATAAAATTGTGCACTGTATCTGATGTTTTGATTGGGTTTGTAATAGCAAAGTGTTACGCATTGAACTACACAGCCACTCAAAATTGTGTCTCCACACCGTATGATGCTACATTTTCTTATTTTAATATAGCAGTTTTGTTTACTTGAAATTGAAGCAATGTCATATATTTACAGGCTGAAAATTGAAGGACAAATTAATTTGTAAGCGCTGCATGCACTAGCCTATGAAGTGAAAATGAGTCATTGCCAATTTTAGGCATTTAAGTACAACTTGCCTGTTATTAAGTCCATGGTTGCATTGGTAAGTACATTTTCTTGAGTAACACCTTATGAGTTAAAGGCTTCTTCAATAATAGTGATTTCTTTTTCGTTTTCAGGAAGCCTGGAGTGGGAGCTACCGGTATAAACATGAATGTGAGCCGCAAAAGCAGCCACAGTTTTGGCAGCAGAAGTATCAGAACAATTGGTGGAGGTTCCAGGAATAATCTTTTCAACTCTTCAAGCCGCAAGAGTGTTGCAATTGAGTCCAGCAGAGCAGAAAAGACACAGATTAAACCTCCAGTCCAGGTGTTGTGCTAGGTTTTCCTTTGACTTGTTGTTTACAGGGTTTTCAAGGATTTGTGCTAGTGGCTATCTGCTTTTTGGTTGCTGCTATTACTTTCAAGCTTCCAAAAGGGAAGGGTGGAGTTTGTGGCCACTTGTTAGGTTTAAGTATTAACAATATAGTAGCCATGAGCCCTACAATCATTACACCGTATGTTTATAAGGACAGTTTGGTTGTGATTGAAACCATTTTAATGGCTTTGATTCAGTTGTTCTTTGGACTGACTTGCACTTCTAAACAGTAAAATCTGGAGCCATCATCTGGGCCAAATGTCATTGCTTTACATAGTGAATGAATTAAGCTAATTATGAAGCGCTATTATACATTTAATTATTTTTTGTGGCAGGTTTTTGATGACATGGGACAAGATGTCACTCCCAGAAGCCTGCTTCAAATTGATCCTACTGTGAAGTAAGGCTTGACTGCTTCTGCATGTGAGAAAATCTCAAGGATTATAATTAAAATACTTATACGGATTGAGTGAAAACTGCTGCATGGTGATGTGATTGGGATTACAACACAACAAAAGGGTTTTTTTTATAACCTACAGTACTTCTTTTTACAGTTTCTTGCAATAATAATGCTGAAAACAGCCCCCTTGAAAGTAATGTTTCACTGGAAATAACACATGATTTTTTAATTTCTGCTTTTAATTCTGTCAATATCCCAAAAGTGTGTAACATTGCCTCGTTGAAAGTAGCATTATTTCCTCAAGCATACTGTAGATTAATATGAACAGAAATGCTTGGCAGTAGTCAGTAATATAATTTGTTTGACCTTGCTTACATGTGATTCAGTAGTCCAAAAAAGAAAAATAAGTTGTTAAGGATGTATAAAGCTAATAAAAAGTTTATTGCTATTATACTGTCATTCATTATGCATACAAAATCATCAAATGTATAGAAAAGACCAAACCCCAAGTTCTTTTGTTTTTGTGCTTTTCAGATAGCCAGTGTTTACTTTTTTGTTGAGACTATACACATATCTTTTCTTTTCTACAGGAGAAACCAAAGTAATACTTTCTTCACTGGTGGAGAGTCCATTGCAACGGTATTGAAAGTTTTTTGTTGTAATAATCATTCTTCATAAATTTGAATAAAAACAAATAAATAAACATTACTGACTTTCCCCACTCGCAGCCAGTGGCTGAATTTCAGTGGAACCTGAGGGAGGTGAGAGGGCATGTCAGCATGTAAATGGTGCTATGCTGCCACTTCAGTCCGTGTTTGATTTCACACAAGACACTGGGATCTACAGTGTGTATGTCCCATACTCTTTTCGAAGGTTACAATATCAAGGGTTTTTTTACCGCTGTACGTTCCCTAAACCCAACTGTTGTGTAAGGATGAAGGACTGGACAGAGCTTGTGTCACCATCCATCGACCTGATCACCTGACCTGAGAAAGGGTGTTCAGTCACAGCTATAATTATTCATAATCTAGTCAACTAGCTTTGTAAGGACCGTCAGTTAATTGGTGGTCCAGCAGGGGGTTTGAACTCACACACCCCTGCTCAGCAAAATCAACACTCTTCCAACTGAACTAACTTAACAGGCTGGCACAAGGCATAAAAAGGCATAAAGGTAAAAGGTATAAAACGATGGAGATAATACAGTCATTGTCATACTCTTGAACTCCCTACACGTTTTAATGAAAAAACCTAAAGCCTGAGAAAATGTACCTCTTTTGGGTGGAGTCTTCCCTTATAGGCCATCATGGGGACTAACTCTCCCAGGTCAAACATTTACATATACCCCCAACCACTGCACAGCTGATTCATATAGCCGCAATCAAGGAAGAGCTGTTTCCATTTAATCGTGGGGATCGCTGAGGTTTCATTTTCAGTGACCCTCATGATCATGATAATTGAAACCACAGGAAGCCTTTGGAACAGGGGTTCAAACTGTAACTTTATTTTGTGTTTTTGTGGTAGCCTTCTGTTGCATCTGAAATGACTGGTCAATCATTTTATGCTGCCAGCAGCGCTAGTATGTATGGAGGATTTTCTCGATCAGTGTTTGGCTCTGTATCTGGAAGATCTTCTCCTGAATCTGTCAGTGAGGATCTTGCAGAACCAAGCTCTGGGTATCGTGACAAATTTGCTGCATCACTTGGAGGTAATTACGTAAAATTAATAATATAAGAAGAAAATTTGTTATGATTGACTATTTAGATTTGAAGTACTATTAACCTAGCCTCTCCGAGATATAATCGCCACACTGAAGGAGGAAGAACTTTTATCATCACGACCGTGCAAATCATACGTGAAAAGTTTAGCATTGTCTTTAAGACAAAGAGACTCGGTAAATTCTTTTAAACAATCGTTGTGGAATAAATTTTTCACTCAACAGCAGACTCTTGCTCATATTCTTATTTAACTTGTTCGATAAGTTTAGACCAGATTATACAGCTTTTCTTCTTTTTTTTTATATAGTTCAGTAGTATCTATGTTATTTAGATTTTTAGATTATTTAGTTGTATCCTGTATTTTATATAGTTTAGTGTTATATATTTAATTTTTTATTTCATTATTTTTTTAATTTGTTATTTTAGAAGGCCAAAAGTGTATTTTAAGCTTTTTCTATTTAGAGTCAACCCTCATTAAACAAAGTCTGTCTTATCTTATCTTATGTGTGCAGATAAAGCTAACATACGAATAGCTTGGATGGGGATCATGAATTTATTATATTGTTATATTATATTGTCATTATTATTATATTGACTTCCTATCTGTCCATCATTTGTGTGTTGTTAGTATAATATGCCCGTCAGAATCTGAACTTTAGCTTTGTAGCCAACTGTTGAGTAAAACTTAGAATTTACCAATCGCAACATTACTTTCAGTTTTCTTGCTGTAAGAGACATTCCCGCCGGTGGGAATAGAATTAATATGTTTTAATAGTTTTATTGTTTTCACCAATGAATTTCTCAAAAATCATCTTGGCCATCTGTAGATATTCAGACACGTCCCACGCTGGTTAGAGAAGAGCTTACGGAAGCAGATCTTGATAAAATGGTATGAAAATTATACTTTAATTCTTTTTTGTTAGTGATCGGTTTCAACTCCTTAGTTTTCGTTCGGCCGACTACGAAGCATCCAGCTACACGCGAGAAAAAACCTCTCGTATCCAGGGTAATTGATTGGTTAATTGAGTCAGTCAAGAGTAGTGGGTCACTACAGGCCTTTTGAATAAGTTGGTCACGTGATCAACTTTTGGTAAAAGCGAAAACAGTTTGCTTTTGAAAAAAATTGTTAGACGAGCTGAAAGAGCATATTAAAATAGGGTAGCCTGTAAATTTTCAGCCGTATTTGTATGACAAACAACTTTTGCCACCCAGTCACGCTTGAATGGTTTTCCATACAATCTTGTAAATTTCGAAATTTTCAAACTGTCGTGAAATATTTCCTTAAGCATTACGGGGCTCAAATCTCCTTTTAATTCATAAAAGGCCCTTTGAGCCCTTAAATGTGTAAGAGAAAGATTTAACGACAGTTTAAAATTTTCAGATTTACAAGGAGTTGTATGGAAAACCACTGAAGCGTGACTGGCTGAGTTATTTTTCTCATACAGATCCTTCTAATTTGATCGAATTTAACGCCCCGACGGGCAAATAATACTTTGATTTGCATGTGGTACCGAAGTCGCTTTAGACGCACAGCAAGCTAGAGTCGGCAGTTACCTCCAAATAGAAAAATGGAAGCAATTTTTCGTGGCACTTTATTCACTACTCCTGAATGTATAGAGAAAAAAACTATGTCGATGAAGGAGGATTTATACCTCCATTTATTGGCGAATCGGCAAAGAGCTGCCAAACACATATAAAATCTCTCGTCTTCGTCTAGATTCATTTACTAAAACGTTTTGGATCGAGACCTTGATGATGCCTCCACATCTGGAGAATGAAAAAGCGTCCACGTACGTTTTACGTGATGCCCTCACTCAGGAGTGAATACC
>NC_133212.1:12594199-12776699 GCF_958299795.1 Porites lutea
TTACCTCTACCACTACTACCAATAATGATAATGATAATGATAGTTGGTTCCTTTTTTTAATCTGTTAGGAAGCCGAGCCAGTATGTTCACATTTAAAAGTAGTTCAGTTGAAGAAGAGACCCCTGAAAAACCAGAAGATGGCATCACTGACAAGGAAATGGAAGATCTTGCATCCATCTTGGCCGAGAAAATACTTCAGGTAAAACAACTACTACTCCAGTATTTATCAATTCTTTCTGTTTTATTTACATTCATGTTTGTGAAACGTTTAGTTTCTGCTCCAGATGAGATGATATTCATGAACCACGTGTGAGGTTTAGGTATATACCAGTCCCCAAAGTTAATAGTTTTGTTAAGAAAGAACATTCGAAAAGCCTTTTCCAAAGGTAAAATCTTCGCGGCCGCCCTCGTTTCTCGTGTCTCTCTCGCGGCTTCGCCGCTCGACGCTCGGGCGCGCGCGTGCACTCCCCTCACTAAATCTTAAGGAAAAGGGAGACTGCTCGCAGTCTACGATTAACAAGATGCCTCGGACATCGTGATGTCAAAGAACCCTGAGAGTCACCTGTAACGCATGATGTAAATGTAAGTTCTAAGTTCGACAGGTTCAAAATACGCAAAACAACTTTTACTTTTCAAATTCGCATCAATTCATTCTACGGATCGAAGCTTGATACTGAATTCCTTGTTGTTGTTCGCCGCTTTCCTCCTCCTTTTTCCCTTTGTTGTTCCGGAGTGTTTGTCTTCGAAATTGAAGCTGTTGCTGTTGTTGTTATTTTGCTATTTTACTAAAGCAAAGTGCAGGATATTTACCTCAGTTTCAGATTGAGCATAAACTATGCTTGACAGTAAATACAGTTAAACCCCGCTTTACGGACACCCACTTAATGCGGACACCTCACGGACAGTTTGCTTTGTTCCTGGGGAGAGAAAGCTCTTACATTTTCTCTAAATTCAACCCGCTTAGTACGGACACCCGGTTAATAAGGACACTTTCTATGGCCCCCTGAGTGTCGGGATTATACCGGGTTTGACTGTAACTGCGTTCCATAGCTTAAAGATCTTTTTAAAATAACTGTTTTCAAAGTTATGTGGTGCTTATCTTGACTAGTCAGAAAACATGCAAAAGGATCTTTTTACAATGGAGAGAGCGATCGCGTTGAATATCTATCAATCAAGACAGGCCAGATACAGAGGACTGGATATAGTAACAGGTAATCACATGCTTATTTGCTAGACTCATCTTGTGCATAATTGTCCGAAGCTCTTGTGTAATTTAGCTGGATGCCTTTTCTATTGACCTAGCATGATTACACAGGGATCTCACAAACTGTTTGGTGACAGTAAAAAGTATTTAGGGATGGTTACCCGTCAAAATCTTCAATTGTTCTGATAAATATACAAATCTAAATCTCACCGTCGTATAAAACTTGTGCTTACCCTTGGAACTTTTTAACAGTTCGTTTACAGCTTATTATTTGCATCCTTTACAAACCTTTTTTTGCTTGTAACCGTGCCACCCTCCAATTCCAATGCCCTCAGTCATATAAATTCTTTAACCGTTTGTGGTGCGATTGGTGCATTTAGCGGCTCCGGATCCCCCCGGATCCCCCCCCCCCCTGGATCCGCCACTGGGATTTATAAGTTAGGTTAACTAAGGTTCACCTGCTTTAATGATTTCTTTCTTTCCCCGTATGGTATATTTTTTTTACTTTTTCACTGGAAGCCACAATAAGTACTTTCCTCATTGGGGCAGCGCAATTTTTTTTTCATCTTTATTATTGTATTCTGAGATAAAGTTGAAGTTGACCAAGAGTGCTTGTTTTGATCAGACATCGATGCAGAAAAATCAGAAGGCGAGGAAGTAACATCTGCCGCAGTAACTTTGGCACAACTGGGTCCCAATCTACACAAGCTTTGGAGCTACTCCTGTAACCTTACAAAGGGACGCAATGTCAGTTGTCTAGCTTGGAACAAACTTAATCCTGTAAGTTAACAAACTAGTACAAAACATCATCAATTGATCTCCTCTAACGTGTGTGAACATATTGCTTTGTGGCCAGATAACACGCGTGCGCTAACAGAAAACCTTGCATATTTTGGGCACAGGTTGCATTTCTTAGTACTTTTTCGACTCTGGGTCGCAGTTGAACGGATAGTGTTCTGAAAGCGCTCGACAAAACAACTTGTACTCAAAATTTCAGTAATTTCTCAAAAATCGTCGATTCATGGTACTTGACTCAAAAAGGCTGGCTGTCTGGTGTTGATTTCATTTCACCGTGTGTTTTTTAGAGAATTAGTTTGACGTAAGAGAGATTTATAGTCACGTTTACGACTAAGGGCAAACGTGAGTTTATACCACATGGCCAAGTTTCGCTTTACTTTTTCTTTTACCGTTACTGCCATTACTTCTAAAAAAAAAATCGTCGTTTCACGCCAGTTTTGTCCATAAGAATTGTTTTGGAAAGTTTTAATCTGGTTATTTGCAATTTTGAGAAATTTTTAACTTGAATCTGACGTTTACTGTAAGCGTGCCTCTAAATCTCCCTATCATTGCTGCTTTGTGTATACCAGGATATCCTTGCTGTGGGTTATGGAGAGTTTGTGTTCTCTGAACAGAAGGGCGGCTTAGCCTGCTGTTGGTCCATCAAAAATCCGGAGGTAATGTTTTTTTTTACAGTTTGTTAGCAGTACGTCTTCTTGAAGGCATAGTTCTATTTTTTATATGTTGTGGTTCAATTTTATCCTTGGTTTAACTTTTCTTTTCCTTTGTTTTGGGTTAGGGTAATGTATGTTAATGAGTTTGAAACAAAGGGAAATAAAATTTAAACAAAGGATGAAATTGAACTTGTCGCGATCACAATAAAGTTTCTTTCATTTAATAACTTGTTTCCGTCACCAGGACATTTTCGCTAAAACCCGTAGAAAAAAAACGACGGCTGTCGCGTTTTTCCGCCACGCGCGCGCACTACATAGTATTGAGAAAATCTCGTTGTCGTAGTCGTCTTTGTCCCCTTCACGGGTTGTTCGCTTTTTTCTTTCTCTTATTTTTCTTTTTAATTTCTTTCAGTATCCTGAGCGGGTTTTTCACCTCAATAGCGGAGTAACTGCTGTAGATTTTTCAGCTGCCCATGCAAATCTTTTAGCGGTAAGTAAAATGCGTTGCACCTTCTTCATGAGGCATGTACTTCAAATCATCAAAAGCAGTGCATAACTGGAGCCAGGACAACACCTTCTTCCAATTTGCTTCATAAAAATAAGCTGGATTTTTGAAAACGTTTCCGCCAAATGAACCTCTTCCGTTAAGCATTTTTTTCGGCCAAAAACTCCAAAGTAGTCAATGTAGAAGCTAAGAGTGCGACCATGGGTTTTTATCGCCTCCTCCTTTCTCTCTCCTTGCACTTGCTTTTTTTTCCTTTTCTTTTTCTTCGTTAGACTGAGTTTCGGCCTTATGGGACTCAAAAACCTGCTTTTTAGCCAAGTTCCACTCAAATGGCTACAAATTTCGTGAGGTTCGCGTTTTCAAAAATCAGGCCAGAAATTAAAGAACTTATCTAGTGAAAATAGTTTTTTCTCTGGATATTTTGAATAGGAAAATCATAAAAAAATCTTTAAGGGACTGGAACTTAATACTGATCTCGATTTGTTTTACTCTGGAAAGCGCACAAGTCTTAAGGTGTATCTAAACAAGTGTTTCCTTCAGCTAATACAAACATTGCGTTCTCAAACATAACAGCATTTGATAAAGAGGGCAACCAAATTTTTCCCTATAGTGAGCTCATGGAAGTCTGTATGTGTTCGAACGGGTTTTTACTGATTCAGCGGCTTTTGAGATTTTGAAGGTTTTGGCTTGAAATAGGTAAGTCAAGTAAACAACCTGAACGATAACTGGTAACGAAACTCCTTGTCGCAGATTAACGCGTTTCTCAGTCGTTTTATGGCTCTAATGGAGTGAGTAGTTTAAGGATATCCCATGCTCGTACGCAAAAGGAACTGTTTAAATAGCTTTGCCAAACCATAACATTTGTTTTTGGCCAGGTTTTCTTGTACATCGTAGAGTGAGGAGTTTCGTTTCTCCGTCTCTTTAGGTAGGCATGTATGATGGTACAATTGCAATCTACAATGTGCGAAACAGGAATGATGGACCCGCCTTAGACAGTTTGTAAGTATACCCTCAAATTCCATACTGCTTTGCCTATTTACTGTTTACGTCATGACCACTATCGTAGTCATAACAGGAAAAAACTTCAGTGATATTTGTGGACAGAGGGCCGTCAGCAGAGGTGCTAGTTTAGTGGAAAAGAAAATAGGCAGATGGATAAAATCAATCACATAAACACTGTATAAATGGTACAAGATTTTTCCTCCTTTTTAGTTGCAGTGGAAATATTTCTTAAACATGGTAATACAGAGTTAATGTCGTTTACATAGACTTAATAGCCTTTTCTAAGCGTTTAGATAGTGGAGCGCCGGCGAAAAAAAAAAGCGAGGGAAAAAAACGAGGGAAGATTGGGGAGAGCGTTGAAGGAGCAAAAAGCTGTTCCGGTATAGCAGATTGTGTTTTACCCTCTGATTGGTCGATTAAAACTTTAAAACCCTTTTTTGGTGGAATCGGGAAGGAAGGGAGCGGAAGGTTACAACATCATTACAAATAGTACTTGTTTCTTAAAAGTCCTTAGTAATTCAGAAATATTATAAACTAGTATTTTATTTGTGGAAATCAATGTTTCTTTATTCTCCATATTCTGATTGACAACTGGAGGTCGTTCGCCATTCCCCCAGTCCCTTTTTTGGGTGTGTTTCTTGTTCGCTCGATTTTTGGCTCACGCTTTACCATCTGGACACCTGGAAAAGGCTCAGTATAGACTTATCGATGTGTAGGTTAACAGTATCTGTAGTAACTAGTCATTGATAGTGTGTAATCGTTCGTTGTAGTGAAAGCCAAGGTAAACACTCATCACCCGTCTGGCAGGTCCGCTGGGTTGACCGAGAACAGGGTGCTGGAGAAGAAAGAGATGAAATCCTGATTTCCATTTCAGCTGATGGTCGAGTAACCAAATGGTCCATAAGAAAGGGATTTGAGTGTACAGGTGATCCTCTTCACTTCTAAAACTTTTACCTTTCATTGGATAGCTTCGTTGAAGGAGCTGTGCCACGAAATTTAGCAAACTCAAACAGTAGGGACCGCCATCAAACTGAGTGAAACATAAATTGAACTGCTCAAAACATGACTAGAAGGTATAAATAACACAACAAATATAAAAAGGGGAACAGGTGGACAAATTGCGGGAAGATTGAAACGGATTGCAATTTTTGTGTTTTGAAAACTTGTTTGCCTAACAGATTTTGAAAGTTCATTTGTTTTTTGTAACGTTATTATATAATGCTTGGGAGACTTATTTTCTTGACACGAATCTGTGATTTTGTCATTCACAAGTAATTTCTGAATTAGAATGTGCAACTACAGTTGAACTTCTCTACAACGGCCACCGTGGGGACAAAAAAAAGTGGCCGTTGTAGAGAGGTGGACGTTGTACAGAGGTTTTAAACAGAGTCAATTTATGGATTTTGTGTCCGCCGGGACGAAAAAATGTGGCCGTTGTAGAGAGGTGGCGGTTAGCGGAAGTTCGACTGTAGCATTATTAACAAAATGTACCAGCCAGCCGTAACACAGCCCCTTTTTTAAAACTTAAAAATTTTGTTCTATTCATGACGTTTAGACCTGATGAAGTTAAAGCGGATAAATGTCGCCAAACAGTCGAAGGAGGGAGGAAAAAAAAGTGATGCTCTTATATCCAGATTTGCTGCCGGCTTCTGTTTTGATGTTCATCCTAACGATTCTAACATGTAAGTCATTGCCTGCACGTGACAAGCTTCCATGTAGTGTTTGCTATGGGCTAATCGTAGCTTTTTAGTCAACCTGTCTCTCTTAGGACTGGAAAAATCTCAACTGAAAAGAGCGCGCCAAAACTTTCTGGTATTCCTGAGTATAATCACTGTGAAATTAACGTGTGGTCGAGCTCTCATTGGTTAATTAAAGGTCACGTGAAACTGTTTCTCGCCAACAGTCTCCGAGCGGGAAATATCGCAAAATCAATGACGTCACCGTGCAATGTTGACCGCTTGTTGAGATTTACATCCTTAAATGTGTAAGCGTAGACGTTTTTCTTCGTGAGCTATGTAACAAATCGCTTACTGATTAGTCCTTCCGAAACTAAATATATCAAGATACGCTTTCAAAGAAAAGATAATACACGATTGAATGTTCAAATTGTTTAATTAAAGTTATATAGAATTGCTAGCATATTGATGTTGTCTCGTATTCTGATGATTTCAGCTTGTCCAGTCTTTTCTTATCGTTTCTTCCAGTGGTATTATGCTAACACCGTTAAATTGTATTTTGCTACTGTATTGATTCGAACCTGGGTATCTCAATGAACCTCTTTTCTCTGCGTGTTTCAGGTACCTAGCTGGAACAGAGGAAGGTCATATTCACAAGTGTTCGTGCTCCTACAATGAGCAGTATCTTGAAAGCTATTATGGTCATACTGTAAGTTAAAACATGTTTAGCAATTCTCGGAGACCCGCCGGCGGTTAATTGGGATCGGATGTTTAGGGGTGAAATGATTTATTGCTCCAAGGTTTCCAAAACCTAATCATGGGAGAACTCCCAAGCCAATTCTTTGTTTCTGAAAGGCTGAAAATATTTTTCTGGCCAATCATTACCAAGGAATTCAAACGCTTCGAGAAATTGTTGGTAAATTGCTAACTGGTTTTCACATTCTCTCTGTTAACTTTCCCTGTACTCATTTTTCCCTAAGTACTGTTCGGTCCCGATTGGCCGCCCTGGGACTTCGCGGACGATTTTAATCGTGTTTGTTGTTTGTTCTAGCTAATGTTGTTTTTTGTTGGCAGGGTCCCGTATATCGTCTGCAGTGGTCTCCGTTCCTGTCGGACGCTTTTCTTAGCTGCAGTGCTGATTGGAGCATTCGGCTATGGCATCAGGATAAATCTCAACCAGTTTTAACCTTTCTGTCATCCACGGTACGTAGTAACTACTGCCGTTTTGTTAGCTTGCCTCACTTGGTAACTTGCTAAACCTTGTTTATTACATTTAATTTTCAGAAATCAGTGAATGACATCTGTTGGTCACCCTCTTCAGCAACACTTTTTGCTTGTGTCAACGACAAGGCTGTAGAAGTCTGGGATCTGAGCCTTAACACGTAAGACAGCCGCTTTCGCCATCCTTTTCTTTTGAGTCTGGCGTGCCATTGAATGTTTTGATTTCACTGTGTTGTTTACGATTTATCAGATTGGATCCTATAATATCTCATGTGCCAGTACAGGAACTCAAGTTGTCTTGTGTTCGATTTACTACCAACTCAGAGGTAATGCTTCTTTTACGACTCTTTTTTTTATGACTATCTGATCGCATCTCTTAACATCATGCCCGATAATTTCTTTATCTATGAGCTGTAGCGCTGCTTTAGAGCCTTACGCAGAATCTCTACTTTCATTTCTCTCCATATGTTCCCTTCGCGAGAAAAGTCGAAAGGAAAGTACCTGATCTTTACTCAACCCTTAAAGGCACCCGAAACGTTTAACTGAAACATCTAGGTGTGCAAAAGCGATGCGAAACGAGTTTTGGCGTGCCAATTATCAACTTTTTACAAGTTTATAAAATGGTTTAGTAACACCCTCCTCGATCTGCTTAATTCTTCATATCCTACGAAAGCCGAATTCATTAATTGTAAAGTTATCTGAGCCGGGTCAGCTAGTGTGCCGTTTGTTTTTGTTTAACAGATTCAGACTATTTTAGTGGGTGACTCGGAAGGCCAGGTGACTGTCTATCAACTGAGAGGTCTTGCTTCTCCAACAGACAACCAGGTAAAGCCCAAACATTGAAACTTTGTTGAAGTATAATACGTTTTTCATTTTTTAATTAAGTTGCTCAACAAATCGTCTTACTTTTCTTTCGTTTCCGCTACAAGCGTCTTCCTCGCCCCAGAAAGAATTTAAGTTGTTATAGATTTTTACCGGCAAAGAGTTGTTATAAAGCGCGGCACACATTTTACATGTCCAGGATTCCGGTAGTACGGGCTTGAACTGTTTTCTCCATAAAAAATATTTGTTGTAAGCACTATCGTTTTTGTCCAAGAATAGCATGTAATTAGCAAGTGACTCTACCGACGAGAAATCCATGGCGTTAATGAAAGAGCCGGGGATAGCGACTTGCTGGTCGTATGAAGGACTCCCTAGCACTACTGGAATAATACCGTGATCTAGTGGCGTGTACCAGTATTTTTCAGTTATGTAATCAACGCAGTATGAGTTTTCGAACGCTAGAAAAAATTTGTAACGCAGCAATATTTCGCGGCATCCTCGAGTCGCTTTTGGACAGATGTTGGTTTGATTAAAACGCTTTGAACACATTCCAAACACATCTACCTTGATGTACCTCATCAGTTTTCTAACCAAGTCTTCTCTAATCCCTTTACAATGACCTACAATCCAAACAGCCAATCTGCTTTTGTCTTTGGCGTAATTCGTAGTGTCTGACTGTTTTTCGACAATCTCGTCGGGTCCCAGTTGTGTGTAGGTACGGTACGGAACAAAAAAATCCGAATCCCTCCGATACGACATCGTCCAGTTGAAGAAGCCGTTGTATAACGAAGGATCATAGTAAGTAAATTTTGGACTTTCGTGCATGAAGTAAACCCATCTCTGATTGAAGGGTTTGACGCTCAGAATCTGCTTCATGTGTGCTGTGCTTGGTAAATCTCGGCCGTGAAATATAACTGCATCACTGTGTATCAGATGGCTCTTGTTATAGGTTATTTTACATGCTTGCACACGACAAGGAACTCTATTCCAGTGTGTGAAGTTGTAATTGTTGGTTAAACCTGGCCATGGCAAGCGACCAAATAATGGCGTGTAGAATAAAATCAGCTTTAAGTCCCGTCCGTGATTCTTTTCTCCACTTAACATAAACTCGTCCATGGTCATTCCATGTACTTCAGCAGTTTTACCCCCTAAAACTGTGGATTGACGCAGTAGCCAATACTGCAGAATAGTAAGGACGCTACCTATAAAAACTATCAAGACAACAGTTTTCGTTTTGTGATCTAGAGCCATAATCATTTTTGAAATGTTTCTTTCCACCCTGTCTTGATTTTAATCATGCGGGATTTTTTAAACGCAAGTTTGGTTACCTGGAAACTGCTCTTTGTTAAACTGTATCGCCGGCAATCATGTTCGTATATTAGCAACAATCCTATTGTCAGAGTCACTTTTCACCAAACATTTGTTTGTCTTCCCTTTTGTTTTCTTCTGTTACCGTATGTTTGGTTTTTTTTCTCAGAAGTTCCGAATATCTTCTTCCCTTTTATTTGTCGGAAGTATTCGTATTTGGTAATGTTACAGGCAATTTCTGCGTAAAGTACCCACCATTCAGTGTCAACTGTCTGCAAATTAAGTTATGTTGTGTTAACTTATTGTATTAACTGCCCAGCGAGCAGATCGCGTACGCTTCCTCTATAGGAGTTATCTGAGGATAGAGTTCATGTGTTTTTCTGATACAAAATTTGAAAACTGGTTACAGTAAACACCCGCATATAAGAACACACGATTTCGGAGGTCAGGCTTATTGAGTTCTTATCAATCGGGTGCTTAATGACAAATCAGCCTTAAAATGTTCTTAAAATGTTTTTAAATTTTTATTTAGTAATACTATCCAAAACATATTGCTAGAGGTATATTTAGCATATTTTAGGAAAATAAAATAAATAATTATTCTGTAATTTGATCATATTAAGGTGGCTCGATACAGTTTTTCAGGACCAATACCTCCCAAGTTTGAGCATAAACTACGTCGCCATAAACAAAGTTTTGGAAAAATTGCCACCACAGTTGTATTAGATGAAGATGGAAATTTGTTATGGTCAGGGTTGCAACGTCATCGGAGTTGTCATAGCAACGAAATGACGCCAATAGCTATTTTACTTGCAGCATTATATCTCGGCACTAGGAACTGTTCTTCGAAAATCATTCGCGAGAGCTTTTTCCTCCAATAGCAGCCTCGACGTTCGTGAAGTTTAAGCGAAATCTGTAAGAGCGTTATCGAGACATTTTGGGGTAAAGAGTTTGTGGTTAGAAATACAGAAAAAAATAGACAATCTTGGTGTTCGGCTGTTATCTGTAGAGAACGAAGCGCTTTTGACATGCAATTTCACCTCAGGGTAGTTTCAATCTTTTTAAAAACAAGTGTGAAAGATCAAGGAGATAGCTTCAGCCGTTTGCTAGAAAGAAGGATTTGATTAGTATGTTTCGAGGCGCTCTGTTAGCGGTTTTTTGAACATTTTGGTCTACTTTAACAAATTAGCGAATAATTTTTTAAACCGCTTGATAGATTTTTTTTAAAATTTAAGATTCTTGAGATTAACCTTCCTTTTATATGACCTTTTAGTTTCAAGATTATTGATATATTGTAAGGCAGTAAAATAAGGGCTACAATTCGCCAATATTTTGGCAGAAATTTTGTGTTTACAAGTGTGAGCCTCTCATTATTCAGGGTATTGTGTCCAAGTTTCATATTTTCGTGCACAACAATAGCTAACATTTTTGCATATTTCAACTGCATTGTTAGTTACTACTGTTCACGTGAAAATGAAACTTGGAGACAATGCCTTGAATAATTAGAGGCTCTCACTTGTAATGACGAAACTTCCGATAAAAAAGTAACAAATTGTAGCCCTTATTTCACTGCCTTACAACATATCAATAATCTTGAAACTAAAAGGTCATATAAAAGGAAAGTTAATCTCAAGAATCTTAAATTTTAAAAAAAATCCATCGAGCGGTTTAAAAATTATTCGCTAATTTGTTAAAGTAGACCAAGATGTTTACAAAACCGCTAACAAGAGCGCTTCGATACATACTAATCAAACCCTTCTTTCTAGCAATCGGCTGGAGCTATCTCCCATGATCTTTCACACACGCTTTTAAAAAGATTGAAACTACCCTGAGGTGAAATTGCATGTCGAAAGCGCCTCATTTTCTACAGATAACGGCCAAACAACAATATTGTCCGTTTTTTACTGTGTTTCTAACAATAAAAACTTTATCCCAAAATATCTCGATAACGCTCTTACAGATTTCGCTTAAACTTCACGAACATCGAGGCTGCTATTGGAGGAAAAAGCTCCCGTGAATGTTTTTCGAAGAACAGTTCCTAGTGCCGAGATATACTGCTGCAAGTAAAATAGCTAATAGCGTCATTTCGTTGCTATGACAACTCCGATGCCGTTGCAACCCTGATCATAACAAATTTTCATCTTTATCTAATACAACTGTGATGGCAATTTTTGCAAAACTTTGTTTATGGCGATGTAGTTTATGCTCAAACTTGGGAGGTATTGACCCTGAAAAACTGTATCGAGCCACCTTAACAAATGAAGTTATCTGACAGCAAACATAAACTTACATGTTTTGTAATTATGACACTTTTTCCATTTTATAAGAACATGTTACAATTTTCAGGCTGATCTTGTTCTTATAAAAATGAGGCTTTATTGGCCAAATTTCAGCCTGGTGTTCTTAATCCATTGTTCTTATATTCGGGTGTTTACTGTATCGCATCTTCGTGAAATAACCCGGAAATTTACGCACGCAGTTTAAGTTGTGTGAAATGTTTTCATTGTATTTTTAGAGGGAGAGCAAACAGAGGGAGCAAACGGCGAGCAAACTCGATTTCAGCTCTGAAAAAGGACTGTTCACAGCCCCCTATTTTCCCTTAAGATCGTCTGGTAGCCGTTACGGACGGCCATCTTGGTTTCAAAGGGTGAGCCAGAGAAACCAAGATGGCGGTCCCGTAAGGGTGAGTGTTCGATCTTACGGGAAAATAGCAGACTCTGAACAGACTATTTTAGCTCTTAACCAAGACAGTATTATCTCATTATCATCTTTAATCACAACGTGGTTGTTGTTCACTCTCTAGTTGTTTTTTCATAATAATTTATAATTGTTTTCGCAAGAACTATTTCAACAAAAGCAATTTTTGTCTTTTTTTGCAGGCGCAGGTTTTGACGAAGTTAATAAGGTCTGTTGATAACTCGGCAGGATCACCGGGTAAAAAGAAAGCTGATCAGGAATAAGCAGGATAGAGCGGTCACGTACTCACATGAACTCCATCCACGGAGATAAACTGGCCATTTAAAACAAGAAGTCGAACTATTGTATACAAGATGGCTTATTTTATTATTTGAAGAGGTATTTTCAGACGAAGTCAAAGTTACTTCTTTTTCCTACTGAATGTTAAAATGAAATGTAGGGAAACAAGCTTGTATAAAAGTCGTTTGGTTTATATTTATTGTGTACAAAAAAGCAAATAAAATTATAGGTTCGATAAAACAGTGCGACAAATTATGTACATTGATGTTATTTTCAAGGTATTAAAGTCACTTTTAAATAAAACGTGCGTGTAAACCCATGCTTTGATTTTAGACGGTCTGTCCTGAACTACGGTTTCTCTACCACTATACTAACCGATTTCTAGGTCCGTGCTGGAAGTTAAATCGTTAATCAACGGTGAAAAAACTCGGTCCGTAACTTAACGAACGGACAAAAAAAACGAGGTTAGTAAGACATTTTAAAGCAGACACATGTCTGAGGTTAATCAGGAGCGCGGGAAAAGAAAACTTTCAAATATAATGGACCGTACAGTAGAACACAGCCCGCAAAATTTAACCAATCACAGCGCGTACTAATTTGAGACAACAATTATTGAATGAGGCCGAGAACGACATGAAGAATTATGCACATCGAGAAAGGTGTTCAGCTGTGGCGGATAGCAGCCTCCACAATCTGCACAATTCCTCACATCACACGAAAGCCACATTCCATGATTTTTTTAGAGTCTTACCAACATGAACTCCTCGTGGACTTTCCTCAACACATCGGCCTGTTTCTCGGCATAGTTTCCGAATGTGAACGTTTTTTTTTTTCAAAATTGTGGGTATGGAGAAATTGCTAGTTTTTCAGAGTACACTATTGTTGTTTGGAGAACCTGAATAATAAAGCTTCCGAGACCTCTTTCTGACACAAAGCTGTGATTTTGTCCATAACGATGAAGGCCGCGTAATTTGCAGTAATAAAATGATCTAGACAGCCGTGGCAGAGCCCCTTGAAAGCCAATAAGAAACGGCAGAATATTTTGAATGAATAATGAAAGAAATTATTTCATTATTTATTGCAATACATTTCGTGTTTTAAGGTTTATGGGTTGAGGTAAGGGTTCACGACTCCATTGTCTTTGCAATTCTCAGAAGAGACTTGAGCACAAAGAAAACCAACCATAGAAATATGACCAGAAAGCCTTGAAGTCATGTTAGAATTTTAATATATCGAACATGGAACCGAACCTGGGCTATTTCATCTCTGAATTAGACTGCTGGGTATGGCTTTCAAATGGTAACGAGTTTAAAACAAGGAAACTAAAATTGGCATCCAGGATAACATTGAACCAAAGCATGTTGTTAAGCTCCCAATATGTTTGCACGTAAGTTGGAAATTCTGCGAAACTCTAGCACATGCAATGATAAAAAAGGGCCTAAACTTGACTAACATTCCTAAAATTTCTTTGTTAGTTGAAGACTGGATTTGTCATTAAACCACGTCGCAACTTCTGTTCTTCTTTTCATGTCTTCTTAGTCAGGCATAACAAAATGAAGGTTGTTTGCTCTTCGCAGTTGCAGCTGGCCGTTTCCGTGTTCATTGTTAGGTTGAAAATAAATCTTGGTGTACTGCGTCAGAAATTGTTCTTAGAGAAGCGTTTCCGATTGTGCGGTGCCCACTTTTATCGCTGCTCACGTTTTCAACGATGCTGCGTTTCAACCGTTTTCTTGTTTTGAGCGCGCAGGGCTTTTTAACCTATGGAGTGCTACTGAGCGTGCCACCCACATCTGAACGTTAATTTCAAGAACTCGCATCAATGACGCCACTTATAAAAGCAAGCACTAGTTCAACGAAAAGGACGTTTAACTGCTTCCGCTGTTATAACGTGTACTGCACTGGACATGTTCTTCCGAGATGAAAGCGTTTCCTCTAGTGGTAGCCTATTGAATATAGATTTTTTAGCTCTTATGCCGGTATGCACTCGTTCAGCTTCTGTCCCCGATTTGTCTTGGGTTGTAGAAGATCAGTTGATTGTTGTTGGAGTTGAGGATTCAGCCCTTGACTTTGATGTTTATGATCTTGATGTCTTCATATGGTTTATCGTTCTTAGGGTTTGTTTTGACTTTGCTGATGGCCATCACCACGTCCATTCCCTTGACAACACGTCCGAATACGGTGTGCTTGTTGTCCAGCCAAGGCTGAAATAAAAAGAAGTCGATCATACATCAAACAGCTAAACAGACAACCTCCAACGGTGCAATCATAGATGTAGCATCATCTAAAATGATGTAAAATTACCTAAATGATCTAAATTCGGGATACAACACATTGGACTGTTCCCAGCCCCTCTATTTTCTCAACTTAAAGGGGCTACACGTCACGCTATTTCCTATCTTTTCATAAAGCTAAAACTATTTTGCCATCATTGAATTCCGCAAATAATGATCCAGTTTTATTACGCAAGACTATATTTAGGCATTGAAACTGTTGTCTATCGTCTGTTGCAACGGATGGCAAGGATGGACATGGATTTAGACTTGAAAAAGTTGGACCAACGTTTTGAACCCTTTGTGCTATGCCTGCAAAATATACACCACCCTCCCAAAGAAAAAAAAACTATGGTTAGTGCTTCCTGATAACATTTGTAAGATGTCTACTTCATAACTCTACAGGATCATTATGTGTATGGGAAAAAACGCGGAATAATGACTTCAGAACATAATTAACCTAAAATAGCAATATCTTGGTGACACAGCCCCTTTAAACTGAAAAAAAAAAAACGCTGAACGGAGAACAATTGAAAGGAGCGCCAAGCGCTAGGCCCAGGTAGAGGTATTTCGCGCGTTCATCAAATAATGAAAAAGGAAGAATTAAGTTGAGGACCGCGAACATTTTAACGCTGTCGACATAACAATCCAAAATCTCGGAAGGGACCTTCGTACAAGGTGTTGTATATACTAGTCTCCTACGCAGCAGTTTCTTGTGTCGTCTCGCGACGCTCCTCGACACAAATAACGGCTCCAAAGGAGACTAATAACAGACACGAAAGTCAAACAAGTGTCCTACGACAACGAATTTCCCGCCAACCTGAGAATTTGTTGTGTTTTCTAAAAATATTCTGTTGTACTGACAACGCCATTTTTAAACGCGCGGTTTTTCATTCTGAAGATAAAAGTTTCTTCTACGTGTAAAAAGCGACCACGTAAATGTTAAGTTATTAAAAAATATAAGCGAAACAGAGACCATATTAAAAACGTATTACAACGCTGACTTCATGAAGCGAGTTTCCCGCGCTCTTGAAATCTCTACTGGTGACCACGACCTTGTGGTTACTTGTCCAAATACTCTACCACTGAGAAACAGGAGGCTTATGGAAACTAAGGCCAATAAACTAGGTTGGTAAGACAAATATCATGCACACTGCCGGTTAGGACTGCTACTTTGATTTTCCTTACCGTTGGTACCACAGTAATGAAAAACTGCGAGCCGTTTGTGTTGGGTCCTGCATTGGCCATGCTGACTGTGTACGCTCGATCATGTCTTAAATTCCGGTGAAATTCGTCCTCGAATTCTCCACCCCAGATGGACTCTCCACCAGTACCATCCCCTAAAAGACATAACAATCCTCCTCAGAACAGTTGTATTTTGGTAACCACTTCTTCTTGGCTTGCAAACACGTGAAAAGGCGGCCATGTTGGTGGACAATACAAAAGAATTTTTTTCCCAAGAATTTAAATAAAAATGGAGTTTACTTCCCAGTTCCCAGGTTCCCAGGTTCTTGACCACCAACACGGTCGCCGTGACGTCACCTCCAAACCAGTAATGCAATGGAGCCTGCAGGAAGTACTTTGCTTATTTAAGATAAAAAGGCACTGTTTGGAAACCGCTTAAGTTTACCCGCGAAAACAGAATGAGAAAAAAGGTTTGTAGACGAGTTACCGTTAGCCTGCGAAAACATCCGTTTCTCCTCGCTCTTCGCCGATGGGAACGTTTCGCGCTGTCCGGAATCCGGTCAGAAGCGCTGATTGGTCGACGGAGTGGTTGCATTGTTTTAGCTATTGTTTACGAATGACAGGCAAAAGACAAAAGGCCACAAAGGTCAAATGTAAACGCGAAGAATCTCTAACAAAACAGTCAACATTTGTGGAATATAGTCTTCTCTTGAAGAAGCATTTGAGTTTTGCTGGAGCTCGTCAGCAGATGAAGACAACACTTTACCAAAATCGACCAGAAGACACGTAAAATTGGACAAATTTGTAATTGGAACCCCATGACTACTGGATTTATTATGTAAACATTGGTTTGCATCATCAGTATGGAATTTCTGCCGCTGAGTCACAGACTTTCCTCCTCGCGAAACGTCCCCGGCGGCGAAGAGCGAGGAGAAACGGATGTTTTCGTAGGCTAAGTTACCGTGTGAAACTTGGGTAATATTTGTCTCTCACGCAGTCATACTTTGTCTTGCATGCAGCGCGGCCAACAAGGAAAGGCTGCCTGAAAGACGGAAACAGGTCGATTCGTACCCACTTTTTTGTCCATTCGTACCCTTATTCCATTCACTTCGTATACACACAAATAAGAGTGAATACGACTCAATAATAGAAAGACGGGTCTCGTGATGCTTTCTGAAAGTATATCTTACTAAAAGAATCGCTAAGTGTTTTTTGGAAGTTCCTACACACGTATGTTATTCATTATTTCTTTTAATTAATAATATTGACCTTCTGGGTCTCCAGTCTGGATCATAAACTCATGAATAACGCGATGAAATATATGTGTATTGTAGTAGCCATTCTCACAGTGTGTTGAGAAGTTCTCCACCGTCTTAGGACACCTACCAAAAAAGAACGAAATTACTAACTGTTACAAGTATTTACACCGGAACAAGATATGACGAAGAGGACTGAGAAATGGTTCGCTAGGTAGGGGTCATGTACCGTGCATATCATTATAACTGAAGCGAAGAATATTCAAGCAAATATTTTGCCACGATTCACCTCGATTTCAGAGAATAACTGCTAAAAAGGACGGGATCCTAAACCAATCAGAGAGCGCGAATCACTATGATCAGTGGAGTAATTATACTAAAATTCGTTACAAAATTAAGACGTGAGGTAAAACACACTTACTCTTTTGGGAACAGTTTTATTGTAATATCACCCATTGTTGTGTGGATTGTAACTCCATCAGGAAGTTTCTTTGTTCCCTCGGACCCCTTAAAGGAAAAAACAATCCATCACACCTTATTAAGCCTTTTTGCACAGACATCACAAACGACTAGTCATACCTACTAAAACCAGAACGCTCTTAATATAAAAGCTACAAGTATCGCTTGCGTGGAGATAAGATGAGAAATGAGGAGGAGATTAATTCTACATTGTTCTTCGCTAAAAATCTTTTACGTCCTACTTTATCGACGGTCGAGTATTCTCCAGGATATCTACTTTTTTATCGTATTCGACGATTTGTTTCTGAATTGATTGCCAAGCGTGTATAAATACACGAAACTCAAAGGTGTCGATTCAAAAAAATTACGTCATTGCCAGAAAGCAAAAACGTAATGAGCATGGCGCGTCATTTCAAGACTCATTTGCATAAAATGAAAGTTTACAACACCCGGCCAGAAAAAAAACATTCTCACCTTCATCATACCCCCCCGCCCCCCTCGGCCGCTTTTGGCGCGCACACAAGACAGAAAAAGAGAAACACTTGAGTCTGGCTGCTTAAGCAATCTCGACTAACGACTAAAAATGGAAAAGTAGACATCCTTCCTGTGACACTTTGACCTCTGATGTCCCATCCCTATTTACTACAGGCAAAGTAGTGCATCTTCTTGCTTGTATGCGCTGCAAGGTTTTTACGCTCATCTTGCGCAACCTCGCTTAGATGAATTATTGAGTTATTGAAGTTAATATAGAAGACGCTAGCATTTTTGCAGGTAAACAGAAAGCCAACAGACTGATGACCGTAGAATGGACTGTCATAACTTAGCATCATCTGCAGGTTTACCTGAGTGCAACGGTTATTCTTAAAACGTACCTGAGTAGCTGCAAGCATCTCCTCTCTCGAAGGCTTCTCGTTGAACACATCACGATCGCTATCACCACTGAAATGATAAAATGATCACTGTTCACATGATTGCAAGATCAGTATCTTAGGGATTATCAAAGCGGTTAAAAAGTGCAAGACCCTGTCTGCTACTTTATGCATTTTGTGTAACGGAGTCCGACATAGACACACTTCAATCGACCTGGCTCGCCCTCCATATGACACCTTTCTAAAAACTTATGCTTTCCACACGAATATTCGTCCCATAGCTCACCTGAGATCAGGCATTCTGGTAGAAAATATGTAAAACCTATTTTTCTTGGATGCTGTGCAGAATAACATTGGGTCAGGAATACCACTTTGAAGCGATGGATTCTCTGATGCTTCCATTTCCTGAAAAATAAAATCCATATATGACACATTGCAAAATGCCATACTACAATAATAGTAGCGTTAGCTAACCCATTTCCGCTCATTTCAGTCAGACTATCCTGCACTGTTATTTATGTGTGACAGGCTAGTCAGCCCAGTCATGGCAGTCATTCTAGACTTCTTCACCTAGTTAGATTAGTTCATCCAGTTAGACCAATAAGTTCAGTCATGTCACTAAAGCTAGTCAGAGCAGTTATGACAGCTGGGCTTGTCAATCAACTCATCTTAGTACCGTCGTGTCACTCAGGCTAGTCAGTCCAGTTACTGCAGTCAGGTTAGTCAAGCAAGCCATCCGAGGCACACTAGTTAGTCCAGTCGTGTCAGTCAAGCCAGTTAGTCCATTCATGCCATTCACGCTAGTCAGTCTGTGTCAAGTCAGGAGAGTTAGACCAGTTCGACAAGTAGCTAGTCCAGTCACATCAGTCAGAATGACCAAATCACGTTGGGAGGTTCGTCATGTCAGCAATATCAGTCAAGTTGCTCAATTCTGTCAGGCTACTCAGCCACTCAGGTTAGTTGGTTCAGCCTTATCAAGTGAGTTCTTTTGGTGGAAGAACAAATACACTGTATCATATCAGGCAATTCTATCCAGTGCATTTCGTTTGCCACTAGGTCAGGTAGATTAATTAGGGCTGAATTTGGTGTTCCTCAAGCCGATTCTAGGGTGATAACAAAGAACATGTTTGATAATATATTGTACTGTTCATTGGTTGCAACCTTGTCCAATTCGCAATGGGAAATAATGGACAGTTACATTGCAACAACCTTTAATATAGTACACTGCAGTTGCAATCAAGACAGTAGAAAGCCTTGAGCATATCAGGTATAGTGTGCAAGTTTGTGGTGAACACTAATGAAACCAACCCAATTTGGCTAACAATAAAAATGTACAATTTAGTACAAACAACCAAAAATTCTGTAAGCAAAAAACCTAATACACTGCGAAACAGTAGTCGAAAATAAACATATCACTACTCTACCCTTGTTTTCTTAATGCGGAATATTGGTAATGTGTAGTTAAAAAAATATAAAAAATATCTGTCGTTATTCATTTTCCTACAACTCAAGAACCTGAAAAAAATAAAGCTTCTCTTCATGACTGGACAAACATATTAAAAGACACTATCAGATGACCATTTTATTGATGGGTGTCATTACCATTGTGACAGCAGCTTTAGCCTTCTTAGCTTTGCCTTGATACAGTGCTAACCGAACAAATCGCACATTTTCCATCTGCAAGGAAACACATGTATGTCAACTAAGCAAACTTGTCATGAGAATGAATCTGGATACTGTGAAGCTTTTGCTTAACTCTTGAAATAATTCCAGTGATAATTTCTGATGGATTTAAGTCCTTATTTGTGCACCATCCTCATGGGTGAGGGGTGCATGAAATGTGGCTGTGAAATTTTTTTGAGGTCAATGGTAATAAAACTGGTCTCATGCTGCGGGAAGTTTGCTCAAGGGCTAATGAAATTAACAAATTGACAACAACTTTCCATGGTCTGTACTCCTATCCGCCATAGTAGTCATGTAAAAATGAAGTGGAGCCACGAGCCGCAGGCGAGTAGTTTCACTGCAAAGTTTTGAACATTTTGACGTCATTTTTACGGTCGTTAAGATTACATGCCGTGGAAAATTCTTGTCGATTTGCCTTCAACAATAACATTGACAGGATTTGACACTCATTCCTTAAGGAGTTCCTAGAAAAACCGCGCAGCCTTGTACACCAAAGCTCTCGACCAATATGCGCGAGAAGAATCGCCCAGCTATTGAAAAATACATATTCTTAAGTGATTGTTACTTGTAGCTTAACTCAATTAACTTTACTTAGATTTTTTGGAGTCTCCTAACGATACATTCTCCCAACCAAGACTGACTGAATAAATTTTAACATAGTCTCAGCACATTTACCTTGCCAACTGTTCTTACACATCTGTTGGTGTGCAGATTAATGACTGGAAGACAAGACAATACCTCATCAATAGTCCGTACAAACAACTTATGAGCCCAAAACTCTTATGCACTATAAAGGATGTGAAGCACAAGTAAAAAAGGATGCCGTGGCCAATTGCTCGTGATTTCAATACTCCATAATAAGATAAGTGGAGGTAATAGCTTTTGTTACATGAATTTCTTCATCAACTACAGCATACTGTTTAACTCTATTCGGCAACAGAGTTTTGGTGGACACATATGGCCATAACAATGCAACCAGCCAGAGAAAAACAAAAAGAAAAACAATTAAAATACTGCAAAGCTCACAGTCACACACCTGGGACACACCTTTAAAAAAATGACTCACAAGACAAATAAGCCCTATCATACTAAATACTTTTTATAGACGATGCTATTCTTACTTAATCCTTATATGAGACTTACCTTTAATACCCAGCATCGTAGCATACAACAGAAAATAACCACTCTCATCGAACACTTGACAAGGAGAAAATGAAAACAATTTCAGTGAATGAAATCACTAACAACGTTAGTGTGCAGTTTGAAAACACCACAGGTACTAACACAGCTTTGAACAAATTTACACTCAATACGCATGTACATGGCATCAGCACTACACAACATCAAGTGTCGAGGGTGACTCTTGAAAAATACCACTTTAACATGATATCATCATCATTAGTAAGCCATGAACTACTATTGGCTTTCTGGACTTGTGGTTAGTAACAGCCTTGATTGAACAAGCTATCAAACACAATTTTCAGTTATGGGTACTGTTCACCACTTTAATGTTTAAAACCAATTTTCAAAAGCAGAAGCGGCCATGGACAGCGACAGCCAAAACTAAATTTTCTAAGTTTGTGGTGAGGTGGCTACTGTCAAGTAAGCTTCACACACATAGAACAGCTTTGAGGGCCACAAAGCCATCAGCACTCTTCTGTTGCTATCACATGAAACCCTTAAATCTAGGTGACAGCAGTGATGGTAACGCTATTACTACTGCTGCTACTGCAACAGTAACCACTGCAACTGCTTCTGCTTCTTAAGCTACTGCTGCTGTTGTTACTGCTACTACCGCTATCGCAACAACTGCTACTGCTAATGCTACTTCTATTACTACTCTTCATTGACTTTCAAGCTCATTACCTACGTTGGAAAACTTCAAGGAGTTGGTCTTTTCTAAGTCCCTCTCTGTTGCCATTCTCCGGCCAAACTCCATATCAGGAAGCTGTTGTTTTTGCTGAAAGAGATTAAAGTAATGGCTAGAATAAGTACCATGTTTGTGAAGTGCTGCAAGCCTCATTATAACATCAGATGCAGGGGCAGAGCAATAATGTTGGGATGACACACCATAATGAGGAATACTGATTCCCGAGCAAATAAAAAAGCCCAGATTTTTTACACAGTCTAGGTACAGTTTATCCTCTCTATGATCACATCACCTTAGAAACAGAGGGAAGAAACCACACTATAGGAGTGGCCATTATGTGAAGAGAAGAACATTACATACTTTTAATACTTAAGATAGCGCAATAATGTGTGACAATCAATCAAAAGATGTTAAAGAAAGGAAATCAAATGCTTAGAACAAAAATGGGAACATAACAGGGCGGATAAAGTACAATGAGTACATAACTTTGTAAACATAATTTGCTTCTTGTGGAGAAGTGTTTTAAGAGAGTGGAACAAATGTCTATGACTGTTAATTGCCATTTATAATAGGTTGTTCATGTGTTAAGGACAGAAGTGTCTGATTGACTGTCTGCTGGGACAGCAAAAGTAACCATTGTTAATCAGAGGTGTTAAAGGTTCTATGTTTGAGGTTCTGAACAAAAAGGATGAATGCATCAGATAACAATGAACCTACAGAGCCAGTGCGAGTTATATTGCAAATTAAACGATGAATACAGCTTTCTGTCCTCGCTCTTTGCATCCACGGACGTCTGTGATTTGGCCCCAAAGTTCCATACTGATGATGTAGATTTGTGTGGAATCTGGTCAACGAGCGGTGATTCGTTGACAAAGTAATTAAATTCTTTTTAGCTATTGTAAACGGATGACAGAAAAAGATAAAAGGTCAAATTGATCAAATGTATACGCCAAGACTCTACTGAAAAAACAGTCAGTCTTGGTGGAATGTTATCTTCTTTACAAGAAGCATTTGAGTTTTGCTGCCGCTCCTTTGCAGAAGAACTCAAAACTTTACGATAAAAAATGAAATTAGAAATTAAAAAAATCGAACAAATTTAAATCTGGAACCCCATGACTACCAGATTAACTAAGTAAACATTAATTGACGTCATCATGATGGAAGTTTTGGGAACCAATCGTAGACCTCTCTCCTGCAAAACGTCCCTACCAGCGACGTGCAAGGAAAGGCGGCTGTGTTCAAAGACTAATTTTATAATTCTGAGTGCAAGATTACAAAGAATAAATTTACTAAGGGCTTGAGCTACGGTGGAAAACCACAGGCTAATGTTGTGGAAAAAAAGGAAACTAAATGCTTTACCAGTGCTGAACAGTTCACTTTCCTAATTGTAAAGAGAGAAAATTAAGCAATGCGTGCAATCATAAGTTCAGTCTCTGCGAGGCTTCCACTCTCCTAGTGGATCCTCACTGAGGAGGAGAATCTGAATCAGAAAGAGGGTCTGTTTTTTAGCAGGGGAACAGGCACCACTAGCATTGATGTAGAGAAACTGCTGGACACAAGCTCTTTATTTAGGGACCTCATTTGAAAGCGACTGGAAATTCAAAGGGTTCACTAGTTTTTGTAGGTGGCTACGGTTTCCTCTGAACACTCCACTCCAGTAACTGGCTGGGTACTGTCAAGGTATTGCAGCGAAGTAGGGGTTGTGATCACTTTCTTGAAACAGTCTACTGCTACTGACACAGTCTACTGATGTTGAGTGCTTCAGACAAATTCACTTGTCTTCTTGGTGACACTCCGGAGGTGAGCAGTTGTGAAGGCCAACTGAACAATCCTGAGACATTCCTGCAAGGTTACAAGGCTGGTTGATAGATCCATGGAAAGTGTGGAGTCAAACCATCATCTATTATGTGACTGGTGAACGGGATGCGGGTACACTCGGACTTATCCAGGCAAAAGTGTAGGCTGGTCTCACAGGCACATTGCAAGAAAGCATGGAGATTCTCATCATGATCACGGTAATTACACTCATACACAAAGTTGTCTACAATCACAGTGACACCAGGTAAATCTCCAAAGGTTTCATCAATCATTCTTTGGAACATGTCTGGAGCACTGATTAGGCCAAAACGTAAACGCAGAAACCTGTACCTTCCGAATGGCGAATTAAAGGAGATACACAGCAAACCTCATTTCAGCTTTATGTTCCAGTAACCGCTTCAGGCATCGAGGATGGCAGAAACATCTTACATCGCTTAGTTCAGGGAAGATATCTTTCGGGGTGGGCGTAAAATAGAAAGGCCTCCTGATGGCCTTGTACAGGTCCTTATGGTCTAGGTCTAGGCGCTCCGTTGTTCTCAGTGACACAAACAAGGGAGTTAACCACGTCAGTTGGCTTGGTAGCTTATCCTAGCATTCCTTGTGCGACAAGAGAATCAAGTTCCCTCCTCAAAACTTCATTGAGAGTTTCCATAACACAGCATGGTGAATGCCCGACTGAAGTAACTGAAGAATCAATTGCAACAGGAAATTCACCTTAAAAACAACCAAAGCCTTCAAAGAAATCAACATGCTGTTTAAGGATCTCGTTCTTGGCCACTGGTTCTGGATTACAAATGAGTTCATGAACAATACAATTCTTCTTGTGGCTCATGGACTCCAGGTTATGCAAATGTTTCTCTGGGCAAAGTTTCTGTTAAGAGGACATTAAATGTTTGGAGCCACCCTTTCCTTTGTTGTTTCCTGTTAGGCTTAGATGAGTGACAAACTTTGTTTGCGTATGTCTTGAATTAGAACAGAAAATAAGTGCATCGATGGCGTGATCACCGGGACTTGTAAAGTGACAATCTATTTGAGGATTCGAATTTCTTCACAAATGAATCGACGGTCTCATCAGGCTCCAGTCTAAGTTTTTATCTTGCGTATCTAAAATTGCTCCTTGGATGCAGGTAGTTCTAAAAAGCGTCCACTAGGTGCTAAGCTTCTTTCTGCCCTTGGTAGTCAAGTTCCACTCTTCCGCACCATGACAAATTCGTTGCCATCATCTTCCGATCAGATTAGAAAATAGCTTACTTTCTCTTCCTCTGATTTCCCCGCTAGTAGTACCAGACAAGTAAAATTTCTTGAACACTTGTGGAGTGTGCGGCTAATGCCAGTCCATGGTTGGGATCGGTAAACCAGCGAGTTGTCATCTTGAATTCGATGAGGGGGAAATTTGGTTACCAGAAATAATATTTATCCTAGGCCCAGTTGTTCAAAGGCCAATTAGCGCTAACCGGGGTTAAATATTAACCTGGGTTTCTTTTTCATTTGCTTGAAACCATTTTCCTGGATAATTTTCTCTATTCTTTTTAGAGCATCCAATCATCCAATTGTAGGCAAAAAGAATAAAACTGAGTTTGCTTTTTAAGCTTTCTTATCTGAATTCAAATTTGGCACTAACCCGGGTTTTCTTAACCCTGCATTGAACAATTTGGCCTGATGAAACTGGAAGCTTGATTTAGTGTTCTCCTGACACTATATTATAGATACTGACTTTGTAGTCCCAATTAAACTGGACGAATGTGTAAGATAACAACAATCGTGCAGAACGAGTGCAGTTCTCTTCTAAGAAAGAGCACGTCAAGATTACAAAAAATAAATTTAGAATATGAAAAGGGCCTGGGCTTCGGTGGAAAACCACACGCCAATAACACTACAAGAGATGGCCATTAGTAGATGTTCAACTGTAGTGCTAGATGTCCTCACACACTTTATCCTACCTGCTGCATCTCAGTAAACACTTTCAGTGACTCATCAAAGACTCTTGTCTTTTTTCCAGTTAGGAACCTAAAAACTCTCACCTAAACATTGTAAAAAAAGCATTTTTTTAATGAACATTGCACACTTATTGCTCCCAACCTAATTACTGTACATCTATCAATGATGGCTTTGATAACCTGACTATTTCGCAGTTAGCACCACGATACTGTACATAATAATTATGTCCCTAGAGTAACACAAGTCTAACCAATAGAGCACATTAAATAGTGACAAATCTAGTAAAGAAAACAATCAGTTAATGAACTGAACAGTACTACTAATTTACTCCTAAAACGAAAATGTATCTAAAAAGATGGCCATCCAACGGTACAGTACCAACTAAATAAAATTATAAGGCAAAGGGTATGGAACCACTTGAAACTCTTTCTTCTTCTCCCGGATGGTTAATAATTATCATTCTGGCACTCTCCATTACAGTCTATTACTGCGGACACTGCAAGATGGGCGGCAGATAATCACCTGAGCCAGTAAGGTTTATACAGTAATATCACTTGTTGACGAGAATCAAAACTATAAATAAAAGGTTTACCTAGTAAGACAATATAATATGAAGGAAATGATAAAATAAGGATAAGAATAATACTTCATGACACTCTCCTTAGAAAAGCAACTAAATGTGCACTATTATTATACACACCTTCCGGTCCGTTGCTAACGTAGCAAACAGTTTTCCATCAGGTGAAAACGACAGGGATACAGGGATAGTCTTACACTGAAAGTAAAGTATCATTAAGATCATTACAGACATCATTGCAGGACCCCATTGATAACAGTACTTGGTACTGAACGGTCATTCTGGATAAATGATCTATTATCACTATCATTTTTTATCATTAGCCAAATGCAAGTTGGAATGAGATGAAATTCAGAGCCTTGTTAAGACAATAAGCCATGCCATCTCCTCGAAAAAGCATGTGTCTGTGTATAGCTGATTCAATAATGGTTGCTTGGAGCATTGGTAATTGGGCACTGGGAATCTTTTGTTTGGTGGTCACTCAAGCAAATCATTAAATTGTTCTGTAAGCTCAAATGCCTATTGCCCAATAGCCAATGACCAATTGCCAAAGCAACTTTTATTGAATTAGGTATATGATTGACTTACGCTTGTTGTATAGGAAGTATAGTTTATCTGTTACGCATAAATATAACAATGAAAGTAGTTTTTAATATCATTAAGGAGTAACAAAAACCATTAAACAGATGACACCAATACCCCACCAACAATCTGACATAGGAAAAGCGTTAAAAAAACTGGGCTATACCCAAACAAAAAACCTGTCATACAAGAAAGAAAGTATAGAAAAAACAAACAAACAAAATGATAAGACTGTGTAAACAAACAGAGAAAGCCTGAGACTTGAGAAGGACAAAAGAGGAGAAGAATGGATAGTGAAGCTAACATTTAGCTTTTCTATGATGATTGAAAAGAAAAAGCGTTTAATTTACTTTTTGGAAATGCTGTGCAGCTTCGTTAACGGTAAGGATTAGAAAAAAAATGAATGGTCATCCTAGGATCTGACTGGACAATAACCATTTTGAGCGGACATTGTTAGTTGACCGGCCGTTATTTAAAGGCCTGTAGCAGTAATGATATTTGCAAGCGTTTGCTGAACACACTATGGGCATTTCAATGGGTGCTATAAATTGCATGATACTGTGAAAATAACTTAACTGATGTAAGTTGCACATAAAGAATTTTTTCTCAATGTCATTTAAATTTACCACTTAGTTCACTTACCATAATAAATTCGAACAGATCGGTGTCTGTTTTATATTCAAAATTAACATTCTTGGGAAACCGCACATCATTTTTAAGGCCAGACCAATACTCCACTATGCCAGCCTCATCAGCTGATATGGCCACATCATAAACTGCATTGTACTGTCAAATACGCCAAAATTAACATTTAGTTGCAGGATTAATTCAACCTCACAAGTTCATGCTGGCAAAGACTACAGTCAAATTTAATCTCAATTAAATCAGGGACACCCAACGTCAATTTTTGGAAAATATCTTTTCGGAAGACAACTTATGAGATCTAGAATTTTCGTTGTAAAATTTCTTGCTTGCCTGCCTCTCCTAGGATTTTCTAACATCTAAAGAAATGGTATAATTGCTTATTTTTAACGGATTTTTACCCTGAAAAGGTCTACTAGAATCTTCGGGAGCCTTTTTCTGCCTGAAATTTTCGAAAAGATAAGTTTTGATCCCTATAATTTTCGGATAAATAGACTTTCAGCTAGGAAATCCGGACTGATGAAAAATTTTTAGGGGATAAAAATATGCCTATATCTACCGTTTAAATACTAAAATACGTTCAACAATGCTATGTTTAAGTGGTTTTAAACTATATTCTGGTTGGGTGCCCCTGTTACAAGGATGCAGTCTAAAGGTGTTTATCATTCAAGAAGAGAGACAAAGGAAATCACTATTTGCAGTTGATAAAGTCCTACAAAGAATAACCTTTTATCATTATTATTAATATCATACTACTACTACTACTACTACTACTACTACTACTAATAATAATAATTACAATTAGTAATGGTAACAGGACTGAGTGGAGTCCAATTCGGTCTGTAATCATACGAGTGATTAACCAAATCGGACGACCGCGTAGCGGGAGTCCGATTTGTTTAATCACGAGTATGATTACAGACCAAATTGGACGACACGAAGTTCTGTTACCAATTAATCATAACTTTAACAAAATTTGCGATATATAGGGCTCTTTTTAAAATCAAACCACAAGAAATTCCAAGATTTTTTCGCTAGCAATGAAAAAAAATAGCCATTCAAGCGCGTGCGTGATGGCGCGTACTGTCCAATTACTTAGGCATGACGCGTACTGTCCTATTAAACTGTCCTATTAAGGCTGAAATCAGGGCAGTTGAGAACCAATCAGATTTGAGAAGTTTTTTATAGTTATGATTATGATTATGATTATTACTATTATTATTATTATTATTATTATTAATAGGTAAGTCTTTTTGGGGGGGCAGTAAATGGTGATGTTATTCTTTTTCTCATTGCTACTTACAGCACTGAACCCTGACTAAAACTGTTCATAAACTGCCATCTGTGACATAAGTAATAGCTCCATAAATGATAGCCCAGTTTCAGCACTAAGTTAAATAACTATGGAACTTAATGATGGTTTGTCAATATCTATGATTCAGTCTGGTACCAGAGCTAAACATCTGGATAATCAAGACTCCACTCTATGTTATGCTAACCTTATTTTAGCGGTTCTCACACATTCTCTCTAACGGCTACCGCTAAAACTGGGCCTGATACAAACTCTCTCACGTTTGTGCTCGTTACGGCCGTAACGCTGATTGGCTGTTAGAACAATGCCATAAGATCTGATTGGCTGTCGGAAACGCCGGAAGTTGAAAGCGCTTATTCCTCGCGTGGTTGTTTTCGTGAATTATCTGTCGTCGGCGGAGAGAAGGATCGATTTTGCTGTCTTTTTTATTGTTTTATGGTCTTATGGTAAGAAAATATGCCTTAATATGTGCCATGGAAATTCAGAAAATTCATATGGTTGTTCATATTTTCTCAGGATTTGCTTTATTTACGGAACTAATGTGAGTGTATCGCGGAGTTGAATCCCTCTGCAAGTTGTTGACCGCTAACAAAGTGCCTTTTGATTAACAGATAAAAGCTATTTTTTAAGTCAGCCAGTCTGCATTTTACCCACGCGTGAAAAATTTGCATACTAGAAAAACAAGCAACGGAAGTAATTTTGGTTGACTGATTTGACAAATGTCAATCAATCAAAAAAGTGGGTGGCAGACGTTTCGTAAAAGGTTTGTAATCAGGCGCCCTTTTCGTTTCGCCTTGCCCGCTGGAATGTCATTTTCAAAACGAAACGAAAATAGAGCCTGATCTCAGGTTACTGTTATGCTCAAGCATAACTTCCATTTTTTCAGCTGCCTCTGGTCTACATGTATTAATTGGTACCTTGATAAACATGACAGGTTTAGTATGCAGATTTAGGATGTGGAGAGGTGTGCTCGTCCCTCTTCCATCATAAATGTTTATCACTCCTGTCTCCTTTTCTGAGCTGAAATAGAATGTTACTATGTCATTAGTTGGTCACTTGGAATTACTATTAGTTTTCTGTCAAAAAATTTTGGATATTACGGCTGCAAATATAAGGAAGAATTGAAGGAAGAAGAAGGTGATTGCAGTACATAAAATTGTCATAATATAACAAGAGATTTTAAAGTAAGAGTGAAAAATAATACACTAATTTCATCAGCAACGTTAACTAGTACAAGAACATTCTTTTGGAAAAAAGTAAATATATACAGAATTCAAAAATGGCATCTGCTGACTGCACTGTGTGGAAGAAATCTAACTTTGGTACACGGGAGTTGCAATCAAGACACAATGAAATTTCTTGAGCATATCAAGTGAGCGTGAAGCAATAAATGATTTCTTCGCTGGTTCATCACGCCAGCAATTACTGCATGGAGAATATTCTATCACATGAAGCCTAAAATGTACTACTGTTTCTCCTGTGTTGAAATGCACCTGCAAGGATTTCATAAGCCAGTTCAGTGTCCTTCACAGCCAATAATCTTTCTACCACCTCCAAGCTCTATGTTTAGTCTTTGATTCAGTCTTAATGTAACATGCATGAAAAGGGAGTTTTCTGTGTAGTATTGTAGCATATTTTGACAAGTCACGCTGTAGTTTGGTGAGCCCGTAGGGTGAGACAAAATGCAAGGGAAAAGCAAAAATATCCCACAATAGGCCTTTTGCAATAGTTGATTACACAATCAACTTTCTGAAAACACAAAAACAGTTCGGTTTTGGAAAAAATTCTTCAAAAAAAGAAACTGAAAAAGCAAGTTAAAATTAGGTGACCTGGAAATTTGTAGCCGCATATCTTAAATGTAGCGTCTACACTGGCCACAGAAAATTAGAGGGATTTGTATGGGAAAAACAACTTTTGCCACCCAGTCATGGTTGAGTGACTTCCCATAAAAGTCCTTGTGAATTTTCAAAATTTTAAACTGTCATTAAATCTTTCCCTTACGCATTTAAGGCCTCAAAATATCTGATATGAAAAATAGGAAATTTTAACCCAGTAATGCTTAAGGAAATGTTTTACGACTATTTGAAAACCCAGTAAATGTGCATGTCTACTTAAACAAGAATAGGTGACAGACTAATGTGGCTTACTGAAAAAAGAGTGGTTTACTCTCTTCGTCAAATGTAATTTAGCCAAAGTTAACCTCTAACCAACACTAGCCAGCAGTTTCCCTTTTTCTCCATTGCATTGGGCAACCCTTTGCCCTTAGCAGGGGCACCTTGCGACCCTTATACACTGTCACTCAGTTGCAGTCCTTTGCAGTGTCCTTTGCTTATGCAGTGTTGCTTGCCTGCTGTTTCAGCTTTATACTGTACAATGAGTCACTGGGCAGGGTGCCCAAACAGCTGTATGTGAACCCACATGGGGAGTGGCAAGGAGTATGGTAGATCTCAGTAAGGGGACAGCAGGAACACTTTCACTGTTAGAGTTTGATGGAATGGAGCTGGACTGATCATGGCAGGGCCCCTGTGGGGACTGAGCCCGTACAGTTGGAGTTAAAGGGAAGCAACCATACATGGGAATAGTGTGGGATAGTGTGTAAGCTTGCTGCGAAACTGGTTGCTTGTAGACTTTGAGATGTAGTAGAAATGGCCTGGCTCAATGCCGACCACGGTATTATTCTCTCAAGCTTTGTCTTTGTCTATAAACACAAGCTCACCACCAATGATGGGAGATGCAGAGGCCTAACTAAAGCCAAAGGCCTAGGACTTGGCACTTGGCAAGTGGTTGAGCAGAGGAGAGTAACTTGGCGGTCAGCAATGGATAGCTGCTAACTGGTTAACTTATTGCATTGTGGCCAGAGCACATGGGCGGAGAGTCCATCATGGTAAATGCAAGAATTCATATTGGCAGTTGCCAAGGTGAGCATAACATGTGAGAAAGGACCCCTCTCAGGAGATAAAAATGAGGGGTTCCAATGCAAGGTCTTCCATCGCCATTTACCCCAAGGAGTTTTTGTCAGAGTTCTTAGGCCTTGCATCCAGGGTTATGCCATAAGAGGCGAGTACTTTGTCTTTCGTAAGGACAGGAAGCCAGGGGCAGGATCCACACACACAGTCACTCCTCCATCTCACAGGTCAAGTACCCGCAAGCAAAGGACTATGATAGCATTGCTGAGGTCTTCTAGCTTTTTACTCGCCACAAATAAAAAGCCAATGGTTGAATGAGGTTAAAGATGTTAAGGGATGGTCTCCAAGCAGAGAAAGATGTTACACGAGGAAGATACAGTGTCCAGTGCCTTGTTGAGGACGAGAGCTAAAGAAGACACTTTCTTTGGTATTCAAATCAATAAATGGGTGGCTAAAAACGATGAGAATGGCTGATAGAAGGCTGCAAGACTGGAAAGAGGGACAACTACCCGTTTGTGAGGAGGCTGTAAAGGAGGGTGGCCTTGTACAACAAGAAGTGCATCAGCAACAAAGATAACAGCCTAAGAGTAGTGTTTCACGTCTTGGGGCTTTCTTTGAAGGTCAGGTACACTGACTTAGGTGAGTATGAATTTGCTTGAGGTGAGGGTACCACAGTTGAGCAGCTTGCCATGCAGCACTGCTAGGAGGGGCATTCTTACAGAGCCATGAGGACTTCACTCACTGAAATGCTGCGCAGTATAGAATTTTCCAACTCCACGAGACACATGCAGTTTTGGCAACTAGACTCGAGGCACTCTCATGGGTTTCTGCTTCCAAAGTCAGAAGGAAAATTCTCAACCCCAGCAATAAGGAGCACATAAACAAAATAGTGGCTGACTGTTAACAGAAAGGTAGTGGCTCTGGAACTAGTGGAGAACTCCTCTCTCTTGAGCTTCTCATTGGCATGGACACAAGGACTACTAACTGTAAGAACTACCTTCAGATGAGAAGACTGGATGACATGAACATGTTGAATGATATGTTGAATTGCCGTACCTATGGCCAGGGCTTTAATCTCACATGGTAGCCAGGTCACTTGATGTTTGCATAGCTTTACAGCGAAGAACCCAGCCAATAGCAGTTGGTTATTTGGTGTACATACAGTGTGACTGCGATACCTCTGTTGCTCACAGAGTCATTCGTTAAGATCCACAAAGCATCACCAGGCTGGGGAATCGTGATAGTCTTGTGGCCCTCTAAGGTATGTTTGGCGGTCTTGAAAGCCAGGAGTAGCTTGCAAGAGCACACAAGTCTTTCTCTGGATTCGGTTCTTGTGGTGACTTGATCTAGGGGGACCAGCAGCTCTGTTTACCTAGGGAGTGCCTAGTTGAGCACCTTGCAAGCTCAAACAGACGTCCACAGGAGGTAATGGTCATAAGCTACCACTGCTTTGGAGCTCTGGGAGTGGCAGGTATTGTGATTTTATGCTAGACGTTTCAACAAGCGCACAGTGCTCAGTCAGTCTTCTTACTTTGTTTGGAGAAGGAGACAACAATTGTGTTAAGGTTGTCTTTACGTGGGTAAAAACCATTACTGATAAACTCTGTCTCAAACGACAGACAAGACTGCATGGAGTAAGCAAGGCCACTAGTGCACATGCACATGTAAAATACAGCTGACTTTAATATGACAACAATAAAGTGGCGCAAGTTTTTGCCAGCACATGGCTACAATAAAACTAGTCCATTGGTCAACCACGAGATTCCATCCTTTTAATCAACATCTTGCTGGGGAGTTTATGCGTACCCTGCCTGGTGGACGTTTGAGCATGTTGCCTTAATCATCGGGTTGTTCTGCAATCTAAATCACCTGCCAGTGGTGGAATAGTAGTCACTGTTCAGCACAATTTGCCTTGTCCCAGTTCGCCCATCATGGCAATACCTGTTAGAGTTTGTATAGCACCTGAAAGTGTCCCTGTCATTCTGAGAACACGAGAAAAAATGACCACAAACACCTTTATCTTTCTTTTATACCTCCACTCCTCCAGTCACAAATGCGTCGGTCTGTTGATTTCCCTGGCAGTCTGCTTTCCAAGCGGTTTGTCTCCCTGAGGGCAAATTGAAAGTCTTCATGGAGCTCTTTCACTCCTGGCTTCAGTATCGCTGGTAGACTGATAAAATAGTGCCTCTGAATAGTTGAAAATTTGCTTCATCCAATCCGAAGAACCACCCAGATCTGGATAGTAACACGTCATCAGTAGGGAATTTCTTCGCTCCTTTCTTTCAAGGGAAAACCAGTGGTGTCATTGCAAAAGGTCAGCTGTTTTCTCAGCCTACGTCGCTGGTGAAGACACAGTTAACGTGACTTCCTTATTGTTCATTTTCACAGGGCTCGAAATTGCGAATCACTCATCGCCAATGTGATTAAAATTTGGGTTCTGGCGACTACATTTTAAGACCTGGTCACCAGTTGGCGTGTCATCTTCTGTTTTAATAAGATACCCCTTGTCTCCGATCTCTAATTAATGTAGCAATCCATCTCCCAGTGGTAAAAGCTCTATAAGCTCTCTGCGTCGTCCAGCAACTCAAACCCCACTAGACAAATTACACTTTGTTAGAGGTAAGCGTAGATAAGGCAAGACTTAGAATGTACACATTTTGACGTATGTGGGTTTGCTCCTATTATGATGCTAGACTTAACCGTTTCCTTACGTTCTCCTTACAGGTCTCCGTAGCTGGCTAGTGCCACTGTAAAGTCTTGTCTTCTTAATATTCCCCCTACATCGTTTGTCCAATGTCTTCTTATGTACCTTCTTTGTTAGATCTAATGGTGTTAGTTTCTTGTCTTCTATGTTCACCTTAATGTTAGTTAATTCATCGCACGATATTAGGCCAAAGTCGTACACTAGTTTGTCAGTTGTAAGGTGTTGATAGTGTCTTACTTTTAATTTCTCAAGTCTAGCCTTCTGACAATTAGTCTAGTATTTTTTATGACAGAGTATTTTTCAGGTTTCTTCATGTTGCAGTTTGCTCTTGTGTTGAGCCTTGTGCGAATGAACATACAGGTAAACATTAAAAAAGCGAAGTGTAAAATCGTACAAAGGGAACTGATCAAACAAACTGTTGGACACATCGAACATCAAGGAAGAAGTAGTTCAGGATTCGGCAAAGAAGTAAAGCTAAATTTAGGGACAATGCATGGAAAAGTCCCAATGGTGTATGAAGATTTCAGTCTGAAAAAGTCTTTTACAAGTTTTACAAGTACTTCAGGAAACGAAAAAATAAAGGAGCTTCGTCAGTGTACTAGAATTTTCTTCTGACAAATCTGCCCTACTGCCTTGAAGCAATGCTGAAACTGGCGACCAAAAAATGAAAAAGTTAATTTCGAGCCGTGTTTCATCATGCTATGAAAGCAGTTTAGCTTCTCCTAGCCTTTTGACTGCTTACATAACAAAGACTATCCCATCAACATTACCCAAGAGTTTTGTCTTGATCTGCAGCAGTGGTAATGGTTTCTTTCCTCTTGGCACGTTGTAGGGGTCTGGTTGTGTCTTGACATGTTTGCTGCCATAGACCTGGAAGTCACCTCGGACACTACTGGTTCACTGGACTTTGGTGCTTATTTGCTAAGGCAGTGGTTTTATGGCCCCTGGTCACTAATGCAGGCCCAGCAATCTATTGCATACTACATCCGGGAGACCTAAGTGACCTCGGAAGCATGTCTGTCCTTTTTTGCTCAGATAATAGGGAGATTTAGAGTCACGGTCACAGCAAAAGGCAAAGGCTTTCCCTTAGGTTGTGCTTTAGTGTTTTTTACTTCTACCCCCACATTAGTAGCTTTACGTTAGGTTTGTCAAAAATAACTGCTTTGGACTGTTTTTAGTTGCACGTTTTCTGTTTTGAGAATTCTAAACTTGAGTCTGACGTTTGCCACAAATGTCACTCCAAATCTTTCTAATGAGGCCATAGTTGCTATTTTGGCACCTTCTAATCATTGATAGCCTCTCATTGGTCCCTCATAGGCCATTGGACCTCAACTTGTACAACCACCGCATATTCTGGGTGGCATGAATGTGTTATTTTGGTTTTCGCCTCTCTTTAAAATTTACCGTCCCCATCTTAGCTAAATGCAGCTTTTCTCTAGCTATTCATCTCTTGCTTTCTGACATTGGAGTGGATTTGATTTGCTGGCCTCCTCAAGTGTTTAGCTTGAGGTCTCTCGTTCTTGGCCTCGGCAGTTATTCACTTTCGTTGAACCAGTTGTGGACTTGTGATCAGGACCTTGGGTGAAGAGAGTTACTGCCTTAGTGCAAACATGCTCTGTTGTTGATGTTGCTCTTGAGCAGTCGGCTGTTGTCCTCCAGCAAGTGTGTCCAGGCTTGTGCTGTGCTATTGTGCAGCTTTTTGTGCATGGTCCCATTTCACCCTATTTTCTGGCCCCTACTTGTCAAGTTCCATAGGAGTTTGAGGTTTGGGTACGGGTTGCTTGCATGCTTCGTTCTCTTGCTAGGGCATTGCCTTCCTCCACCAACCTTGTAGGCAACAACACCCAAGGTCGTCCACTGGTGACAAGTTTAAATGTTTCTTAGTGCAATTCAGGCAACGCTTGCCAGTGGCTTCCCTACCTCCATTGCAAGGGGTGGCCCATTTGCCTTTTCACACTGTATGAAGTCGCTTGCTTGCAGTTCTTCACGAACTATACTTTTGCTTTGGGAGTGTTGACTACCTGCCGTTTTAGTGATGTTTTATCCCAAACTCTTCCTCCTTCGTTCATGAAGGACTGGTTAGTATTGGTCTGCAAGTATTCCACTGAGCAGTTCGGCGAGACGAAGCCTGGTAATTGCCACTTACAGGCTGGCCTTGGAGACCTCCTCCATCATGCTAGAGATTGTCTGGTTTCCCTTTTTATGCAGTTTGTGTGCAAACAAGCAAAGGAAAAGAGCTCTACCTCGAAGAAGACAGTCCTTCCTTCATAACAACAGGTCGTTACATAATCTCATTAAACAGCGCATTACTTATGATGGTCCTTTTAAACATTGTGTGTCAACACCTTCCTCAAATATGACCTTGGACTCTCCCTGAACCAGAATTTGGATGGTTTGAGCTAATGCTTGCCAATAAAAGCCAAACACGTTATTGGAAAGAACATGTCAGAATGAGAAAAGACACGTTTCTTCGACTGGTGGATTTTGTAACTCCTGAAATATCCTGAATGAAATATGAGGCTGCTAAAAGCGACTAAACGAGGTGCTATCGCTATTTGGCATCTTGCAGGGGGAGGAAGCTTTCACGATGTGGCCAAGCACTTTGATGTACGAAAATCCATGTGTTAAAATCTGTATCACTGTCATATGGAGAGGGAGTTTTCTCCGACATTTTTTAGGAAAAAACTAACCGCAGAAATGAGCCAAATCGGAGACCTTTCTAACACCAACTCGAGCGACCACAAAAACAGAGCTTCTCTGATTGGTCAATTCAGCAAAACTAATTATATTTGTTTACTTAGTACATCTCAAGAACATTCTCAATGATCTCGAAATGTACTGCGGATCTTTTGAAGTTTTGGCAACTCCGCCTCCTCTTTTAAGCAGCCAGGCAATGCCAAGCTTGGTTGGTCACATTTGAAACAAGCTAGGACTATTATATAAACAAACATAAGCCAAGCAAGCAAGTTTTTTAGTACGAGGGTGACTGAGGGGTTACTCTTCACTTACCATGCAACAGCAGCTACAGCCGCTCCAGGAGGAAAAATCCACTCACACTGTTCAGGCACATAATCTAATCTCAGCATGTTTATCATATCTAGAAAAGCAAACAAGTAATCACTGGTTGATCAAGCATTTTCCAGCGATTTGCATAAAAAAAGGAAAGGGATACCTCTCACAAAACAGGTTGATGTAACATGTAACGTTATTAACTTTGGGTGATCAGTGGACCAGCTAAAAAGAGTGTAAAATTCTCATCACAAAAACAGTTCTTTTTAACTACAATATTAGTTAATTATGAGATAATACATGTTAACGTGTATAAGTTCACAACCTTATGTTCCTAGGGTGTCTGTATTGAAAGGAGATGACTTTACATATGTTGTGGATTAGATCTGTTCTCTGGTTAAACCAGTATTTCACCTAATTTGATAACGAATTTCCTTTGTTTCCTGGCTCTAACTATCCGTAAGAGACAGGGAATTCAGGTTTCACCTGAGAATAAATTTTATCTACATCATAACATGTGAAACACATGCACTGTAGAAGTGAATCTTTAGTGAATCTGAAGTGAATCTTTTCCTCTTTAGTTATTTCTTAATTAATTGAGTTATTTCTTAATTAATGAATTGTCTGATAACTTGACTAGTCCATTTATTTCTCTCAATAGGTTATACACTACAAAAGTGAATCAGATAACAATAAAATGGATTAATGCTAGACTCTGAGAAGTCATAATTTGGATACGTTTAAATGCAATTCAAAGGGGTTAACAACTAACAGCGTCCTTGGTGCCAGAGGTCATCAGTCTTTTGGCATGCACATGCCCAGTAGCTCGCTACATCAATCATGTGATTCAGCGGCGCATAGAGTTTCCTTCACGCTATGTTGTTCATCCCACAAGGTTCTTTCAGCCGTTTTCTTTGGTCTTTCTTCCTCATTGTTCTCCGTCGTTACTCACAGTTTTTGTCTCGTTTCTCGGTGGTTTTTCTTTGAGATTTTTTTGTTTAAACATGACGTGCCATACACTCAACAGCATCTTGGCTTCGTTGGAATCGTAAGGTCACACTTTGTCCACTAGTAAATCTGCCCCCACAAATACTTCAGTTTCCACCTCATCGTCATTTTTGTCACCCGCATCGGTTTCCATCTCAGCTGAGGCACATTCACAAGGCGATTTCCTAAGCATCTCAGCAGTTGCTCCTGCACATGTTGGCAGCTTTTCGGGAGAACGAAGAGGCTAATTCCTCAAGCAGTGCTTCAAGTTCAAGGAACTCAAGAGCAGCTTCTTCTGCAGTTGGAGTGCCTTTGACACATACATTGACCTCGATTGCTCCTCTCTCGTCTTCTTATGCAGGTAGAGTGACTGTGCCATCATTTGTCTCCACTAATCCTACAACTGGCAATCCTGTGGTCCCTCATGCTTCTCAGCCACCCCTCTCGGCTTTGTCGGCACAATCCTTGTTTGCTTCTCCATTTACTACGATTGACTAGCAGCCCGATCTTGGTGCCTTCAGTTGGGAAAGTATTTGTAGTCGGCCCCAGTTAAGCGCCAATACCGGGAAAATGGTTACCAAATAACCAGTGGCACCTTTGTTGAGCTTGCAGATCTCCTGGAGGAAAACCTATATGCCCAAGAGGCCAAGCCTCAAACCTACCTGGATGGCAAACTACTTGTTGCTCCTGCCAAAAAAGGGTGGCAGAGATCACCGACATTCTCACAAGGATTCTGGCCTTTACCATTTTCCAGTGGATCTTCTACAGTACTCGTCCTTCTTGATGGCAGGATACAACTCGGTATAAAATACTGATCCTCCTGACAGCTGGTCATTTTCCTGGTCTGGCAGGGCTGAATTATGACACCACATTCAGGAAGGATGCATCAGCCTCTCCAGGTCTAGCCCATTGGTGTAAGATGAAGCCAGATTTACCTATACAACTTCTACACCTGTACTACTGGCACCGTTGCTGGTCAATCAGCACCTCACCTGGCTCCTCTGCCACCTACCTCAGCATCACCAACCATCCTGCCTAAGAGTTCCTTCGACCCCATTCAGCATTGCCGATCCCAGAATGATGGCACCTGACGCTGGTGTCTGGGTCAGTATCAGTATCGTCATGTATTTGAACAATGCGATGGTCAACACCCACTGACCAACTGCCCCTTTTGATCCTACAAAGGGTCTCAGCGCTCCCTGTCTCTCACTCAATCTGGGGGAAAATACCATTGGCATTACCAATAAAGTTGCCTCGAAGATCACAGCCACCCCGTTTGTAAATTTGTGTAGATAGTTTAGCTTATGTACTAACAACTTTATGATAACATTATCCTTTCCCATGCACCACAAACTTTAACAGATGAAGCCATAGTTGTTCAAAAGGTGGTTTAAACACAGTCCAGTGGATAAGTATTAGGGAAACCAGTTGCACTTTATGCATTAACAGTGTAAATGCAATTTAAAGGTGACTTCGACTGCTTTAAGCTTGTCCGGTGCCGCAGGTAACGTGATTGCAGCTTCTTTTCTCTCCTCAAATACTACTATGGGCAACTTCGTAGACTCTCCTGTGTCCACCATCTTTGTTTGTCTTTCCTTCATTGACATCCACCAGCAACTAAACCTCTGCATCCTCAGTTGGCAAAGCCTTCGTAGTACGCCCCGGTTATGCACCAACACCAGTAAACTGGTTATCAAAATAAACAGTGGTGTTTTTGTGGATTTAGCTGACCTCCTGGCAGCGTTAAAATGTGTAAGAAATTCAGGCTCCATGCTTACTTGGATGACAAATTCACTTGTTGCTACAGCCAAGAAAAGGGCGGTGGAAATCAGTTGTATTTTGGTGTGGATTCAGGCTTTTACTATCTGCCAGTGAACATTCTGAAGTACATACCATTCTTGCTGGTGGGATACAACTTAGTATAAGTTGCTGATTCTACAGATGGCTTGTTAGGTTCCTGGATCAGCTTGGCTGAATTGACTCTGCATTTAGGATGGACTTCATGGCATCTGATCTAACTGACTGGTCTGAGATGAATTTGGATTTACCATGTGGCACAAATTTTTTGCGGCAGTTTATTTTTGTGGATTGGTGATTTTTTTTTGCCATTAGGACAGATTGGCTTGTACTTGCTTGACTTCGAAAAATAAAATTAATGATGCCAACACACTTACAATTCATGATACTGCAACGTGCTTACATTTTCTACACTTAAATAAATCTTGCCTGAAGTACACTGCCTCTGTTCGTCTCTACACGTATATTTGTAAAGCCAGTAAATTTTCACAGAGGCCTGCGCTTTTTTGCTACAGGTACGTGAGCAGTCTCTTGATTCAACTTAGCAAACAAGTATCGAGTCCTTGTTTGCCTTTGTTCACGGTCTTTATGGCGAAAATGGATTGGAAATAAATAGCATGTGATCATGAATTTTGAAATGTGAATTATGTACGTATTATGAAATTTGCCTACATCACTGGTTTCCAGTTCTCTCTCTGTCCAAGTTAAGCTCTAAGGGACCGGTCAAAAAGTATGGGGGGGGGGGGGTGGGCCGGAGCATTTGGAAATGTGGTTGATAAAAAACACATGACCCACCCCCTCCCTTTGGCACAAAAATGACTGACCCACCCCTAAAGCAAGGTTGGAAATTGCATGACCCACTCCCTAGTTAAAACATGGATGTTTGGTTTCCTCTAAGGCCATCCCCTTTTTTCTCTTCGTTTACCGTCGAATGCGTTTCCTGATATTGGGTCGGTCGGTCGGATTGAAAAAAAAAAACTTAAAAAAAAAAATCACAAGAAGTCTCGGAATAGTAGGCCCTGGTACCCCAAGAAGACGTTAAAAGTTAACATTCACATATTTGGATTAACAAAATGTACAATATACTGTGAAAAATGTTCATGTTTTTGTTCTTGTTTTTCTCTGTGCTGTTACTATGCTCATTTTTCAGATGAAAAGAATTATTTCAAGTGAAAAATGGTGTAACTACGTCGTTACTTTTTTTTTAAAAATGCCAAAAATTTGGGTCGGTCGGACGACGGTAAAAGGAGAAAAAAAGAGGATGGCCTAACCTTGTTCTGTGCTTGACAAAATTTGTTGATACACTGCTAAAACCAATATCAAAATCACAGAAATCATACCTTTTACTGAAAAGACAAATGTGAAAACCGAACATTCCTTGTTTCAATGGACGTTATGAGTCTTGACACAAATATACAGCAAAACGAGGGTATATTGAAATTGTCTATCACAAAGCATATGAAAATTTCTACAAAGACAACCCATTCCTACACATTACTTGCCGTAAATTCTTAGATTAATCCTCAAAGAAAATTTCTTCCACTTCAATGGAAAGCACTACCTACAAAACCATGGAACTGTGATGGGCACAAAGACAGCAGTTTTGATTCCTTTGCCAATATTTTCATGACATATATTGAAACAACAACTCTAAGCAAAACTGTCTTTAGAACAACAGTTTGGAAATGCTACATACACGATATCTTTTCCCTATCGGACATGAGTAAACCAGACATCGAAGCCCGCATTGAACAAGCAAACTTACATCACCCAACTATAAATTCATGGCTGAAACATTTGACACTGAGATGCAGGGTTTTTAGACACGGTTGTATACAAAGGCACAAGATTCAAGAAAAAAAATCTATCCTTGATGCAAAGACACATTTTAAACAAACGGAAACCTTCTTGCACACACATTTCACCTCGTGTCACCCTCCAAGTGTTAAAAAGGATTTGTCAAAGGAGAAGCCTTGAGAATCCTACGAAAAAACTCCTCAGAAACAACCTTTGAGGAAAATAAATCAAATTTAAAAAAAAAAAACGCTTGATGGACGGAGGCTACCCACAAACTTTGATAGAAGACCTATCAGAAATAAAATTTACAAAAACGAGTCTAAACTCCTAAAACAAAGGGTTCACGGGATGTGCGGCCTGTCACCCGTTGCATTTTCTCGCACAACAGGTTTGTGACTTTTTTAGCAATTTAATTCCAGCTGCCTGTGTTTTATATAACAAGTGTGGTCAAGTGTCTCGTTAGTAGTTAGTGCTTATCTGTGTAATAAAATAGGTTGACCCACCCCTAAGGGTAGCTGAAAATTGCACGACCCACCCCTTGCACGAGGCTCAAAACCTCATGACCCACCCCCTCTCTGCTCCGGCCCACCCCCCCTATACTTTTTGACCACTCCCTAATGTTAAAACCATTTCAGACGCTGAGGGAGAATACTCCTCGTTCCTGCAGTTCTGCCATACTCATGGCATACAGATCACTCTTAATCTTCTGCTTAGACATTTTTGAACCTTAAACTTTTCGAGTTTCAAACAGTGAAAGGGAATGAAAATATAGATATTAACACAAACTTGAAATAGCGACTCACAGTTCATACAATTACAATACTATATGTGGAGGAAAACAGATGTCCAAACTTTCGGCGTTTGTTTACAACAAAGTTCATCAAAAGCCACGTGAAACTACCCATAAAATCTGACCCTCAGAAGGTGAATTCCATAGCTGATTCCCTTTCTAGTTGCAAATTTCAGCCCCCTTTCCAAAAGCAACAACCCGGTGCCTCCTTTGCTTTTGGCCCGGCTCCCAACCCCCATTAAAGATACTGTTGTTAAAGGTAATTTAAAGGATTTAAAACAAGGCGCTTCTTCAGTGCATGTTGTTTGTGGATGCACAGCATGGGCATCCCCGCAAGTTTGCTGCATCCTTCATGTGATTTAGTGGCACGTGGGGCTTCCTATGTGCTGCATTTTTCTTGCCATGAGGCTTCTTTCAGACCGTTTCCCTTCCCTCCTTGTTGAGCTTTCTACCGTTGATATCTTTTTTCAGTGTGTCACGTGCCTGGTTTTGTTTTCTTTTGTTTGGGATGCATAGCTGGGTTGCTCTGTAGTTAGGGGCTGGCCGCCAAAAGTGGAAGCCCCTGGATATTCCTGGCACCCAACCTCCATTTAGCAATGCAGTTGTTAACCAGCACTATCCACCTTTTGAACAAGTGGTGCCTGCTAGTGAGATAATGTTAGTAGCTGATGGAAGAAACATGGTCAACGTACCAAAATTGACAACATCAAAGACTTTAAGTGATTTATCTTCAGCAGTGGAGCACATGACCTGTCCATCAGAACTTGCTGAAATACAGTTTATGACCCCTGTAATGTAAGACATAATTACATAAATTAGCATCATCCAGATAAGAATACTTTGAAAATACAGAATGTACCCAGGTACAATGTATAAAGAATCAGAAAGCAAGTGCAAAATCGTTATGTGTAGCACTTTTCATTGAGTGAAATAATAAATGTACAAACAAATGATTTGGAGTTCACTTGAGCATACTATGAAAGTGGATGAGGTCCCACTCCCGCCGTTAAATAAACAACCTAGTAACCTATTGAAGAAAACTTTGAACCCTTGTGATGATTGGATGCAATACTCCATCCATTTGAGCTACTCAACTCATCTGAGAGCAGGCAAATGAATGTGTGATGCTGAATAAGTAAGCAGTTTAATGTACTTCAAATCTTATTTAGAAACAACTTTTTAGCTCAAATTTCTCCAGAAACAAAAACATGGGGGTAATTTAATTTGAAGGTGCAGTTGACAGGGCTTGCACACTATTTCAGGCAAAAATCTCAAGACATTTTGAAGGACATAACATGCAAAGACCATGCCTTGTAGCACATGATAGTGACAAGAAAGCACTGGGAGCGAATAAATCAGTGTCCTACCTACTGCTGAGACATTGATTTTGCCTGCCTTTGCAATCAATACTTTGAGACTTAGTGGTACGTTTTAAAGTATTGATACTGTAGTTTAGACGTTCGTAAAAAAATCAAAGACGTTTTAGGCCAAATACCAGTTTCAAGTATACTCAGACTCGGCGGTTTTCAAGGGTTTTCAGGGTGCATTATAGGAGCCCTGAATTGAGTAAAAAGGCAGGCTTGACTAATACAAAACCCTGCTTATAAGCTTTTCCTTAGTTTATATCATGCCCAGAATATGATAGCCATTTCTTCTTTTTCTCTTTTTACTCTTGAATAGTGTGATAAGAAAGTGATTACTGACAAGACCATTACCTCTTGTTTACGCTGGTTAGAAAGATGTCTTTAAGGGTTTTTAGTGGGGGTTGATATAGCCGGCTCAATTACTCTCTGATAGTAGCTTTGATGCTAATAACAAAGAAGAGTGAAGTACCTTGCCGTAATAGCGTAACAGCGTAATAAGAATGAAACACTTGCTTTTTACAGTAGCTTTGATGCTTAGAAGAAAGAAGAGTGAAAAACCTTGCCGTACTAGCGTGATAACGTAATAAGAATGAAACACTTGTGTTTACAGTTGCTTTGATGCCAATAAAAAGAGTGGAGTACCTTGCCATAATAGCGTAACAACGTAAAAAGGATGAAACACTTGCTTTTACAGTAGCTTTGATGCCAATAAGAAAGAAGAGTAAAGTACCTTTCCGTAATAGCGTAGTAAGGATAAAACACTTGCTTTTACAGTAGCTTTGATGCCAATAAAAAAGAAGAGTGAAGTACCTTGCCGTAATTCCATAATAACGTAGTAAGAAAGAAGGAGAAAGTATTGGCCTTGCCGTAATAGCGTAATAACGTAATAAGAAAGGAGAAAGTACCTTGCCGTAATAGCGTAATAACGTAATAAGACTGTAACACGTAGTAACTTCGGTTTTAAACACTTCAAGGCAAAGTTACAAGTGGTGATATCATCATCTGCTTCTGATCGATCGGTACTTGGCAGTCATTGAGGTCATTTATGACCACAGTGAGGATGCTTAGTTATCCTGGCAATAAAAGGGGGTGGTAGGCACGACTTTTACCTCAGGCCAAAATGCTGGTCATTCCAATAATTTTTTTTCTCTGCTGGGTAGATTATGCTCTGGAAGGTTATACATTTTCACTGAGCAAATGTGATTTTAGCCGCATGTTTCACACTGAGAGGTCATGACACACATATTGATTTACTGTAGTTATTGTTTCTGGTCGGCAGGATTTACCCTCTGGATGCAAGCGCATTTTCTTTGACCTCTTTTGAAGCGTAAAGCTGTTTATTACAGCTGAATGAGGGTTCCAATTTTCTCCAAAGTGCCTTATGGATCTGCATAACTAAGCGATTTTCTTTAATCCCTGAGTATAATGTTTTTCTGCAATGCTGTATCACGCTGGGCCCAGCTCGTTAGTTTTCTTTGCAGAATGCTAAATTATCACGGACAGTGATTTACAGATCCAAAAATATAAGAATGAAGTGTAGCTTAAACTGAAGCTACATCAACTTACTATGGAGAATTGAATTGTGACTCAGTAAACTCCAGCTTAGTGTTTTTCTAAAAGATAGTGTGATTTTGTTGACTGGAGCACGTAGTTTCTCCCTTGGTAGTAGCTTTTGAATAAGCTTAACAGTCTTTAAACAGTTTTGTTATTGCCACTTTTTGATCAGGCAAGACCATGGCTTCGGTTCGCCACACGAACCTCATCAGTTGCCGGGTTGGCTTTGTGCTTAGTTGCTTTACAAGAGCAACTTTAGTTGTACTTTGGCATGGCGTAAACGGTACAGCCGATCTGTCTAGTGAGCTTTGAACTTGAACATTAATACCCACGTGGCGGATCGAAATTCTTGTTTTCCTGTTGGCTACTGAATGTAACCAATTACGGAGTGTGTATTTCGATCCTCTTCTGCTTCACGCTAGAGGTGTGTTTTTTTGAAATGCATTTCGTGAAAATTTAAGCACTTTCTTTTCTGGAAGAGTTCGAAGACTCTTATAAAAAAGAGATTAACAAGTTCGTGCTGGTTATCCGAACCTGGGATTACTAGAGTGTTATACGTGTTAATCCAACCAAGCAAAGTCAGCTGAAACATTTTTATCATGGGATAGTGTTGTAGGTTGATGTAAAACAAAGTAAAGTAAAGTAATTGAAAACTAACTAAAAACGGGGAAATTGCTGTAAAATATTAATTTTCCTTCACGTAAGAAGAAAGCAAAATGAGCTGAAAGGTTTTCTAATGAAAAGTTCACCAATTTCTATCGCACTTTATTCCCGATAAGATGTTAATAAACAAGAGTGACAGTTTTGTTCAACAAGGTGTTTTTTAAAACTTATATCTTCCTTTAACGAATATCTTTGTGGAGGAGAAAAGCTTGTTTTCTACAGTAAGCTGAAACCACAGCAAACTATATATTGACTTTGGCAGCTCCTCGAGGTCCCTCGAGCCGAGGTGCTCCTTTTCTCCCTTGTAGATTTTGGGGAGACCATTTTTCCTGATAAAATCCTTTCCAGTAGTACTTGAAAATTTTCCTCCCCAACAAATTTTGCGTTGAAGAAGATTAAGAAAAAAACTGAACATGTTGTGGTATTATGACCTCTCAAAAATGAGTGTTTTAATGTAGTGGTAGCCTGCTTCCTCGCGTGCCCTTCGTGCATCTCACGCGCCTGAAATTCCCTTTCCTTCCCTTTCGAACGCCTGTCACGTAGGCTAATTAATTGAGGTTGTTTCTGTAGTCGAAGGAATTTTTCAGGATGTCCAGCGGCATGGTAGCTCAAAAAAATAGGAAAGTAAGAAATTCAGGATTGAGAAAATGGAAAAATAGGAAACTTTGTATTAAAAAATAGGAGAAAAATAGGAAAATTAATAGTACTTTTGTCGACAAAGATAGCCTCCCTGCACCTCATCTGAGTTTTAATAAAGGCTTAAGGCAGCTTGTACGTTCGAAGGATTTAAATTAAATTCTGCTGCTTAGAAGGAGTGAAAATGATCAGTAATGTTTAGTTTATTGGCTCAGCTACGCTGTAATCAGAATGATATACTTGACTACAGGTTGAGAGTGGTTCTGTAATCAAAGGTGATCATATGCAAACTCCCTTCAAGTTTGTGGCGAATCTTTGAAAAGCTTCGAAAAGTGCATAAAATTTCTTAGAACAGAACTTGCTTACGATTGTGTTTTCATTGAAAGATGATGAACTAGGACTAAAAAGTCCTATGGAAAGCTTTCCTTCCATTAATCTGCAATTGGTAGCTGGTTGAGAATATGCTTGTTTGAGTCAAAGACTGCATAGTCTGCTTTCCGCGGGGTACACAAAATGACACTGATCTATTTGGTACCAGATTGTAAGTGTCATGGTTAAGTTCTAAGAAGAATGTAACTCTCTGCTTAGCTACAACTGCAAGACTGGTTTCACAAGCAAAAAATTGGATCCTTCATCAGTCGCTTAGGTATAGCTGTTAACAAGGGTCACCAAGAGAGGTAGTGCCGTAAACTAAACTTTAGGTGTGTTTTTTTCATGTAGCATCCACAATTCAGCTAGTGGTTGGCTTATTAACAAGAAGCTGATTGATGATTTATCTGACCTGTGTTATGAGAGGACAACTTGATCCCGTTTTCAGTTTCAAAGATGAACATAAAACCGAACAAAACTTCAAAATAAAATATAACATGTACAGATACTGATATGCAGTTTCAGTGGGCTATGCACAATATTGTTAAATAGTCATGAGAACTGTAACACTACATACAATAGATGTAGGTGCACTACAGTGTATTGTTCAATCTGCACCAAGTTGCACCGGAATGCACCAAAATGCACCAATCTAGACCAAGTTGCAACAAACTGCACCAAAACGCACCAAACTGCACCATGCCGCACCAATCTACACCAAGTTGCACCAAACTGCACCATGTTGCACCAATCTGCACCACATTGCACCAATCTGCACCAAGTCGCCCCAACCTGCACCCAGTTCCACCAATCTGCACCAAGTTGCACCAAACTGCACCAAGTTGCACCAATCTGCACCACATTGCGCCAACCTGCACCAAGTTGCACTAATCTGCACCAAGTTGCACCAATCTGCACCAATTTGCACCAAAGTGCACCAACTTGTACCAATCTGCACCAAGTTCCAACAAACCCCCGCCAAGTTCAATCTGCTCCAAGTTGTACTAAAGTGGACCACACAGCACCAATCTGCACCAAGTTGCACCAAACTGCACCAAGTTGCACCAAACTGCACCAAGTTACACCAGTCTTTACCAAGTTGCACCAAATTGCATCAAGTTTCAAATTGAATCACCAAGTTTCACGAAACTCCACCATGTTGCACCAATGTGCACGAAATTGCACCAATTTGCACAAAGTTGCACCAAACTGCAGAAAGTTGCACCAACCTGCACCGTGTGGCACCAATCTGCACCAAGTTCCACCAAAGTGCACCAAATTGCACCAATCTGCGCCAAGTTCCACTAAACTGCACCAAGTTGCACCAATCTGCACCATGTTCCAGCAATCTCCACCAAATTGCACCAATTTGCACCAAGCAACGCCAACCTGCACCAAGTTGCACTAAACTGCACAAAAGTTGCCACAAAGTCCACCAAATTGCACCAAGTTGCACCAATCTGCACCAAGTTACACCAAACTGCAACCAGTTGCACCAATCTGCACCAAGGTGCACAAAACTGCACCAACATGCACCAATCTGCACCAGGTTTCACCAAAGTGCACCAAGTTGCACAAATCTGCACCAAGTTGCACAAAACTGTACCATGTTGCACCAATCTGCACCAAGTTGCAGCAAACTGTACAAAGATGCTCCAACCTGCACCAAAGTTACACCAATCTGCACCAAATTGCACCACGTTAAACTAAATTGCACCAAGTTGCACCAGAATCACCAAGTTTCACCAAACTGCACCACACTGCACCAACCTGCACCATGTTGCACCAAGTTGCACCAATCTGGACCAAGTTGCACCAAAGTCCACCAAATTGCATTAAAGTGCACCAAGTTGCACCAATACGCACTATGTTACACCAGTCTGCACCACGTTGCACCAAACTGCACCATGTTGCACCAATCTGCACCAAAGTGCACCACGTTGCACCAATCTGCAACAAATAGCACCAAACTGAAACAAGTTGCAACAATCTGTACCAAGCTGTACGAAACTGCACAAAGTTGCACCAAACTGCACCATGTTGAACCAAACTGCACCATGTTGCACCAAGTTGCACCAACCTGCACCAAGTCGCACCATGTTGCACCAAGTTGCAGCAACCTGCACCGTGTGGCACCAATCTGCACCAAGTTCCACCAAAGTGCACCAAATTACACCAATCTGCAACAAGTTCCACAAAACTGCACAAAGTTGCACCAAACTGCACCATGTTGCACCAATCTAAACCAAGTTGCACCAAAATGCATCATGTGGCACCATTCTGCACCAAGTTGCACCAAAGTACACCAAATTACACCAATCTGCACCAAGTGCTACCAAATTGCAGCAATCTGCAGCAATCTGCACCAAGTTCCAACAAACCCCCGCCAAGTTCAATCTGCTCCAAGTTACACTAAAGTGGACCACACTGCACCAATCTGCACCAAGTTGTACCAGAATGCACCAAGTGTCACCAATCTGCGCCAAGTTGCACCAAACGTCACCAAGTTGCACCAAACTGCACCATGTTGCACCAATCTGCACCAAGTTGCACCAACCTGCACCAAATTTCACCAAAGTGCACCAAGTTGCACCAATCTGGACTAAGTTGCACCAAACTGCACTAACCTGCACAATGTTGCACCAATCTGCACTGTGTATCACCAATCTAGATTGGTGCAGTTTGGTGCAACTTGGTGCCGTTTGGTGCAACTTAGTGCAGATTGGTGCAACTTGGTGCACTTTGGTGAAATTTGGTGCAGGTTGGTACAACTTGACAAAGATTGGTGCAACTTGGTACAGATTGGTGCAACATGGTGCAGTTTGGGGCAACTTGGTGCATGCACCATGTTGCACCAATCTGCACCAATCAGCACCGTGTATCACCAATCTGCACCAAGTTGCCCCAAACTGCACTATGTCGCACCAGTCTGCACCAAGATGTACCAATCTACACCAAGTTACACTAATTTGCACGAAGTTGCACAAAAGTGCACAAAGCTGCACCAAATTTCACCAAGTTGAACCAACGTGCACCAAGTTGCACCAGAATCACCGTTTCACGAAATGGCACCATGTTGCACCAATCTGCACCAATTTGCACCAAGTTCCAACAAACCCCCGCCAAGTTCAATCTGCTCCAAGTTGTACTAAAGTGGACCACACAGCACCAATCTGCACCAAGTTGCACCAAACTGCACCAAGTTGCACCAAACTGCACCAAGTTGCACTAAACTGCACCAAGTTACACCAGTCTTTACCAAGTTGCACCAAATTGCATCAAGTTTCAAATTGAATCACCAAGTTTCACGAAACTCCACCATGTTGCACCAATGTGCACGAAATTGCACCAATTTGCACAAAGTTGCACCAAACTGCAGAAAGTTGCACCAACCTGCACCGTGTGGCACCAATCTGCACCAAGTTCCACCAAAGTGCACCAAATTGCACCAATCTGCGCCAAGTTCCACTAAACTGCACCAAGTTGCACCAATCTGCACCATGTTCCAGCAATCTCCACCAAATTGCACCAATTTGCACCAAGCAACGCCAACCTGCACCAAGTTGCACTAAACTGCACAAAAGTTGCCACAAAGTCCACCAAATTGCACCAAGTTGCACCAATCTGCACCAAGTTACACCAAACTGCAACCAGTTGCACCAATCTGCACCAAGGTGCACAAAACTGCACCAACATGCACCAATCTGCACCAGGTTTCACCAAAGTGCACCAAGTTGCACAAATCTGCACCAAGTTGCACAAAACTGTACCATGTTGCACCAATCTACACCAAGTTGCAGCAAACTGCACAAAGATGCTCCAACCTGCACCAAAGTTACACCAATCTGCACCAAGATGCACCAAATTGCACCACGTTAAACTAAATTGCACCAAGTTGCACCAGAATCACCAAGTTTCACCAAACTGCACCACATTGCACCAACCTGCACCATGTTGCACCAAGCTGCACCAAGTTGCAGTAATCTGCACCAAGTTGCACCAATCTGGACCAAGTTGCACCAAAGTCCACCAAATTGCATTAAAGTGCACCAAGTTGCACCAATACGCACTGTTACACCAGTCTGCACCACGTTGCACCAAACTGCACCATGTTGCACCAATCTGCACCAAAGTGCACCACGTTGCACCAATCTGCAACAAGTTGCAGCAAACTGCACAAAGATGCTCCAACCTGCACCAAAGTTACACCAATCTGCACCAAGATGCACCAAATTGCACCACGTTAAACTAAATTGCACCAAGTTGCACCAGAATCACCAAGTTTCACCAAACTGCACCACATTGCACCAACCTGCACCATGTTGCACCAAGCTGCACCAAGTTGCAGTAATCTGCACCAAGTTGCACCAATCTGGACCAAGTTGCACCAAAGTCCACCAAATTGCATTAAAGTGCACCAAGTTGCACCAATACGCACTATGTTACACCAGTCTGCACCACGTTGCACCAAACTGCACCATGTTGCACCAATCTGCACCAAAGTGCACCACGTTGCACCAATCTGCAACAAGTTGCACCAAACTGAAACAAGTTGCAACAATCTGTACCAAGTTGCACGAAACTGCACCAAGTTGCACCAAAGTGCACCATGTTGAACCAAACTGCACCATGTTGCACCAAGTTGCACCAACCTGCACCAAGTCGCATGATGTTGCACCAAGTTGCACCAAGTTGCACCAACCTGCACCGTGTGGCACCAATCTGCACCAAGTTCCACCAAAGTGCACCAAATTACACCAATCTGCAACAAGTTCCACAAAACTGCACAAAGTTGCACCAAACTGCACCATGTTGCACCAATCTAAACCAAGTTGCACCAAAATGCATCATGTGGCACTATTCTGCACCAAGTTGCACCAAAGTGCACCAAATTACACCAATCTGCACCAAGTGCTACCAAATTGCAGCAATCTGCACCCAAGTTGCACAACACTGCACCAAGGTGTACCAAACTGCACCATGTTGCACCAATCTGAACCAAGTTGCAGTAAAATGCACCATGTTGCACCAAAGTGCACCAACTTGTACCAACTTAGACCAAGTTGCACCAATCTGCGCAAAGTAGAACAAAACTCCACCAACTTCAATCTGCACCAAGTTGCACCAAGTTGCACCAATCTATAGCACCAAGTTCCACCAAACTGCACCAAGTTGCACCAAACTGCACCATGTTGCACCAATCTGCACCAAGTTGCACCAAAAATGCACCATGCTGCACCAATCTGCACCAAAGTGTACCAACTTGCACCAATCTGCACCAAGTTGCACCAAACCCGACCAACTTCAATCTGCACCAAGTTGCACCAAAGTGCACCAATTTTCACTAGAACGCACCAAGTTGCACGAAACTGCACCAATTTGACCATGTTACACCAATCTGCACCATGTTGCATGAATCTGCACCAAACTGCAACATGTTACACCAATCTGCACCAAGTTGCACCAATCTGCATCAAGTTGCACCAACCTGTACCAAGTTGCACCAACCTGCACCAAATTTTACCAAAATGCACCAAGTTGCACCAATCTGCACTAAGTTGCACCAAACGGCACAAGGTAGCACCAAACTGCACTAACCTGCACAATGTTGCACCAATCTGCACTGTGTATCACCAATCTAGATTGGTGCAGTTTGGTGCAACTTGGTGCCGTTTGGTGCAACTTAGTGCAGATTGGTGCAACTTGGTGCACTTTGGTGAAATCTGGTGCAGGTTGGTACAACTTGGCAAAGATTGGTGCAACTTGGTACAGATAGATGCAACATGGTGCAGTTTGGGGCAACTTGGTGCATGCACCATGTTGCACCAATCTGCACCAATCAGCACCGTGTATCACCAATCTGCACCAACTTGCCCGAGACTTCACTATGTTGCACCAGTCTGCACCAATCTGCACCAAGTTCCAACAAACCCCCGCCAAGTTCAGTCTGCTCCAAGTTACACTAAAGTGGACCACACTGCATCAATCTGCACCAAGTTGTACCAGAATGCACCAAGTGTCACCAATCTGCGCCAAGTTGCACCAAACGTCACCAAGTTGCACCAAACTGCACCATGTTGCACCAATCTGCACCAAGTTGCACCAAACTGCACCATGTTGCACCAATCTGCACCAAGTTGCACCAACCTGCACCAAATTTCACCAAAGTGCACCAAGTTGCACCAATCTGGACTAAGTTGCACCAAACTGCACTAACCTGCACAATGTTGCACCAATCTGCACTGTGTATCACCAATCTAGATTGGTGCAGTTTGGTGCAACTTGGTGCCGTTTGGTGCAACTTAGTGCAGATTGGTGCAACTTGGTGCACTTTGGTGAAATTTGGTGCAGGTTGGTACAACTTGGCAAAGATTGGTGCAACTTGGTACAGGTTGGTGCAACTTGGTACAGGTTGGTGCAACTTGGTACAGATTGGTGCAACATGGTGCAGTTTGGGGCAACTTGGTGCATGCACCATGTTGCACCAATCTGCACCAATCAGCTCCGTGTATCACCAATCTGCACCAAGTTGCCCCAAACTGCACTATGTCGCACCAGTCTGCACCAGGTTGCACCAATCTACACCAAGTTACACTAATTTGCACGAAGTTGCACAAAAGTGCACAAAGCTGCACCAAATTTCACCAAGTTGAACCAACGTGCACCAAGTTACACCAGAATCACCGTTTCACGAAATGGCACCATGTTGCACCAATCTGCACCAATTTGCACCAAAGTGCACCAACTTGTACCAAAGTGCACCAACTTGTACCAATCTGCACCAAGTTCCAACAAACCCCCGCCAAGTTCAATCTGCTCCAAGTTGCACTAAAGTGGACCACACAGCACCAATCTGCACCAAGTTGCACCAAACTGCACCAAGTTGCACTAAACTGCACCAAGTTACACCAGTCTTTACCAAGTTGCACCAAATTGCACCAAGTTGAACAAATGAGCACCAAGTTGCACCAGAATCACCAAGTTTCACGAAACTCCACCATGTTGCACCAATGTGCACGAAATTGCACCAATTTGTACAAAGTTGCACCAAACTGCAGAAAGTTGCACTAAAGTGGACCACGTTGCACTAATCTGCACCAAGTTGTACCAAACTGCACCAAGGTGCACTAATCTGCCCCAAGTTGCACCAAACTGCACTAATCTGCACCAAGTTGCACCAAACTGCAGTAAGTTACACCAATCTGCACCAAGTTTCACCAAACTGCAGTATGTTGCACCAGTCTGCACCGAGTTGTACCAATTTACACAAAGTTGCACCAAAGTGGGCCACGTTGGACCAATCTGCACCAGACTTCATCAAGTTTCACCAGAATGCAGCATGTTGCACCAAGCATCACCAACCTGCATCATGTTGCACTAATCTGCTGCAAGTTGCACCGAAGTGCACCAAGTTGCACCAAACTGCACCAAGTTACAACAGACTGCATCAAGTTGCACCAAATTGCACCATGTTGTAAAAAGGGGGTTGGTAGGCAACACACGACTTTTACCTCATGCCAAAATGCTACTTGTTAGATTATGCTCTGGAGGAAAATGTTTTGACTGATCAAATGTGATTTTAGCTGCTCATTTCAATCTGAGAGGTCATTACACGCATATTGATTTTCCGCAGTCAGTGTTTCTGGTCGGCATGATTTGCCCTCTAAGGCGAAGCGTTTTTTCTTTGACCTCTTTTGAAATGTAAATAAGATAAGGGTTTTAGGTTGCTTAATTTCTCCAAAGTGCCTCCTGGATTTTTTTAATAATAATTATTATAAGCGATTTTCTTTTTGACTTGAATGTGACAGTTTCTTGCAATGTATGGTCACGCTGGACCCAGCTCGTTAGCATTTTAAGCAGGATGTTAAATTCTTACAGATGGTGATTTACAGATCCAAATCTCGTAGAATGGAACCATTTTGTGAAAATTTTAGCACTTTCTTTTGTAAAAGAGTTGGAGGAGTTTAGTAAATAAGTGCGCACAAAGATACTTTCCTTGTTATTAGCACAATAGGGCCATTTATATGAGGAAAAATAAGACGCGAACTGTACCATTTATACGAGCATGTCTTATCTAATAAGACACGTCTTAGCTAAGCCGCGTCTTATTTTAGACGAAATGTGCCGTTTACATGGAAAGTTCACGTCTTATTTAAGATGCGTCTTATGTAAGACGCGTCTTATTTTTCCCCGTATAAATGGCCCTAATGTGAAACTTTCTCCTCTGTTTTTTGTTCTTGTAAGTACTTGTCTTGCTTTGCACCACATAAAACAGGGCCTACACGTTAAAAACATTCATAGTGTAAAAAAGGGGGTCAGTAGGCAACACACGACTTTTACCTCGTGTCAAAACGCTGCTTGTTCCAATAATTTTTTTCCTTTTCTCCGACGGGTAGATTATGCTCTGGGGAAAAACGTTTTGACTGATCAAATGTGATTTTTGCTGCTTATTTCAAACTGAGAGGTCAGGTCATATTGATTTTCCTCGGTCATTGTTTCTGGTCGGCATGATTTGCCCTCTGATGCAAGAGCATTTTTTCTTTGACCTCTTTTGAAACGTAAAGTTCTTCACTGCGGCTAAATAAGGGTTTTAGGTTGCTTATTTTCTCCAGTGCCTCCTGGATCTGAATAATTATAAGTGGTTTTATTTTGTCCGTGAATGTGACGGTTTCCTGCAACGAGTTGTATTCTATAGTTCTTTAAAATGTATGAACAGTCAGAACGTTGTAATTTCAAAACAATATCTTCGATTTCCTCTTGAATACGCGTTTTTTCGGCAAGTCTGCCCGCAATTGTATCTGGCGAGAAGACTTCTGCTAAACGCCGCTTTTTTGACATGGTGTTTTCCAACGTACTGGCACAGACACTAGTACAGACAGTATTACTGTCAGAATATCACTCAAACAAAACCAACTGTTACCATTGACAAAATCAGCACATAGTGCGAACAATCAATACAGAATACACAGGCTCGCTACTAGAAATATCAATCAAACAAAACCAGTCGTTATTACCTTGTTAAGCTATGGTCCGTGGCGGTGCTATTTTTTCTTTATTACGTTGTTACACTATTATTTGTCATTACATTGTTGCGCTATTATGGCAGTATAATTATCTTCTTTGTTATCATGTTGTTACGCTATAGTCCGCGGCGGTGCTATTTTTTCTTTATTACGTTGTTACACTATTACCGTACTGGCCAAGATATTACTTTATTTGTTATAACGTTGTTACACTATTGCCGGTGGTGCCATTATTTTCTTCGTTATTTGTTATTACGTTGTTATGTTATTGCCAGCAGTGCTATTATTTTCTGTGTTATATTACTGACACTGTTTTTACTTCCTTAGTTGTTGTGGTTTTAAATTCCGTGCATGGATAATTTTTTTTTGGTAATTCCCTTAGACGATTTTAAGAAAAAAAACAGAACACTCTTCTACTGAAAGAGAAAATGAAAGGACCGAAATAGGGAAGGAGAAGACAGTAATTATAAAGGAGAGGACTGTAAAATTGTAAAAGTTTACAAGCAAAGAAGAAGAAAGAAGGAAATGGGGAAACGAGAGGACTTAATGCAAAATTAGCCAAAACATACTACTACAAGGGAAAAAGAGTAATCAGGCTATTACACTATTACGAAGTAATAAGGAAAAAAGAAGGAAACACACATCCCATAACGCGCACCATATGCCTTAGTTACATCCCTAAAATTTTATACTACAACCTTAGATTTACCTTGTAGTTACATATAGTGAAGTCAATAAATTCGATCATTTATTCTTACCCATGTGAGCTTTGAAATGCTTTACAAATTCAATCCCTTCATCTTGCTTTTTCCAAAACTTTATATGACCATCACAGCTTGCTGTAATAAGGAACTCTGTTCTGTAACATACAACATACATGTAATAATAAGCTAAGTAAACATTAAGTTTTCTCTGTTATAGGACTGTTTAGCTTAGTCTTTGCTATACATGTATTTGTTATTCAGTTAAGGGGCTACCGGGAAAATTGTAGCATTATGCATAGTCTGGGTGCCCTGTGATTTTGGGGGGGCCCAGGAGAAGTTGCCATCTTGATCTTATGGCTGAGTTCAGTTTATAATCTAACAACATTTTCAATTTGCTTCAGGCCCAAAATATTACTGGGGCTTTAGAGAAACAGGCCCCTTAAAAGTCTGGACAATCAAGAAGCCTTGTCAAAGAACCCTGGCCAAACTACCATGTACAAAAACCAAAACAGAGTTACAGTTACTGGGTTGTCTCTAGCCTGCATCACAGACGAAATTTACCTGGCTAGTAACGAACATTTGTGAAGTGGTGCACATAGCCTTCCCCTAGACCCCCCAAAAACTGTTATCGGTCTTTTTGTAAAGGTGTTGCTTATAACAGATTATTGGAGGGCTGCCAAAAAATAGTGTCTAATAACCCAGGACTAGTGGATTTTGTTGTCACTCTAGTGAGTTCTGTTCTTAATAACGACAATCAGAAAAGCAATAAATAAACTGACCCAAGGATTATGAACATAATAGTGAGCTTGCAGACATGTAATGACCAAATTGTGTGAAATGACACCCCTACCATGTATGTGTAGTAAACTCAAAATACAGCTCATACACATACATGACTGTACATATAAATCTCAAAGACAGCCAGAATAGTCCTAAACAAATAAACACTTACATGCAGATTACACAGATTTCTCTAGTAAACTTACACAGTGACCAAAATGTGTGAAATGACATCTCTATGCATGAAACTCTTCTCATATGACTCAGCTGATGGTATGTTGTTCAGGTACACTTTCTCAAACTCTAAAACTGAAATAATAATATTAAGTTTGTTCAAAGTTGTACAATTTTGCATTAATGATTTACATATTATAATTATACGATTATTATTCCATTCGTTCAAAATATTTCTTCATTTCTGATAGCAGCTTTTGACATTCGAGTACAGCACTTATGAGAGTTCACAGCCTGCTATAGCCTGGGACTAGGCTCGTCTGCAGTGGGGGGAAAAAGGCATAAAACAAGGTTAAATATGAAAAATATTGACGAGCTAAGGGAGCCCAGTGGTGGCCTGGGGAGGGAAAAAGCGCGGTGGAAACCCCTTATCCTTACCCTAACCCTCCGCCACCCTTTCCCCTCCCCAGACTACCTCGCGATTTGCTTTGCTTCCTGATTTTTTCCTTTTTCCCCAATGTGGAGCTTGGTCCCAGGCCGTCACAGCTACGACCTCGCAAAGCATTGAGAGGGTAGGTAAAAATGACAAGAAGTTAAGAAGAAAAGGAAATAAGGCAATAGGGAAAAGAAAATTTATAAATATAAAATATATGATACATAAAGAAACAAAACAAAACTACAAAAACAATAAAAGAAAGAAAATGAAAGAAAGAAAAGAAGAGAAAAAGAAAAATAAGATCTGCCTTGAATTGAACTGCCTGGAATCAAACTCAGCACCTCCTACTACGCCAATTTGTTACCACTACGTCTCGTGGAGACATATGACTTAAATGGTGATAATATTTGATTTAATTATATGAACTTTTGTGTTGCCTAGCATGTGACTGCAATTACCATGATGAAAAATTGTGTGATGTTTCAAAAGCAGATTGTATTGCACAAGACTGTATACTGTTTTCAAAGCTCTTGGAGGTTTCTGAAGTTTTCTTAAGCTTTACCTGTATATTTAAATCAAAACGTTTATGTATGCTACATTTCACATCTCAAAAAAGCGAAGCAGTGAAATGTCAAACAGAGACGCTATTGCATATGGCAAAAACAGCAATTCAGGTCAAGTGGTCAAATTACAAGTAAAGTTTCCAGCAGAAAAAAACACCCTGAATGTAGACACTGATGACCAGCAATTCAACTGCCGATGGACATTCACAAACATGCAGTCAAAAACAAATTGTCAAGTAGAATTTGGAATACAAGCCAAAGAACAAAAGCAATGAGGCATTTGTTTACACACCGGCATATATTAAACTAACATTTATTTACACAAACTTCCTTTTATTTTGGATTTGACAGATAAAAGGTCATGGATTGCTTTTTCTAGTTCAACTAGTAAACTGCCGATATTTGAACATTTTTATTAACTTTAATTGTTTTGATGCAAAGTATCAGCTAAGCCGTGCAAAAACATAACATAACATAATCTTTATTTAACGTGGGAGAAACACTTAGCTAAAGCTATTTTGCAGGTTTTCCACAAATCAGTATTAAAAAAAAAGAAAGAAAGAAATATGTACATAGAAATGTAAAAATATAAAATATCTAGCATCTAAAATTACAAAATTAGATAACTAAAATTGAATGTTCCTCACTTGTTTGTTAAATTCTAGACCTCCAGCTCTTAAACGCAATTCATTTGGAATATTGTTCCATTGTTTTGCGGCGAAATATCTGAAGGAGTTTAATCCATACTTTGTAGTATTTACTTTTGGCAGTGATAGCGTATTATTGCCCCTTAAATCGTACTTGTTGTTTCTCATTTTAACGAGATCCTTAATGCATGTGGGAGCGGTGCCTTGAAAACAGGCGTTTATAGTTATTAACATGTCCTGGACACGACGGTTTTCCAACGTGGTTCCTAAACCTATTCGCTGTAGCAGTTCATGATAAGCTGATGTTTTATCTTTGTAAACATATCTTAGTGCACGCTCGTTTACTTTTTCTATTTTCTTTGTGTTTCTCGAACCACAATGATGCCATACCTGACTGCAATAATGAAAATGAGGCAGAACAAACGCTCGATACATTAATTCCTTTACCTTGCACGGAAGAATGTTTTGTAACCTATTCAGCGCATTTACCTGCCCCCCTACTTTGCGACACACGGACGCAACATGTGCATCAAATTTGAGCTTGCTTGAACGCAAATTTCCCAAAGAGTTGTCAACTGCTCCTATATCTTGAATTTACATAGTTCAGGAATTTCTCACAAGAATTAAATGCTGAGTAGAGTTAAATTGTTATTTTATAGACCAGTAGAAAGTTTTCTCTGACGTGAGAGAAGTTAAAAGATTACTCAAAACTTAGTATCCCAGTAAGTTTATGTGTTTGTTCTTCATTCGTTCTATTACCGGTACGTACATGTATTGTGAAGTCATGCAACAATTAATGTTTAGAATTGAAACCCTGTTTCAGTCTTCACCGAATCGTGTAGACACTGTTAAGCATTTTGTTGCCGCTGTTGCAACAACAATAAACCAGGAACAATATGTTAGCTCATGCATACTAATCAGTTCTGATACAAGGCCGTTTTTCAAGCTTGTTAAGTAAATGGACTCGCATTAAACAATTTTTTGCAAACTAGTTTGAAGCACGTTAACATGGACACTTATCTTTGAGCTGTACTGTACATTATCTGTACCTCTTGAATTAAATACACCATGCCACGTATTAGTGAGTGACAAGCATTTTCTAGCACTTTCTAGGTCGTCGTCTTCTAGGTCAACACTTTCTTGGTGATCACTTTCCAGGTCATTGTTTTCAAGGTCGTCATTTTCTAGGTCAACATTTTCTTGGTCGTTGTTTTCCAGGATGTCGTTTTCTAGTTTGTTGTTTTCTATATTAGGTCATCATTTTTAACTAAGGAACGTAGGTCTTCATTCTTTAGGTCGTTGTTTCTAAACACCTAAAACGTTCACAGGTTCTTACACCGAGGTGAACCCCTTCCAATACACTTCCTAACTAGAAATACATGTATGTGTATCGCAGAGCCTCGCTGCTAATAAATAAATTTTACTGAAAGGAAATGTATCACATTCACCATCCACTCGCATTGCATGCGTATCGCGCAATTACAAAGCCTTTTCTAGCAACTTACATTACTGTTATGGTCTCATTACTGGAGTATTCACTTTCACGACTTAAATAAGATGTGAGTATCTTGGACAACTCTAGCTTTTGTCACGCCACGACGGCGCGCGCGAATCAGATGTGGATGTGTATCCAGTGCAATCAAAGGACCAAAAATTAATCAAAATACACGTTACCTCTCTTCTTTTTTTGCTTAGGAGGAGGAGGAGGCATAGGACCGATAACTTCATCATCTTCATCATCCTGTCGGCTATCATCTTCATTCAGAGCACGCTTTCTGTCTCGGTTACTGTTCGCTTCGTCCGCCATTTTGAATTTGAGATACACTAGTGACTTGTACTGGTCAGAGGTTTTGACCCTGTAAATTATGCGCAGTCAGATCTCATTGGAGCCTTTGAGTTATGTAAATCAGCGACTGAATGTCTGAAAATTTGCTTCTCACCTTAGTGTTGTGGTAGAGCGTTGGCGGAGTTTAAATAAGCTTAGTTGTATTTACCTTGCTACATTCAATTGAGCGCTCAAAACGGTTTGATGCGTCATGACATGTTGCTGCTCGGATTTGGTTTAGGTGGAAGAAACTTGAGCTTATGTCGATGAAAGACATACCGTGCATCATCAGAGGAGTGTGGCCGGCCAGGGCTTGTAATTACGACGGATCAGCCATGCTCTTGACTGGTTAGCTGCGTATTATGCTTTATAAAGAACGGAAAGAATGAGTTTTATGAATTGAGTAACTCTCAGAAGGGCTATGGAAGGGCTTGATACCTCCTCAGCGGCTTACCGCACGGAGAGCGAGGGTAGTACAACCAGCGATGACCGAGAATCACTTCGTGCTCATTTGGAGCGAGAATCGCTCGGACATCTAAGCGCACTGTTTCCCGACGATATGTCGCTTAACTACTTTCAAAGTCTCTGCGAGGACGATTTGGAACACGATTACAATGTCAAGGATGACAAGGAAAGAGAACTCCTGATGCACTCTATTTTAAAACTACGGGAGGATTTTTTGGCAGACGAGGTAACCTACAGCTATTAAACTTACATAGTAAAGCGTAACGGTGCATGACCGTCTCTTTAAGTGTCCGTAGTTTTTTTTAATATGATTTGATCAAATAATCTTGGTTTATGTGCTGAGTGAAAGGCATTTTATTCTTCCTATATGGCAAGCATTTTTAAATTTTCCCTAGGTCGGCAACATATAGGATGCAATAAAAAGGAACTTCGAAAATTTCATTGTCAACGCGTTGTGCCTCGAGTGTGTTTTAAAAAGATGATGTCTCCTTGTTCTTCGTTTATAAATCTTTACAGGCTGATGTGTTATCTTTTCGGTAAACCTTTCAGCGTGAAAGCACTGGTGCTGAACTTTTGTCGCAGTTTTTTTTTTCAAGTTATAGTCCTTTGAATTTCAACTCCCGTATGGTTCAAAATGTAAATATATAGGTTGGCTTAAGCTTTACGTAAGCTTGTATAAGCTCCACAGACTGAAAATTTATTGAGGTAACGATCAAACCTTAACTGACCCAGTTCATCATAAGAGTCGCGAGTTTAATTCTGTGTTGCGCTAGGTATTTGGCACAACTCCTCTAATTAATTCTTAGAACACTTGATCTTATCCAGATATTTTAGGCTGTGTTATTTCCTTTAGTTAATTCCGATGGGAGTTTCCTGTCAGCCCAGAATTAACTTTTGTTGTGATCTATTCAGCGCTGTTTTGCATGTTTATTTTGTTGACGCCTTTCAGGATAATATGATGTTGTACTTTTCGCGAGGTCTAAATTGTAAACATTCATGTGCGCGAGAACCGCGGGTATAGTTACAACAGTAGGTCACTGTTAAACAGTGTAGAATCTAATACTAGAAGCAAGACATGAAATCATAAAACGTAATTGTAGCTTGCAATAAAGGCTCTATAAGGAATGAAATTATATAGATTTTAGCATCTTGTTTTCAGTGTACTTTACGGTGTACATGTACTATGTGTAAACTGCATAATTTACTGCTTTGAGATGGAGTATCATTGTGCTCACTTGTATGTAAACATAAACACCACATCAACAATATCTTCATTTTTGAAAAAACAAATGGTTTTCTGCTGTTGGAATGCTTGTTTTGTGTTGTAAAAGTGCCCAAAGTTTTTTTTTTACATTGGGAAAAAATGGGTCAAGATAGTAGAAGGTGAACGGTTTAGCTGAATTGAATGATCACACAATGGCCTTTTATTTAAGTGAAAAGCTATTGCTATTACTACTATTGCTGGATAAATTTATCTGTGTTTTCCAGGCTAATGCTAAACCTTAAAGGGTTTGTTGAATGTTTTAGTAAACATCAAATCATTTGGTTACTTGTGTAAATAATTTTTAAACAAATTATCATTGGAAAAATAACAACTCAAGCAATGCAGCATTTTTTTTTGCTAAAAGTAAGTTATTGTTGTTGTTGTTACCTTTTACCTACGCTTAAAAGAGGCAGCTCTTTCAATTTGAAACTGCGTGTCTAGGTAGTGTGTAAAGTAAATTTTGCAACTGTGAGGTTTTTTCCCTCTCAGGTTAATCTAGTTGGATTTAGTTATCCTTTGAAAAAAATATGGACCATACACTGTAGGTGATAGGTAATAATTAATTTGTAAACATGGATTTTGTTTATCGCAGAAACAGCCCTCTATTTCAAGAGCCAGTATTTAGGGACATAATGCAAATAATATTATAAACACTAACAGCATACCTGGAAGAACTATGTAACGATAATTTTGTTATTTATATACTAATACATTATTTAGAACTGTCAAATTTGTTGATCTCATAAACCCCCTTGGAACTATCAAATTATATCTGTAAGAATCTACAATTCTCCTACAATTTGTTAGAATAGGTGGTTGATATTCATGATTAACATGCAAAGATACAGGTAGAAGTTTTTGGTAATTGAGAAGTATAATATTGTTTGATCATGGCCCAATTGGCAAGGGTAGACAGTGCATTGCATTCCTTTCACAGGAATAAGCTCTCACTAGACATAATGTACATAGTACTAACTACAGCTGTATTTGCAAATATGTTTTGACTTTTTATGACCTATATAACTGAATTATCAACTGCATTTTTCTATTTTTTCTCCCAAATTCAGTCTGATTCTGAACTAGACACCAGTACTGACTTGAATGCAGAAGTTTTCTCATCTTTGCCACGTAGTTTCAAGTTCAACCGGTCAAGGTTCTCAGATGAATTTGCGGATGGAAGAGCAAAGAGGAGGGAGAGCTTTGGTTTTCCATCAACAAGACTTGATGAGTCATCAAATTTACTACGCATGAGGGCAAATCCATCATTGGGAAGCTCTGAACCTAACCTCTCTGGAAGCTGTGTAAGTAATAATTTGTCATAAAAAAATTAACAGAATTAATCTCATTACACTTGTTCATAATTTTGTCTAGTGGACAGAAGTTAATGGGAAACAGTCAACTCTCTTTATAACGTATACTCAGGGTGCAAAGAAAGTAAGTTTTACAGCTTGCCATTCGGGCAAGCTGTAGCTAGCATGTACTAGCCCGAAAAATATTTGATGAGCAGGATTGATTATAGTTCTTCTGTTATTTGAATTCCTAAAAAAATATCACTTGCCCAATGGGCAAGTTAAAAACAGAATTCACTAGCCCGATAGCAAAATCCACTAGCCCCGGGCTATTGGACACTTCTTTCTTTGCACGCTGGATACTGCTTTGATAGGCACTGTGTCCATGTTAGAAAGTTGTCTGCCTTAATAGAGAGTCTACGAAAATGAGCGATGAATGGCAGGAATTAACTCCAAGTGACTGTATTCTATAGATGTTCCTTTTAAATAGCAGTAAAAGAGTGTCAGTGGTATTTCACTTGTAGTAAGTTACAACAAAAGTGTTAAAGGCAAACAAGAGGGAAAACAACAGCAGTAAACAAAAAAGAATGCCAAGAGAAAAATCGAAAGGAAAGGAATAAAAAACATAAGGAGTATTAGGAAGTTGCTTGTGTAACAGGCTTTTATGGTGTTACAAAGAAATAAGACCAAAGGGAAAATTAAACATTATGCTGTTACAAGGTAATAAGACAAAACGAAAATATGCTTATCTTAATATAAGTTCCTGTGTAAACAGGCTATTATGCTGTGACCAAGTGATAAGGCAACAATAAGTGCATCTTGTGGAATTGTGCTCCTTTTCAACCTATTCCTTGCTTCTTCTTATTACTGTTCTTCTTTGTCCTTTTTTACAGGTGCTAAAATTATTTTTTCTTCTTATTTTAGAATGACATAAGCCGGAGACCAAGGTACGTTACCAAGACAATATTCATGTAATACTCATGCACATGCACAGGCGCCTATTCTTCAGTGTGGTTGGTTACAATATTATCTTAACGTTTAAAAAGCATAATTTTACAGATCAGCTAGTCTCTTGAATCTGCACCTCATAGACACTCGGAGGCAGATTTAAACTTGATACCTTTTGTTAAAAAAACTTCATTGTCTAATTGCTGTTGTTTTAGACAGTTATGTTTTAAAATGAATATTCAGGAATTTTTATCCATCATTCGATCTTAACTATTGTTTACATGATATTTTCGATGTCTGTTATCCTGAGGGCTTGTACATGTTATTGTTCAGTCAATGAAAGGAATGCAGCCTTTCCAATTTTTTGGGAAGCAATATTCTTTTCAATGTTGAATGAAAATCTTCTCAATCTTCATAGTTTGGAGATCCTCATTGCCTTCCAAAGCTGACACTGTGTAATGCATCTTCCAGAAGTGTGTCACACTTAGCAACATAGTCATGTATCAAAATCCGAGGGGGGCTTTAATTAGAGAGTTCATTTAGCATTTTTTAGGCCTCCACGAGAATTTTACACAGCATTGATTCAAAACGGCGGGCAAGAAGGTCTAACATGGGTGTATTGTCAAAAAACAGTTGATTTTGAGAAGAATAGATGGTTTTCACGGTGATGTTGTCAAATTGTAAAGTCAAAATAGCAAGGTATTCAAATTCTTATTTATACTAGGTTGAATATAAAAAAAAAAAAAATCTTTGTATAAGTTTCCAGTCCCATAGGATGTTTCATTGCGATAATACAGCAATTTGAATTTCCAGGTTTTCACAGTATGTGACACCAAAATAGGAATGCTGTCTCATTGAAAAAAAGTCTATCCTCTTGATTTTCAGGAGTATAACCATTTCAAGTATTAGAAGATATGTTTATGCGCATTTATGCTAGTTGTCGAGTGAAAAGAAAGAGCCTTTATAGAAAAAGGGAACTACAGATGTTTTTGTTGATTTCTGGCAGCAATATTGGTGGACCAAAATGGTACACCAATATGGCATCTCTCTAAAAAGCTCTACAAAAGAGTGAGAAATATTTTGGCAAATAACTCAGAAACTGTGGGCCACAAAGACCTGAGATTTGGACAATGGTTTATATATTAGTCATTTACAACATTTCATTTTCTTGGCTTCTTCCACTGGACGGTTTCCAATTATTTTATTGTGCTGTGTTTACTGCATGACAGTGAAAACAATCTATATAACCTTTTTTTACAGTGAAAAAGCATTGATTATCTTGTGATCAATTTACCTTGACTTACGGGAACCCCCTTTTTGAGGGAATGAATGATAATTTCTTCATGAAATTTGGCAAATACACCAAGAGCATATTAATGAAGATATCTGTGTTTGACCAAAGGCCGTAGAGCTGAGTTATTAATGTCAAAAAGTGGATCAAATTACAAAATAACACATTGTGCCCCAGAAGGTAGATTATATGGAGCTGAGTTGTGGTTGGACACAGGATTTTTCTATTTTATGTCTTTATTTGTGTTGCATTCCTTTTTTAACAATAACTCCTAAGGATTCTTCTGAAATTTTTAGTTTTCTCTTTTTGTGCCACCCTAGGGGGGAATTAAATTTACACCTCTTTGGGTGACATAGTATGGTTTAGTTTAATATATTTTAGTTCCTCAAGAACCAAGGACTGCTGTCAATGTACTGATATAATGAAATTATCCATAAAACAACTATTAAAAATGATGCAAAAATGTGCAAAATCTGCTGGTGCAGATATCTTAAATTTAAGAGCATTTGAAATATTATAGATAACTGCTAATAAGGTGACATAACATGCTTTGAAATTGTACTTACTACTGATTGAGTATTATTTTTATTCCATGCTACTTTTTTTTTTCAACAATGAATTTGACTAGTAAATTCTAAATGCTAAAATGAGCACAGTAGGCTTTTGTGAGCCACTGTGAAGTTTGTTAATTCGCCATTTGGAAGTGATACACATTATACTCCAACAGCACAAGATCACATTGATTTGAAAGGTTCTGCTTATATGGCAGCGCACTGTCATAAAACTTATTAATTAACATCTGTGTGAATTTTACATTGAAAATTTACAAAAATATATTTCCTCTTTTTCGTATATTAATCTAATCCGTTTTGCATTCAAAGAACATTCAAACCAAACATTCAAAATTTGAAGCATGCACAGGCCTTCTTGTTTATTGTCAATACCTACATATAATGTAGACAAGAAGTTTCTTTAATGTTGGCTGCTGCATTTAGTTTGTGGTATAAGAGGATTTATCCTAAGTCTACAGGTACACCTTTAGGCTGACACATTGCATGATCAGAGATTAGTTTCCAAGCTATAGCAGTGATATTCTAATTAATTTCTGTTGTTATTGAAACTAAGTTTGTGGCTCTGTTTTTTGGTCAGTAACAGTTCTTTTTTTTGTGTAATTTTGTGTCACTTTCTTTTAACCTGTTATCAAAAAATTAATTTCTTTGACTATACAATGTATGCAAAAACAGAGCAAATAGAAATTCAAACAAGGTAAAAATTGAGGCATGCTATCTGTATTTGCAGCTTATCTGATTATAATATTATTTTTGTGTTTCTTAAATGCTACTTTATGTGGAACAAAGTAATCCTTAAACTTGTGATTTAGTTGGTTTGTACTATTATAATCTGTCTGGTGATGTGTTCATATTTACGTTCAAGTGAAGTCCAAAGGTATTGTGTGCATGTACATGTATTAGGCATACATATGTATATGTTAGTAAAGTTAAGAATTGAGGTAGTCAATATGTTATGTCATATATTAATCTGTGCCCGCATATTCCTCGTAATTCAATTTCTCTTTTGATTGTGAAATGAAACACCGATACTTTTTTTAGTAATAATAACAGGTTTTGAATGTTACTATTATAACATGTACGTTGTAGGTTGTAGATTTCACTTTCATTGTTTCTTTGGTTAAAACATTTTTATATAATTAAGAAATCAAAAATAAACTGTATTATTTACTCTTGTAGCAGAAATTTTTGTGTTAGTACATTTTTGTGTCAAGTATATTTTTTTGTGAACTGTACTTTTTTACCTTGAAAAATACTTTTTATCTTTTCAAGTTTTCTTAAGTGGTATAGTTTTTCCTAAGACTTTATCAGCAATCTTGGAAAGTGTCATTTTTTATTATGTAAATCTGAATTTGAAAGAACCCTGATGCTAATAGGATACTTGTATGTGCCAAAAGGAAAACTTACAGAGACACATTATTTGACAGGGCAGTCTTTCAGTGGTTATGGTATCACTGTAGGGTAGTTACTGAGAAAAGAAAAATTTGTGACACATACACATTTTCTATGCAGTGTTTTTGTATGTTCTCAATGATTTGTAACTTGTTCTTGCATCAGCTTGATGGAACGCTTCTTGTCAAGGTTTGTGACAGTACATGTAGGTTATTTGTCTGGTGTTTATGGCATTAATTTAAGAAACTATTACAGGAAAATTATTGCAAAGGATAATTCCATTTTACCATAAATTGTAGCTAAATGCAGTGTTACATTTATGTATATACATGTACTTGTAGTTATATATTTTACCTTCAAGTCAGTGTACGATAATTATAATGTAAGAAGCTGATTTTGAATGCAAAAAAGAATCCTTATGTAGGTAATAAAGATAATTGACTTAGGTCCAGTATAATGTATCTCATTGTTTACAATTTTTTCTATTGAGTCTAATTCATTGATTTGTAGTTTTGAATATGAAAGTGTAAGTTAAATGCAGCTGCAGTATTGTGGTGATAATTAAAAGTGTTTCAGTCTGAGGACTGTAAGCTGAGATTAACCTTGTTGTAGAAATATACTTTTATTTCTATTACTACATGGAAAACTGAAATCCACAGTTCACGATGAACAGTAATATTATTAGTGATGCTGGTAAAGTAACCTTAACTGAACTGAACCATGTTTGTGAATTTCATCTTAGGGTTGAAATTGCAATTTACCTTATTTGGTTATGAGACTGTGAGCCTTTGATTCTACAAAAGTTATGTAAAGCAATTCACTAACTGCTTCTGTAACGAGTACAGTTTTTACAAAGCAATGTCTTGAATATGTGACAGGACAAAATTAAATTCAGGTCAAATTTTTACCTAGGTTGGTTCCCAATTTCCTTTGTCTCCTAGCCCTAATTTTTCATTAATTAGGGCTGAGACAAAGAAAATTGAGAGTCAACCTTGGTTTAAAAATTTTGACCTGTAACATGTACATGTCTGTAAAATATATAGTGGACTCATTTCATATTTAACACATATGATAGTTAATACAGTATGCAGTTTGTGAATATTAGAGTAGATATAAGTGTAGTTCTTTTAAAGCTACAAGTGAATATATTTTAGAAGCATGAAATACATAAGTATACCAGTGTTAAAACTCTTAATAGAATCCTTGGGATGCAGAAAACATGTTGTTAACTGTTGGTAAAAGTGCTTATGAGAATGATATCAAAAACTGGCAAAAAGGATCATGGGCGATAGGTGATGCCTACATGTATATGAGCTACTAACACTTGCATTGTACTGAATAATCTCAGACAATTCTGGGAGGACTATGCCATACAAAATCATTGTTTGTTTTATGCCATTTCTTATGCAATCATGTTAACACAGATTGTGTACATGTTTTGCACTGTTGACAGAGGATAAACAGCAGGGTTTTTTTCCTTTTTGTTGGCCATTTATAAATTGAATTATGGGGGCTGGGAAACAAAAGAAAAGACTGAACTATACTCCCTGGATGTCTCCGCGTCATTAAAAGAACTGCTTACAGGAGTGTGTTAAAGTGGGGTTTGTAGAATGAAATGGTATTAATTTTCCCCTTAAGGCGACTAGTGAATCTGGTAACATTCTTCTCATTGTGCAAGCGGCCACAATGATGAGGGTTGATTGAAGATTCATTTGAGATTCCAACAGAGCCAATTAGCCTCTATATTGGAAAATACCAATTAATGTTGACCCATTGATGGCCATGCCAGCCAAAACTGGCCATACAAGACTACACTGCTTTGAAACATTGCAACTTTCTCAATCGCATGAATATTGCCTTAACTGTCAGTTGCGAGCATTGAGTAGAGAGTCCTTCAAATTGGGATATCCAATAAATGCAAAAAAAGTCATTGCTTTTTGGAATATTACCATTTGAATTTGGACAAGAACAAAAGTGACCATTTTTAACGTCATGGAAAAACGACAAAAATCAGGTTTGTTGCCTTCAGGTTTTTTTGTACAAAAGTCATCATTGCAAAACCAAAAGTCAACATTCCCATTAAAATTCAGTCCTTCAGTCCTTTTTTTGTTCTTATTCATTTCCTGGGCTGAGGTACAGCCTTTTGTTCTAGTGTATCCCGGCCTTGCTTTGATTTCAACATCATGACTGCATTGCCTGCTAGGAAATAGCCAGAATTATTTCCACAGTTACTCCGACCTACCATGGAAATTTCGCACCTGTTGTTATTTTCAGTAGTCACAATTCCAAAATATACTATGTTGAGTCCGAAAGGTACTTGATTTCAGAGTGGCCATTTTGCCAGTTCCACAGGCAACAAGCCAAATTTGCAAACAAACAACATAACTTTTACTTGCGTCTTCAAGAAAGTGGACTGTTAGCTACCGTCACGCTTAATGGTGCTCACCAGGCAGCCACTAAAGATGGTAAATGGCTGTAAAGTTACCAATAATCGCATACTGAGGGAGTAAAAATGACTCGAAGTAATTGTCTGAAATTCAGGCTAACACAAACCCAACTTCAGCTGTTATTATATCTCAACAAAGCAAAATGGCTACGTCAGAATGTCCTTGCCAGAAAACTTGAGCCTTCAGGGTGTTAGAACAGCACCACTTTCCATGGTAACCCCCAAAATGGAGTCACAAAATCCTATGGATTGTTTGTATGTAGAACATCACTTGAAAACATAAAAAGTCTCTGGCATCAGTGGGTTAAGGTGTTAACATAACTGTACTGTAACATCCTTAACTATTAGCACACTAAAGGATTTAAACAGATTATTGGTAGATTTTGACAAATACCCAATTTGTAGATTTCATGTCATTGTTATTCTGTTGCTATGGGAGAGGTAATGTTGACAAAAAATACTCTAAAATAAAGTTTGATGTTAGATGTGTTTTTTCAGTTTGTGGCTTTTTCGTACATGCACTACAGCGTAAGTTGCAGAGCATCAAACATGAAGGGTTGAGACCTTGAAAAATGGGTGCAAGCCTCCTTAAATCCTTAGCATTACAAGTCTAAAAGCCATGAACACTTCAAGAGAACAGAACATGTACATTAACTATTTTGTAACTGACATCTTAACTTATGTTTCACTTGCTACAAAGTGGAGTATCAAAAATGTACACATGCATGTATATTTTGAAGATTTGGAAATTAAATGGGAATAATAATATTGTTATTTAGCCTTTGCTTCTAACTCTCTGTTAATTATGTGTAATTGCAATTTTAGAAGTTTGTAATAACTGCAGCTGATGTTTTGAGCTTACTGGCCAAATTTATTAATCTCAAGTAAACAGGCTGCATTCTCCCTATGTAAACGGTTAACATGCAATCTGCTTGCACAATAGTTATCATTTAAATAAACTGTACATAACTGACTAAACTACTATGCGATGGGATAATTTGATAACTAGAATTCTCTAATTTGCTAACCATAAAAGAGGCAAAGTCCAACACTTTCACAAGCATATAATTATTTGTGCTTATGTGCGACTGTTCAGCACTTCTTATCCAGACTTGCTGCTTAGGCCAATCATAATAACTAGAACATATTATGACCAAATTACACTGTAGTTTTATAGCCAGTACCTTTAGAAAATGTATGCCTTTGTAAAAGCAATAAACTTGAAGAAGTTAGTTGTCAGAATTTAAGGCTGTTTACCAGTAACACTACAGTTTAGTTTTTATATGCATATATTTGTAAGCACTTGATTATTAACTAGTGGTTCTTTTTTATTTTGAATGATCAGCTCTTTTAATGCTGGATCAAGAAAAGCAGGAAGAAGTTATACCACAACAAGTTCCATGCCGTCGTCAAACTCTGGCAGACCTTATTCACCATTTTCCCATCAATTTCAAGGTGCACAAGTACTATCTGTGATTTATTTATTTACATTGAAAGGTCCTTCAATGTAACACTACTAACTTTTGTGGTCATCTAAAGATTTCCCACCTGTGAACTCAAATGTTTGATATTTGGTGTCACTGTGTTGTTTTGTGGCAGGTACTGAAAGTCCAGTTGGCAGTCCGGGCTTTAACACTTCAAATATTAATGCTGCTGCTGCTGCTGTTGGAGCGCATTTCAGCTTTTCAACTGTTAGAAAGTAAGTTTTATTGCCTATCAGGGGTGATATGCACAATAAGTCAGAAAATTATAATAATGATGAGTAGGGTGGGATGTGATTGTCTGGGTGAGTGTAGTCCTGACAGTGACTGATGTTTGAATAACCTGCACTGTAGTCCTCTTTAGAGTCAAAGTGAGTTGCATGACATCAGAAAGGGGCTGTTGATGGTCCTAAACTCTGGTTATTGACCTTAGGTTGGTCTATTATTGGTCGTCTCTCAGTTAAGCCATGATGTTTTTGGCTACGGAGACTCCAAATGTCATGGTGCTCTTTGATCTGACTTTTGTCAAAGTTTAATAGACGCTTGTTTATTTTTAAAATATTTTAAGTCATACTGCATTCTTTTTTACACTTTTCTAGGGCTAAAAAGGTACTAAGTTTTATAAAATAACTCCAAAGACAAGTTTCTTATGGAAGCCCAAGAAAATAAATTTCAAATTTCACAGGAATTGACAAGACACAGGTAAAATACATACATACATACACACATTTGAAGCTTTTGCAGTTTGTTTTCTTGGGCTCCCTTAAGAACCTTTTCTTTGAAGTTATTTCATATAACTTATCACATTTATAGCCCTCGAAAAGTGTGAAAAAGAATGCAGTATGATTGGCCTTATTCTGCTACTAGGTTCATGTCCTCTGAAAATTAAAATTACTCAATTTCCCAATGGATCCCATCTTAATACTTTTCTTTTTAACTCTCTGGAAGCCAAAACAAAAACAAATTATTACAGTTACTTGATACAAAAAGCAAATTTTTTCTTGGCACTATCACTTTTAATTGACTGTTCTTCAAAAGCATTGTCATCAGAATACATGTATAATAACAGGAGTGCTGCATTAAATCCAAATTAACAACATGATATTTGGGTCCAAAATAAAATGTATGAATGCATTGTTAATGCAAACCTTTTTTCCCTAATCAGAGCTGATGCTGGCGGACGGCGGTGGTCAGTGGCATCGCTAACGTCATCTTCTGGATATGGAACACACACACCCTGTTCATCTTCTTATTCTGTGAGTTTTGCGTGTTTTTGTTCTTTTATGTTGGCTAAAAAACAGAATTCTGCCTTGCTTACTTTTCTGGTAAGGGTTGATTTCCAGTGTCGCAAATAATAATAATTTTTATATGCGTAAAATTTAAATTCGTAAATAAATTAGTGGCAATGCATGGAAGGTTGCTCATAAGCGTAAAAGCTGAACCTCGCTCTACCTCTCGTTTAAGTTCAGCACTTTTTGTCTTGCCTCTAGTTTATTTATGTGATTAAAATTTACATGTGTTAACGTGCATAGCCAAAAATGCATCTGTGGAAATCAGCCTTAAAGGAACAGTATCCCGTTACTGCGCATGCACCAAACTTTGATTTTTGGACAGGATGTCGCGAAATCAAAAGATGCGTGGAGAGTAAGAGAACCTTGAAAAATCCGTTTGCATCGCGCTTGGCTGAGTTGGATACTCCACTAAACCTTCTCAGGGTTACAGATCAATCATATATTGTCCCCGCTGAGTTTCGATTTGGGCGAAATTGGGATTTTTTGGCGTTTCTTTTATTGCCGCTCCCGAAGGACCACGAGATGGGAAACGCTTTGATGCCGATTGAAAGCTTTTTTCTTCTGCCAGCTTCCATACAAGCTCAGATAATTGTGAAAGGAATACGCAGAAATGAAACAGCAACAATAGAGACTGTAAGAAAGAAACCTTTGAGACATGGATGTGACTGAGGAGATCTAGCTTGTGGAATTAAGCTTCGTGTAGCGGAATGTTTTGCAACGACGCGTTAGTAAACTTTTAAATGAACCTCCCTACGGCCGACAAAATCAAACAAACAGACGCTACATGCCTAGTGCAATGAAATCATGATATAATTTTTGACTAACCTTTGCGATAATTCATCGCGTTGAGATTGCATTTTTATTTATATCTTTCAAACGTTTGAGGCTAGAACGCGAGCAAATCAGGCAAATATTACTGGACGTGAATCAGTTGACCTCTGACGCGAGTTTCACATTAGAAAAGGGGTTTTTAAAGGGAGCAGAACGAGATTTTCGGGTCGCGAGGCGGCCCTGCTAGCGACAAAATCGCGATGAGTCTTCCTGCTGCTAGCCAAATTTTAAATAAGACGAAAAACCAGGGCCGTAGCCAGGAAGAAACTACAACCGAGGCGAACACACGGTCCGTTGTACGAAATCAGCCGTATGAAATCTTCTAATATTATCAGTCTGATAAAAAAAATAAAAATCGACAGTATTTGGTAAAATTTTACCGAGGCGAGTGCCTCGGTTCGCCTCATACTGGCTACGGCGGTGAAAACTTCTTCGAAAGTCTAAAATTTTACTTGAGAATGTAAACAACAAATCTCTGTCGGCGGTGCGGTCCGGAAGGAAATCTTGTCGAGTCAATATGACAGTTCTATTGTCTTTTGAAGAAAAAACAGATGACGCTCGCGCGTGCGCACAATCGGGACACTGTCCCTTTAAGGTAAATTACACCTGCCTAGTTGATGTGTGGTCTGGCTGAGTTTAAAGTTAAACCAGATCCAGTAATGTGGTAATATAAAAATGTTTCTCATTTTTGTATCATTTGTTCAATTATAAAATAATTTTCTAGAAAACCACAGTAGGTATAGTTCTATTACTAATTGAAATTAATTCGTTACTGTTTTTTTTTCTTTTTATTCAGTCCCTAGCGTCATCACAAGAAAAACTTCACCAGGTGTTGTCTTTGCTCTTTGGTTTATACTCTCCCTTAACTTGTTGTACCAGTTAGTTATGGCTGCTATATAAATAAACAAGTACATGTCTACCACTAAAATTCAGTCACTGCAGTTTCTATGTGTCAAATATCTTTTATGATTGTGTTCTGTGTTTTTGATACTATAGTCAACTGTTAACTTTATCATTGGTTATTTGTTGTTATACTTCTTTTCCTGAATACAGTTGCAGTTCAACTTGCCCTATAGTGAGGATCAATATAACTATGGAGCACATTTTAGGTAAAAGCAAATTAACACTGTTGACTGAAATCCTGGTAACTTGAGCCTTAAAAGGAAATATGCGTTGCACTCAGATTTCTGATTTCTGTATGTTTTTTATGATTATCATTTCGTATTATTTTGTCGCAGGTATATGGTCATGTTAAAACAAAATCCTGCCTGACTAACTAGAATTCCTAAACAAAACTAGTGAAATGTTCTGCCATTTTGCAGTCACTACCAAAGCAACTCAACCCCGTCCCCAGGTCCTCTTGGTTAACGGTCCAATAATCTCTAGAGCAATTTTGCGGCACGATTGACATCATTTTTCACATATCGCAAAATTCTTTCAAATTTGGTCGACAATATCTGGTTATGATGAATTATGCATGGCATTTTAGCCATTCAGAAAAGAAGAAATATTTTGAATGAATAATTAAGCAAGCAGTGGTGCTCTATTATCACTACATTAGCTCTTAGTTATGCCTAACATTCGCTTTTTGGGGGGCTGATGTTGATTCTGATTCATAGAGCACATAATTGCGTAACAAGTTTGCAGAAATAAAATGTGTAATCCACTCATTGATTGTATTGTGCAGATCAAAGCTGTTTTATTATAAACAAAGTGATTTAAATTCAACATTGGTTTGTATTTGTTTTAGTGCTGATAGTGATCAGGATGATGACACTGTAGGTGGGAGGTCACCAAAGCCCAGACAGAGGTCAAGAAGCCTTAGGTAATACCACAGATAGGTCAATTAAAAACAGCAACAAGATTAAACTTCCACAAAAATAAATTGCCTCAAAGTATCCCACTGAAGGCAAGATCGGGTCAAAATACTGCAATATATCAAAAACTCAAGGAAGGGGGGGGGCTACCCTACCCTCCCCCCCTCGGCTGTACCACGGTGGAGGTATGACTTTGGGTGTAAATCTGAGGGTTAACACACCCTACTCATATGTATACACCTATTTCAATTAAGGCTGCTCCTGTGAACCATGTTTCATAGCCTGCAGTGCACTATGGTAAACCATTTTGGAGCAGGAAGTTTAGTCTTGTTCACGTTCATTGAAATAATGGAGACCAATTGTGAAAAGGCATTAAAGAGAGCTTTCAAGTCAAATGGCTCCTAAAATTCTTAACCATGAGCAAGCTGAAAAATTCCATTTTTTAAAATCTCATAGTGAAAAATTAGAAGCCTCTTTTTTTAACAACATTAAATGAATAAGGTTTTACCACCTGACTAAGCTGCATTTTGTGCATGGCCCAGAATGCTGGTTATTTCAATAAAGCAAATCAACGCTATTCTTTTTCTTATTATGTTTTAAAAACATTGCCTCAAAAATAGATAAACACATAATGTTGTTCAACTTCAAAACGTAAGATAAAAATGCACATTAAAAATAATTCTCCATAGTTTAGCTAACTATGGCACTAATACCATATCTTTCAATCCATGTATGCAGTGATTTACATAAAAGCTATCAAATGCTCCTCAGGCCACCTTTATCATTTGTTCTTTATTTTCAAGTTTTGTTTCTTTTATTAAGTAGACACCCTGTGTATTTAACTGAATCATGAAGTGTAAATAAAATGACTCAGGGTTAGGGTGGGGGTGATGGGTGTCATCCAAGGGTGAAGCATTCAGACAAAGTTGTCAATGGGCTTTAAAGGCTTTATAGGAAGAAATACAGGTTACTTAGTTTCTTATTGTACATTTCTCATTAAAATGTCTCAACAGCCCAGGAAGATCTGCACTTATTCAAGAGGATGAATTACAGTTGTTAAATAACCTCTACAGAGAAAGATTTCCTAAAGTAAGATATTTGTCTCTAAAGTTGTCAGGTATACAGTGTAGTAGGCAAGATTGAATAAAATCCTTGGGAAAACATTTAAGTTAATTTATACTTTCAGAACCTTCTTGAGCCATTTATTTCAAGCAGAGTTCGGAAACATTGTTTAGCAACAAAATTAATCTTTTTGAACAAGATTTAGACTGGTATGAAATGGTGCAAATTGTACCTCAATTTTTGTTATATTTAACCACCTATGTTCTTGTATTTAGGCTGTTACACAGATGGAGGAGAATATAACTGTAAGTACAGTATGACAATTTTTCTCCAGATTAATTTAGCAGTGCTCTTGTATTCTCTCTTGTTATTTTTAGTCTTAGAAGCAGCTCATCACACATGTGCCAGTAATTCAGTTTTTCCCTTCATGAGCCTGTACAGATCAGCCTAACTATTTTAAAATTGGTTTTTATTGAGTTTCAGCATTCATCTTAGTGGAATAAAAAACTGGTTGTTTGTATATTATGGTTTGAAAATAAGTTAAATAAATAAATTATTATTACCCATAGTGAAGATGCTAAGGGAAAAATTAATATTGAAGAGGCTCTTACAGCCATGATGGTCCTCTAAGTAACGATATTATTTTGAATGGTCATTCATTTTCAAAATGTAAAAAACGAAAATGTCTGGGAAAGGGAAAAGATTATGAAAATTGAAGAGAATTAGAAATCAGTTTATTGAGTAATTTTACAGTATGGTGGTTCTTAGGAATTGATTCAAGAATACTCTGAAGAAGGTTCCCTTGGACATAACTGCTGTGATGGAGTTTTAAATTTTGTATGGAATCAGGTATGTATCTTTTGGAGGAATCAAAATAATGTGTTGGGCAACAATGAGGGTCTCTTTTGTTTTCATTTATGTAGTGATGGATATTTGCAGGAACCCATAATCCTGAGTGAACAATTCCCTTACATTCCAAACAGGAGTGACCTACAAATCATGTTCACATACTGGTCTATTTTAAGACACATTTCTGAGTACTTTTCTGCAAAAATGGAAGCTCTACCTGCTCTGCCACTGTGTTCATCTGAAGTATAAAATTTATTAACATGAAAAATGCAAACTATTTTTCATAAATTAAGATGTTCAAACTTCCATTTACCAGTCTGCTCTTTTTCCAACCAAATCTGCACCAAAATAGAATCTAAAAATATAGCAGTGAATCTGTAAAAGTGCTCTGGCACAAATTCACGTGAGTGGCTTGCTGTAGGTTACATGTACGTGCTCCTGATATTCCCTAAAGTCTTATGGTAAAATTTCTTGAGTGTTTCAAAAGCAAGTCAAGATGCTAACTTTTCTATGGTTCATAAATGGAAGAAATAGCCAATTAAACCCTTCAAGCCTGGTTTTCTCTGATTTCTTATTGACACCACTGGTCTTTTACTATCATAGTTGTCGTACCCTCTATACAAGCTGAGGTCAAAGTAATAATCTTGGACAGACTAAGACCAATTCTCTGTCCATGCAAATGAACCGGTTTTTGTGTAATTTTTTTTCTGTTGTATTCTTATAGCTGAATTTTTACAATTTACTTTCTCAGTAATGTTAATAATTAGTGAGAGTTTTTAGAGTTAATTGTTAAGAGAGTTTTTCATGGAAGGTCTACCTCAAAATTTTTGTTGGGTGTCTTATTTCATGATGTTGTGTGCTCTGTAAACATGTGTCTTGAAGTCTATTAGAAATTCATCAATTATAAAAGAAAAACAAAGTCAAAACCAAAAAAACGAAAAAAACAAGATAAAGCAAAATGGAGTACTTACTAATATTATTATTCTGTTATTTGTGTTCTTGTAGATACTGGAAGCAGGTCGTGATCTTCTCAAACAGTCTCAAGAGGGTGCTCTGACCAGTCTTTACTTCTATGACATGTCAACAAGACTTGAGAGACTGCTCTTTGAGGTAACACACCCTTTACATTAAGGGCTTATAGCAAATAACCTGAAAGGTATTTTCATTATTTTATATTATACTTGTTCGATTCGGTCTCCAAAACAACTTTTCTTCTTGATAGCAGTAGCAATAACTTAAATGCTCCGTCACGAAAAATCTTACAGACTCCAGACTACAATTTTCCTCCAAGAGTGAAAAGCACATGTTATTACATCCCATAATACTAACGCAATGAAATGTCTCGGATAGGATCATTACATTACAAGTCTAGCCCCTTGGAGGGTCAAGAAAATCTATCTACTGCATTAGGTTTGGGTGCGAACAATACTTGGACTACTATTTGACACCACAAAACAGCCTGACTGTATTGGACCAGGGTTGTTGTTTTGCTTACTACCTTCGTGCTTTTAGCCTAGTTAGAAGAGCACCTCTCTGCTGAATTTGAACCCTGGTGGAACCACACCACCTGCTAGGCTCTTTTAAAAAATCTGTATTAAGGTCATGCTGATTGTAAAGCTGATTATCGAGCTCGAGTTTCTCCCTGATTCCAAGGATATGAAAAGGTGTCGGCCATAACTTCTTCATCCTTTCTCACTACTTGGACAAAGGGGTGTAAGAACCCACTCTGCTGTTCATTAAAGTTAGGGTGTATTTATTTATTTATTTATATATTTATTTTATTGTTCTTTTTTGTTTATTTTATTTATTTATTTATTTATTTATTTATTTTATTTTATTTTTTTGGCAGGCTTATCAAAAAACAGACCTGGACATTTCTCCTGTGAAGAAGCTCGTACGAAAGTTGCTGATGATTATGTCCAGACCTGCAAGGCTCCTGGAGTGTCTGGTAAACGTACTATTTTACGGCAGTGATATTGTCCTATTTGTGTTCTTTCAATTCAGCTACCTGTGTTATTACTTCTCTAGTAAAATCGTTATTGAATTATTTGACAGGAATTTAGCCCTGAAGATTTTTACAACCAGTTGGAAGAAGAAAGTAAAGAACTAGAAAAAATCCCAGACAAGACAGATATCACACAATACGTCAAAGTAAAGCTTGGACTTGTACAAGCTGAAGAACCTACACCAGACTCAACAGAGGTGAGTTTACTTAACAACATTTTAGGTTTCATTTGAAGACCCCCAAGGTACATCCTGGATTGAATTTATAGCAACCACAGAAAATTTTTCCAGCATTAGTTAAAAAAAATGAGCACTTAAATTCTCCCAGACAATACCTTTGTTTTAGAAGATTATCTGATGATCTTTCATCGCACTGGCTTAAGTTAGGAGGCAGCGTGGCCAAGCTGTTAGAGTTCAAGTCCCGCTCTGCCCGCTAACTGGATTTGTTCACGGTAGGCCCGAGTACCAAATGGTGACTGTAATTTACTGTTTTTTCCTAGAAATCTGACAGTCCCAGTTCCTTGGTTGGTGAACCGCCTAATGAAGATGAATTTCAATATATAAAGCTCATCAGTAATGGAGCTTATGGGTATGTGTGTATTTTGTCAGTGTAAGTTTGTTGCTTGTGATAGGAAAGTATAATGGACACTTGGGTTGATGTGTTGCTTTTCTTATTCCCCTTGCAGTGCTGTTTACCTAGTGAGGCACAAGCAAACACAAATGCGCTTTGCTATGAAGAAAATGAATAAACAGTTGATGCTGCACAGAAATCAGGTACAGTGAAATAAATAAGCTGTTCTATGAGTACCGTACCCAGTGATTCTATTAAGTGCCTGGCCTTACTTCCTGTAAGTACCCTTTCTCTTTTTAAGTGTCACCGTTCGTGTTCCCAAAATTATATTGAGCGGTCTATTTCCAGCAAGCCCAAACTCCCCTTTCAAATAGCCTGCGTAGCAAGCGTTTCCAATCGAGTTATTACACGAAAGCGAAAGTTTCGCTCTCTTCCCAACTTTCTCGACGAACTTGCGGGGAACCGCTTGCTACGCAGGCTACTTTCAACAGTCTGTTTCAATTCGAATATGAGATCTTAATTGCCAGTCACGGTAGCTGGTCATGTCAGAATAACACAGAAACTTGTAGCTTGGCCTTGACCTTAATGGCAATTAGGTTGGATTTCATGTGCTAGTTGGGTTAATTGTTAATTCCTTTGTTTTAAATATTTTCATCAAAAATTTAGAAAATTGAACAGGCGCTCTTGTTCAATTCCCAAAGATGCATGAAAAAGCCCCCCTGGGTGCTTATTAGAATCATGATGAGACTCACTGCAGTCTGGATCGGTGATGTGAGTTTTCTGATGCGTAAAAGATTGAAGACAGTTGTTTTCTTTATAATTAAAATAAAACAAAATAAAAAGCAAAACAAGACAAAGCAGAAGAAAACCGAGCAAAAACCGGACAACAGTGCCGAGCATAGCCAGCTAAAGCCTGACTATTTTATATTCACTTTGTTTTAAAGGTGCAACAGGTGTTTGCTGAAAGAGACATTTTAACATTTGCTGAGAATCCATTTGTGGTTGGGATGTGGTGCAGTTTTGAGACTAAAAAACATCTGTGTATGGTAATGGAGTATGTAGAGGGAGGTGACTGTGCCTCACTTCTCAAGAATATGGGTCCCTTACCCATGGATTTGGCCAGGTAAGCGGAACTGAGCTGCTGCTGTATCAAGCAATTAGCCCACACTAGCCCTAGTTCTTTAAAATATGGATATCGCTCATATCCAACTTTTAAAAAAAACATCGGCCAGGTCAAGTTAAAATCTTAGAGTGGCCGCTTGAAACCCGAAGGAATGTTAAGTATTACATTAAATATAAAAAACCACCGATGGACAGAAAAAGAAGTTTAAAACGGATTTTGGTCATTTAGAAGTTATTAATTTCGTAAACGCTCTCTATTGCCTTTAATAGGTAGTAACTGACAAAATTAAACAGAATGGTAATCTCTGTTGTTGTAAAATTCCTTTCATACTTGTAGTTGCCAATAGGCGTAATTCTATTGACATGTTGTAATGTGTTGTATTGTTGTACTAACGTTTAAAGCTGCAACCTCCTACCTATTAAAATAAGTTTAAATTATTGAGTTGATCCAGACGGGAGGTTTGTGCGTTTTCTAAAATGAAAAATAGACGGATTCCCTCTTTTTCTCTCCTCTCACTCTCCATCCTGGCACTCACTAGAGCGGCGAAGTGCGAGGAGAGACTGCTGTATTCGCAGGCTGAATTGGAAGCCATTTTTTCTCTTTATAATTTTTCCCTCTCCAGTAAGATCACTCGGCATAATGTTATGTTAGTATATTTAGTTCATGATAGCTAGAATAGATTAAGCCACCTTGTAGGCATCTTAAAGTTACATTTTTTTATGAACTGCCTCATTTAAAAAGGCCAAAGAGCCGCTGAAGATCCTTTCAACAATGGTAAATGACTCAACTGCTGAAATTAAATGTCAAACAACTGTTACTTTCTCAACCAGTTTTGCGGATGTTAATGATTTCAATGTGGGTTTTCTTGCTGACTGGTTGATTTTTTTAAAATACCTTAGGTCCTACATAGCAGAGACGCTGCTCGCTGTTGAGTATCTCCACAGCTATGGAATTATACATCGTGATATCAAGCCTGACAAGTGAGTTACCCTCTCTGAGGACACCATAACGCCTTACTCAATATATAGGGTACTAATCGGACTGCTTTTAAATTGTTAAACACACAATACAGAGTCTGTCATACAATCCAGAAAAAAAGTAACTCATTTGCAATAAAAACTTGTAGTAGTCAATACGATGCGTCGCCACAACCTTTCCTTGTGTTTCTGCTCACCACCGTCAGTTTTTTAGTTACGGTATGTAAGGTCTCGGGAAATGCTCATGGGTGCAGATACTATTGAGTGCTAACTTTATGCTTGTGTCGCAGTCTTTTGATAACATCCATGGGACACATAAAACTGACTGATTTTGGTTTGTCAAAGGTTGGACTGATAAACAGTAAGTAATATCTGTTTTCGTTATACATTACAACGTTTGTCGCGTGTACGTCGCTAAATACGTGAAATAACATTTCACAACCTTTGTTCTCTGCATCGTCGAACCGTAGATGCTCATAAAATGCTCAGTAAAGGTACAAAAGTGGTAACCTGTTATCCTTCCTTTAATCACCCTTGAACGTGGGGGCCTATTTCCTTGTCGCAAGCGATCATTGCCATGTGAAACGGTCGACGCCACCCGGGCCATTGGTAATCAAGGGTCTATAATTTTGTGGTGAAGTTGGTGCCCTGCATGTAAATAAATTTCCCATTCCTCACTATCACCTGGTTCCTTTATAGCCCTGTAGTTTGAGCTATTCTCTGTTGTATGGTTAATCCCTCGGTAAAACGAAGAGCAGAGAGTGTCTTTACAACAAGTTTGTTTAGCCAGGCGTTTTTAAAGTGGCAAACAATAGACCTCTTTAGCTTGTATGGGTTTGGTTTTCCCAATGTAGGTCATGTGATAATATTTCAGAGGGACCCCCCCCTCCCCCCTCCCAGTTATAGGCCCATCTTCATGTAAACAAAAAATTAGATCTGATTTTAAGTCCCCCTCAGATATGCACTGAAATGAACTCGATTGTAGCTTGTTTTAAAGCGCTTTTTCTATTTCGGATATAAACCCCCACGGATATGAGCCCCTCTGTTTATAAGCCCTCTTAAAACCCTTTACGAAGTTCTATAAGCCTAGGGCTTATAATCGAAAGTTTACGGTGTGTGGGCATAATTTATGTAAAGACAAAGGGGCAAATTCCCGTAAGACCTTTCTTGGGAAAACAAAACGTACAAGCTAAAGAGGTCTATCCCAGTCTCTCTTGTATGTTTTCGTTTATTTCAGTGATCTTGAATATTTTTTTTTAAGGTACCACGCATATGTTTGAACATTCACTGGCCCAAGAGACAAAGCAGTTTACAGACCAGCAAGTATTTGGCACCCCGGATTATCTGGCCCCTGAGGTTATTCTAAGGCAAGGCTATGGAAAGCCAGTAGACTGGTGGTCCCTAGGTATTATACTGTACGAGTTCCTCATTGGTGTGCCTCCTTTCTATGGTGATACTCCTGAAGAGCTTTTTGCTGATACTTTAAGTGGTAAGTGGTTCAGAATTTGTAGATCTTGTTGGGGTTTTTTATACAAAATTTATCTTGCTACAATTGTAATAAACGTACCAATACTTTATGGCAAGGAATAGAACCTATTCAGTCATAACACTTGAATTTTAGTGTCTTGCTTGCAACTAAAGTCATCTGGGCGTGTCGTGTCTTGCTTGAAACAAGTAATCCGTGAAAACAGAAGCTCTTACTCTTACTCTTACGCTTACTGCGGGTGTTTGTTATCACTACCTGGCTACTTGTTATTGTTGCTTGCTGTGGTTGATGTTTTCTATTTTCTTTAATGCTGTTAAAGGAATAATAGAATGGCCCAGTGAAGATGAAGCCCCACCAGATGACGCGCGTGACCTGGTCACTAGATTGCTGGAGGAGGATCCCATTGCGCGCCTGGGAACAACAGGTAACTGCACTCAAAACACATTCCCTCTACTAATATATCCCACGCCGCCTCTATGACGCTTGTCCTGTATCTTTTCACAGGCTCACATGAGGTGAAGGAACATCACTTTTTTGTTGGTTTAGACTGGACAGCGCTGCTTCGACAAAAAGCTGAATTTATTCCACAGTTGGATGGAGAAGATGATACCAGCTACTTTGACAGTATGTTCAAATTGAAGTCTTTTTTTTTTTTTTTTTTTTCCAAAATTCCCTTGTGTGTTTATAGACAAAGTTGCTGACAAGGACTTTGACAACTCATCGTTTTTGGCGAGTGATGCCAGGCGCATTCAAATGAAGCAAATGGAAACGCCTTTCCTTACTATAAAGTCTTTTGTTAAAATTATCCAGCTCTATAAGGCTCCGTGCAGACGCCGTACTTCACATGAGTAGAGCCGAATCGAATTAATTCAGGGAATAATTAAGTCCATGTGAAGAACGGCATCAGAGTCAATTTGAAACGGCTCAGCCTTTCTTCTAGTCTGGCTCTTCTAGGAGTAACGGCTGTTGGCTGGCGTTGATTCAGACGCCGAACTTTCCATGAGCCGAACCAACGACGTAATTTATTAGTAAGTAGTATAGTTTTCCGAAATGCGCTTTTTTTCGCTTTTAAAGTTAGTTTGGCTGAAATAAAGATCGGCGTCTGAATCTATTCAGCCAGCCTAAATGAATTTGAGTCGGCCTTAATGAAGTACAACGTCTGAACTTGGCCTAAGAGTAGGATTCATGGTTGTGTTTAGGTGATGTAAAATAATATTAACTCTTTTAATATTCAGCTCGTACTGACCGCTATAACCACGAGGTTGAAACTGATGATGATGACGACGATGATGAGGAATTCAGGAACCTTTCAAACGAGTTCAGTAATTTCTCCACATGTTCACCTCGATATTCCCGCATCCTTGCTTCCCCTATACCATCTCCAGTTCCTTCCCCAGGCCCTTCGTCTCCTGTCTCGTCTAACGATGGAAAGAAAACCTCTGATAATAAAGACTCGGGTGAAGAAGTGTGCACTCCACGCAGTGATCAGAGCTCGGATAGTTCTCCTCCTACTGTCCGAAGAAGCTTTAACGGACGGAGTCCTTGTCGCCAGGAGCAGGATCCCGAGGATTTACCGAGGCAACGAAGTGATAGCGGCGTTGACGAACGTGAATCCCGGAGTAGAGGAAACTCGACGAGCGAGTAAGTATTTGAGGTCCATTTATCCTGGTTTCCAGTTGAAGTTGACGTTTAAGAATATTTGACTATAATTTCTAGTTCGCCGTTGCCTGTATATCTGTGATTGATTGAGGACTTGATATAGTCTGTGAATACAGCCGTCTCGCCGAGGAGCCAGGGAGGAGAGACGGCTGTTCGGCTACAGAATACCAAAATGCTTCCTCGTGGGCAGAACCTGTTTAACGAGGTGCAAAATGGCTCGTTTAAGCGTAGCAAATGCGCCTTAAATACGATTAAGTGCACTTTGAAATTGAGTGGCTTGTGGAAGTCGTGGTTGGTTTTTGTTGTTGTTGTTTTTATTATTATTATCGATTGATGTATTTATTTATTTACAGTCGAAACTCTCCACAACGGCCACCTTGGGGACAGAAGAAAGTGGCTATTGTAGAGAGGTAGCCGTTATGGGGGAGTAGGACTGTAATATGACAATTTGTTTAAGGAGTACAACATGTCTATTGTGCCAAGTTCATGTCTACTGTCTCCCGTAATGGTAATAATCCAATCATAAATAGTATATAGAGATAAAATACTCAAAAAGCTTGAATTATGTTTTGAATCAATATGTTAACGTGACAAAAGGAGAAAGGTTCGCATCATTCGCTATAAGTATCGTAGATAATTTATGCTTACTGCAGCAGTGTAAATGAAGCGAAATCAAAATACGATTGCCGCGATTAATCATCTACGCGCCATACGGATCAAATTTCATTACCATTCTTGACATTTTCATCATTCGTTGAACAAACTGGCCGTTGTCGAGAGGTTATTTTGGCAGTAGGGGACGCGTTGTAGTGGCTGTTGCCGTTGTGGAGAGGTTTAAATAAGAGTCAATGTATGGACTGTCCGCCTGGACAAAATATGGTGGCCTTTTTAGAGAGATTGCCGTTAGTGGAGGTTCGACTGTATTTACTTATTTTAGTATTGTTGTTTTTTTGTCAGCTCCCTAACCCCTGTGAGTCCCGAATCTCCTATCACTCCCCCCACGGTTCGGTTAAGAAAGAAGGCGTACTCAGACTTATCCCCAGTCCCGCTGTTGTCACTGTCAACCGACGAGGAAAGTCCGACCCATTCTCCTGCGTCCACTTCAGCCAGACTTACTACGGAGACTGAGGCGAGGCACCGGGTTCACCGAACCCATTCCCTTCCCAGCGAAAAGCGTGATACACTTAGGGCTAATGCTCCCAAGCTGGAACTGTCGCGTAAGTATTCATACCCTGCCGTATTGATCTATAACAAGAAGAAAAGAGTCTTTGACATGAAATGCTATATACATGCGTTTAAAAATCAAGGTGTAGTTTGTAAGGGAAGCGATAAATATGAGCTAAAGCCGTAGCCTGAAATTCATCCGATTGCTTCGAGTCGTTTTCTCCTCTGAGGGAGTAATAACGACTCGAAGTAATCAGATGAAATTCAGGCTACTAAAGCGGGCGTCGAGTGGCGTCTTTAATGACATCATGGGACTTACAGATATTTTGAGCAACAACTATTTGCCCTCTGTCGTCCCCCTTTGAATTGAGAAAGTAAAATCAGGATAGTTATTAGAACCTCAGTCTACACAAGATTCAACTAGGTTTTCCGGCAAAATCATTTACGATGGACGAAACAACCGAAAATGTGTAGAGAAAAGGGGAATTGAGTGGTTTGTATCATGAGATGTAGTGCACATTTATATACTGATACAGTTTTCTTAACTTCATGTTCTGAATGTTAGAGGAAAATGTTGATCTTAAAAACAAGAGCCTTCTTTTTAGTTCCATTTAGTTGCATTGTTTACGGCTAATTCTTGTCAATATGGCTTAGATGACTTTTCATTCATTTGCCCGTGTTCAAGTTTTCATCTGGTTCACTCCTGCTATTCTGGAGAAGTAACAAAATATAGAAGGGCATGTTTCAATTACTTTGGAATTTCGTATTGATCATCTACAATTTGTTCATTGGGAGTCAGTTGGGTGAAAGCTTCAAATTACATGCAATAAAGCCAAGCTGATATTTTTAAGAGCTGTTTTTTTTTTCCACAGTATCCGATGATGAGTTTCGCGCATTACAGCATCACATCAAAAGTCCTCCTGGATCTCCTCGTTCCCTGACCCCGCCCCGCTCCCCTGGAAGCCGAAGGAGAGGAAAGACGTTGTCACTCTGTCTTCGTCCCCCAGTCATAATCGAAAAGGGCCCGCGTGGATATGGGTTTACTTTACAGGCCATACGAGTATACTTTGGCGATACGAACTACTACAGAGTTCATCACCTGGTGTCGGTTAGTCATTTTTATTCATTCCTAATGAGACACTGAAGTTTAAGGCCAACTTTACCGCATTGGTTAACATGGAAGAAGTGACGCGTGAATGATTTTGAAATATTTTTATTCACTGTTTACTTGTCTGTTCTTTTTCCTGTTGATTTTACACTTTATCTGCAACTGTTAAGTGATACAGTCTGTTATCATTTCTGTTACACCATGGATGATTTCCACCTCAAAACGCCAATGAACGTCTTGATGACGTTTTATTTCTTCATTTTCAGAATGTGGATCATGGAAGTGCAGCGTTTGAATCAGGTCTCAGACCAGGAGATTTGCTTACTCACGTCAATGATGAGGTAAGATCTATAGCTGCCTACTATTGAGATTTGGAAGTGTCTGGTTTTTCGGAGAACTGAAAACATATTTAGGAATAATTAAGACTAATGTTAATTAATGTTTATGTGCATCCCAAGTACACCAAAGACAAACAATAGAAACTGAATCACCACTGGGGGCTTAAACTGTGAGCGACCGGTCAAGAATACTGCAAAGGAATAGTAATGTAGTTTGACATTAGCCTAAATAAGACGTTTTTGTGGAGAGGCGGTTGGGTGGTCGTACGAGCACCAGAATTCGTGGTGGTTTTGTTACACGAGTGTTAAGAGGCCTGGTAGGGGGCGATAAAAACAGGCGAGTAGTTTCCTCCGTACTTCTCTTTTTTCGCGTTACTGGAGAGGTCGTTTAAATTGTGTATGGTTTATTTCATTGGCTAACGTATCTGTAATAGTGACTTACTCCTGACTATGAGCAGTTGTTCACATGTTCTTTTAATCATATTCTTTGTAGCCCGTAATGGGACTTAGTCACCGTCAAGTCATCGAGCTCATTCTGGCAGGTGGAGCAAAAGTAAAACTTGGAGCTACGGAACTTGCCAAGACTTCTATTAAAAGGGGCGGTCGAAAGCGAGTCCTTTCCATGAGCAAACAAGTTCGTAAAAAGTTTCAATTAAGACGCGGAAGAAGAGCGGCTACCTCACCAAATGTGCCATCATCTCCTGGCCCGGAAACCAGCGATAAACAACCCAAGCAAAAAACTTTCTGGAAAAACTTAGGACGAAGAGCAAGTCACTCTCTTTCTCCAGGGACAAACCTTCGCCGGACCAGCTCATTAAAACGCATGGTGTCATCTCCGGATGGGAGGGGACAGCGACCCGCTTCGCCAAAGTGTGCGTCACCCTCGTTTGACTTTCGGACGCTGTCGGATCAGTCGTCGTCATCTGTCAGCAGCAGTCCAGCATCGTCCCCGAGCTCACCGAGTGCTCATAGCCTAGGACGACCAGGTGAAAAGATCCAACCTAAACTATTACAACAAATTGACGTTAACTTGTCAGGAATCAATTCTAAATTTTTTAAAAGTAGAAACATTTTGCGCCTTTAAATTCCCACCTGCTAGCATTTTAAATTATTTTTCGTTTAGTCGACCATTCTTTTGTCATAATTATTCAAAACGGAAGCTCTTTTCGGATCATGTTGTAAGCGTACGCAAAGACCTGGGAAAAACCCGGAAAACCTAGCAGTAGATGAAATGAAAATGACTAATATCAAGTGTTTTTTGTCTTTGGGTTGTTCCGTTTGTGGATTTTACATGCGCGTTTTGTCCACTTTCCTCTTTTAGGGAAAAAGTGCAATTTTGACTTTTCTTTGAACAATTACCGTATTTATTCGATTAAGCGCCCTGGGCGCTTATTAAATTTTTGGGCCTTGAGATTGGGCGCTTATTCGAGGTGGGCGCTTATTCGAGGCTGGGCGCTTATTAAGTTTTCACCATTTTTAGCAAGTGAAGTATGTTTATTTTGCAAGAAAACTCCGTCCTCGGGGAAGTCTCTTATTAGAATTTATTCACTCAAGTGGGTGGGGTGCGGGTGAGCGCATATTTCAGTTTGATTGGGAGGAGGAGGGGGTGGGCGCTTATTCGAGGCTGGGCGCTTATTAACTTTTTCTGCCTTTAGGATGGTCGCTTATTCGAGGTGGGTGCTAATTCGAGGTTGGGCGCTTATTCGAATAAATACGGTATTGAAGGCTGTTAAAGCGTGCTGTTCCCATTTATTATAAAGTCGAACCTCCATGTGCGACCACCTGTTGAGCGATCTGTTTTCCAAATCACCAACATTCTCCCATTTAATGACCATAGTTGGAACTTCTCGAAGTAACTAAACCGCGGCCACTTCAGCGCTTCGAATGGTAGTTTACATTTTTCTATTGTTTGAGACCTCCCGTATGTGACCACGTGACACATTCTGATCGCTTAGCGGTACAAATTGACTTTCACGACGAGAGAGACTTCGATTCAGTATCTTCTCCAATAAGGAAATGTTATCTCATGATGTGACGTTCTAACTGTAAGTGGTCGTTTCAGACAGTTCAACTGTATCTAGAAAGGGTTAAATTGAGAGATCAGTAACTTTACTTTGTGCTCTGTGATTAGAATGTTACAGGCGTCCCTGTTTAAAATGTGATATTCACATACTGGTGCTTTTTCGTCGACAGAAAAACCTTCCATCATGTTAGGGAAAGCACGTAGCAGGCGGACGTCTTAAACTACTCCAAACGGGTCGCTTCATTTTTAATACTATGTACCTCTTCTTCTGTGGTTCAACTTTATTGTTGGTTTAAATTTTATTTTCCTTTGTTTTAAACTCGTCAAGCCTAAACATACTCTAAAACAAAGGGAAAAGATAATTTGAACCAAGTATAAAATTGAACCACAACATACGTAATGAATTTGTTCGTGGATTTAACGTTAAGTTGGTGTTTTCCGCCTGGCTGATTATACTCGTAGGAGGTAGCCTTCGATGGTCTCATTTGGGGAGAACTTAGGAGTGTATAGGAACGATTTCAACAACGTAAGACCACAGTAAGAACTTGTGGCTGAAAAAAGCTTCAAAATAGGTCTGATATGTTTTTTTCTTCTTCTTCCAGGAACTCTTCAAGGGCTTATTCCAAAGTTACGCGCGGTTCGTTCACCAAGAAGAAAGTCATCGACCCATGTGCCAGTGTCCCCTCTTGCCAGAACACCTTCACCCACCTCAGTGTCACCTTCCCATCCTCACAATCATAACCCCCGTAGCACTTCTCCACTGACCCTTCGGGGGTCTCCAGCGTCACCACATTTGGTCAGTATTACCCCTCAAACATCGCCCAGACCTGGATCACCGCTGTTAAGGCGCGCTTTGTCACCGGAACATTTTCATCTTAGTAAACAAGATAAAAAGAGTGAGTTCCTCAGAAAGACTTCTAGAGACGAAAGGCTTGCCATGGGGAGGCAGGACAGTCGACATCATCGCGGTAAACATGACATGTATCAAGGGGTGCGATGTGTTCTTGAACAAGAAAGTTTTGTGGAGCGTGCGCGAAGTACCAGCTTGAATGAAACCAAGAGTAAGAATAAACTAGAACTCAAATGTGAACTGCGAAGGCACTCAGAGGAAGCGCCTAGTTCTTTTTTGAGTCACAAAAACGAACTGAAGGATTGTTCAGAGAAGATAGAAACGGTGCATGATACAAAACTCTAAAAGGCCGCCAAGGTTTATAACTGACGATTATACATCAAAAATTAAAGGCGTACATAAAGATATAACCAAGTATACTTTGTTTTATAATGCAACATGTAGTTTTGTCACCTCGCGTGACAAAGTATCACTTAACACTTTCAGTCAGACTGGCTTGATTTATGGTTCTTCTCTTTTGAGAAAAGTTGAAAATCTTTACTAGTCTGTCTTTACGCCTTTTTCAGTCTGACCAAACACTGGTTTTCGGGGCCTGGATTTACTTTATTTACAACAGTTGTTTTGTCCAACAAAAATTGACAGAGCTCCAAGGAAAATGCCAAAACTCTGGCTATCTTGATTTAATACAGTACTGAAATCGAGACGGAGTGAATTGCTCCCGAGGCATTATCTTCATATATTTAAGCATTTCTTTCTCGGAATGAATACAGTCAACTCTCGCCTTGCGGACACCCCTGTAGGGACAGCAGTTAAATCCCAGGCAAAAATATATTACAGAGATTTGACAGAAATAAACTACGGACTCTCGCTAATGTGGACACTAACTCGAGGTCCCTACAGAGTCCGCTATAATGAGAATTGACTGTGCAACTTGCCAATATTTGGCCACGTAAAGGAACTGAGCTAACGGTGTTAAACGATCAAACCATTGCGGCTGTCGTGATGATGCATTTGATAACGGTTTGACTGAACCATACCGTGTTCCAATATTAATGTAAATAGTCTTAAGTCAATTTACCTTAACATTTGTACATAAATAGTAACATAAAGTTAAGTTTATCTTAGATTGCTGTGGTGTGAAGGCAGTATCGCGCCGCCGGAGAGAGTGAAGAATAAGAGTTAAATAAAAACGTCTCAAATGACATATAGTTTATTGTTTACTCTCGGGAAAGGATAATTTTGCAACCTAAGTGGGCTAGGTTGAATGGAGTAGAGACCGATATTATGAGATGTGTCCAGAAATGCACGTCGGCGAATTTTCGCTATTGCGCGAATTTCTGGACATAAGTGGAAATAATTTGACTGTTAACAGCCCTCCATTACTTAGATTGTTATTCCATAGCGCAATAGGTGGACCTGTGAAGGCGACGTGATAGGTCTTGCTACCCCTTACCCCTTCCGATTCTCGCTTCTGCTCGTTCCGTGCTATACCTGTCGCGTTTCTTCCACTTTGCGTTGAGAAAATGAGATGATGTGAACAAAGCAGATATTGCAGTAAAGGGTTAGGTTAAATCTGCGCTAAATTCATTCGCACAAATTGTCGGAAAAGCGTGTACAATGTACCTAGTGTACAGTTGAGCAAAATAGGTCATTTGAAATTGTGTTATCAAAGAAGAACTCTCAACACTAATAAAGTGAGGGTCGGGTTGTACTAAAGCAATTAACGCAATTGTTCTAAGTCAAGCGGCTGTTGCCCCACACTATATCAAGGTACATTTTCGCTAAGGACGTAACGAGCTTGGAGTAAAACCAGGTTCCCTAGCCATTACCCAAGCCTGGATCTTGCCCTAAAGAACTGCATTGTTTAAAAGCATTACATTGGGTTTACATTTCTCAACCTTTTTTTCTTTTGGACTGAACTCTTTACCTTGGCTCCCAACCGAGAAAACTCCTCAAACTTTGCAAAACCTAGGTCAGTCACGCGAACCACAAAGTTGTTGTTTCAAGCAGTAATTGAACAGGAAAAGTATCGCGGTGTGAGAACCATTCTGAATGGAATTTACGTCAAGAGTGGCTGCAAATCAATTGGCATGGATGTAGGCTATAGACATAGTATGCATAATGACAAAAGTAATGGCTAACAAAGTCAAGAGAAATATTTACTTTAGTCTTTACCAAATATATCATCCATACTTAATTCCTTCTCTTCTTTTCTCAAGTATCTACAGTTTGCTAAATCACTCCACATTTCTGCGGTTGTTCTTTCAGGCGTTGTCATAGTTTTTTCCTCTTTCAAAGGCGGAAGTCCTTTTGTCCTGGAAGGTTTTCTAACCCTACCATGAGTGACTGTACTCAGTCTTCGTCCCCCAACAATCCCTGCCGGTAGCGAGTCAAACGGCGTATACTCCGGATCGTGTCCAGTGTCAAACTTTCCATGCAAAGTAGTCTTGGGCGTCTCTGCCTTAATTCCGATACTCCCTGTACTCTGCAAGTTATTGTGAATCACGCTTAGTCTTTTTTTCCGCTGCTCGTTTTGATTCGATTTTATCGAATATTCGTCGACAATACTGGGCTTTTGCCATAGTGATCTAGTTTCTCTTCTGCTCGCTGATGTTTTATAAAGTTGAGGACTTTGATATGAAGAACGTGGTGAATTTGATGTAATAGGGTCCTCTCTCGTTGCAAATTTTCCACAAACTGTAGTCGCCAAATATTGTTTTTCACTTTGCTGCTGCTCATAAGGAGAACTTATTATCTCTGGTCCTTGATTGCTGTCTAACTGACTTGGGAGACCAGGTTGCGTACAAGGAGAAAGTCTTTGCAATTCCTCTCGTGGCCTTGCTGGTATAGTGTTGTTCTCATCGTGTTGAGAGGGCGTTAAGGAATAAGATTGCCGGGTTTTCTCCAAATCTGTTTGCGAAATAGGAGGAAAACTACCACTTCTACGCCTTCTCGTAAAATCATGATTCAGCCCCTTTTTAACTCTTCCCTGTTGATCTCGCTCGAACTGAGAAGCCTCCTTTCGGTCCTCTTGTGGAACAGAACTAACAGTGGTTCTTCTTAAGCGTCCTTGAGGCTGATTAAGTAAAGATGGAATATACCGTCCATGTGCTCCCTTTGAGACCTTCAGCTCTTTCTGCAAGTCATACAGAATTTTCTTGAGTTCGCGTGTTTCCTGCCTAATCCTCTTGTTTGACAATTTATGAGAAGTTTTGATTGCCTCTAATTTCTGTTTAAGTTCGTTGTCAGTTTGCGAAATTGGTGCCAATTGGTCGGTGGACGCTAGAATAGAACCTTCTTCTAGAGATCGAGATATTTTCCTTTGGTCTCTGCTCATAATGACTTGGTACCTAGCTTGCAATTATAGCGCCAGCTTACGCTTAAGCAAATTATCTGACTTTGTAGTTTCTGTTTATTTATTAAAAGTAAATGAAATGTCAATACCTCTGTAACTACAACAGTTGTTCATTATTAGGTGATAGGTAATTCAGGTGAACAGTGGACTAAAACGGTCTTAGATTTCACGAATTTTAGCGACAGGGGACATGAAGTCAGCTAACCCAAGCCTTTGCCATCGTCATAGACAAGTGAACGTTATCGCTCAACCGGCTTTAAGATCATTTTTTCACTGATCACGGTCGCAAAATACACATTTTTGGTTCTTTTCTCTTTTCAGCCTGATGTGATTAAAACTTTTATTTTCACGTTCGTAACGTGCTTATTGGCTCTCGGTGTATCCGGAAAAATTGTGATTATCAAACAACGGGCGACAAAGCTTGTTTTCAGTATGTAATTAATGTTCTTTGGTTATAAAGAGTTATCCCTTGACAACCGTCGTTCCCGTTGGACAAAACCTGTCTTCTCAAGTAAATAGCATTTGCACTTAAGTCAGTACAGTGACAATGCAATTATTATCAGTTTCCCTCAGTAAAAAAAGTTTTAACTGACGCGGCAAGGTGTCTTGTCGTGTGTGTTGTCGTTAAAGTAAAGTGAAAGTTTATTGAATCTTCCAATCAGGATTTTTCAGACCCAACGTACGTAAGCATATGAATAATACATAAGATAAGTTTGAAATATTGAATAAAATATCTAAACGTTAAAATTATAATAAAAGATAAAAACATCAACTTTCCTAACTTACCAGAAATGATTCAAAAAGGAATTCTCTAAGTTTCTTATGAAAGCAAGGTTTGCATAAGCTCTGTTCACCAAGATAAGTAGTTTCTGTGGTTAGATACGAATTGTAATTTACCCGAAAACTTTAAAGGAACAACAATATGCAACTCTCCACTTGAGAACACTGGCCTCTTTTATGCGTACACCTCCCTGAAACGAACATCACGAGTTCCGCTGTCCATACAGGCTAAACCAGATTCAGGAATCTGGAAACGTTCTGCTTGTGGCATACAGAATTCTGGGCTTTGGATTAAAGTATTCAGCTTAGGAATCCAGAATCCGCCAACGTTTGAAATCTGGAATCCATTACCTGGACTCCGCAATCCGATACAGCGTGGAATCTATAACGATCCAAATTTGGTGCTAGAAGAGGCTACATTTTCGCAATATATTGAGCTGGCGTAGGAAAATGATCAAAATGCAGTATTATACAGCCATTGTCTCATGATAGATTTGTGATCGATAAAAAAGGTTGTCACGGCATGACGAGGTAGATGTTCTAAACGGAAAACTGGAACTTGCATTCTACACCTTACACAATCTGGCTTGGAATCTCATAATCCCATCATAGCAGCATAGTGATACCTGAAACTGAATATATATTGATAAACGAGGAGTCGGACTATATATGCAACCTGCTAGTTTTGAAAAGAAAACTCTTGCTAGAATTTTAGACTGACCTTTTTCACACTAGACGTTGCTCAAGAATTCCGGAAGAATTCCACCGGTCAACAAAAGAGACCTCTTTTCGGCTTATCTGATTACGTTATGCAACTTATGGCATTTGACACCATCATAAGTGTCAATTGTTTAAAAACTATATAAAACATTATTCATATCAGCCGTGATTAAATGAATCTTTGGTGATTTAGCTGCATGTTTAGTTAACTACAGTTGTTCGGGCGTCCCTACTCGTAGTTGAACTAGGAAGATTTTTTTTAACACCCGGAATATTCGAGGCCAATGGCTACTCGGACCGGAGAACATGTTGAATTGTTGTGCATGTAACTCACGGAACAAAGAGGTATGATACATATGATTGTTGTTATTGCCGGCCAATCCTGGGGACATCAAAACAAAATTCTTGACCACCTCCATAAAGAATCACGGATATAGAAATATGGGACCAGTTCTGTGAAACTGAAATGATGGGAACCAACTCATTTACATGCATCTAAAGCCGAATGGAGTATAAATGCGCATTTTTCTCTAGTACTTTAATTTTCTGTTAGAAATAGTCTTTGGAATCTCAAATTATTTCTATCGTTAAAACCAGACAAAACAGCTTAATAGCATAAGTATTCACCATTGTGTTAGTCAATATTATGACTCAGTGAAGAAAAAACACTGAACACTCCAAGGGAACAAGACCCCACTTCATTTGATTACAATATTTCACAATTAACCATACTTACCTCAAAAAGTGAAGTCACATTTGAAAGCTCTTATTCAAAGGTAAGAAAGACAAATATACACGATGTATTTAGCAGGAAATATCTAATTGGGAACATTTATAGTTTTTACTTCTCCTGTTAGACAACTACAGGACCGCTATTTTATACGTCGCGGTCGTACGGAGCGACGCGAAGGTTAAGACGTTTGCAGGACAAAGGTGTTACCTTTTATTTTTTAGTTATTTTAGACCTATTGTTCGTGAGTATTGGTCCTGATAAGACCCAAGTGATCGCGGACTCCCGTTCTTCAAGGGAAACCAAAGAAGACTCATCCTATATGATTTTAGTCTTAGAAAATTTGACCTATTTTGGCGCGAGAGGAAGTTCGTGTCCCTGCTTTAAAACTTGGCATGTTTAGTAATTTTAAAGGTGTTCTTTCGCAATTCCAAATTGTCTTTTTAAAGATACAACAATCTTTGTACTCTGAAAGATATAATTTGACGTTTGTTGGTGAAATAGTCAGACAAGTGACAATAAGGATGATAATTAACCGCACTGACGTTATCATCTAAAGAAGATTCTGATTTTTTTCAAGTTTAAATTTCTGTGAACCTAGATCAACTCAACATGACCTAAGGCAAGCTTGAAGACGGAGGCTCTGATCACAAACAAACTACTATATATTACCAGAAACTCATAAGGGGTTGAACAACCCCTTATGGGTTTCTGATATATTACTTCATTTACTGCGTTTGCAAAGAAGCTTGTTTAACGTATAATCCCGGGGCGGGGATATAATCTCGGATTGCGTGGATTCTCGTCAGAATTGTATTTAATCCCCGGAAAGGTCAATTGACCGCTAAAAGATACAACTCTGGAACAGACATAGCCTGCGAACAAGCTCTAAATACGAATAACAAGATTTGTTTGAATGGTTTTTCTTTCTTCTACTAGTTTCCTGCGTTCTACGAGGCCCGTAAGCGATAAGGTTATGTGGATCATTGTTTCTTGTTCGATCCTGAATCCCATAACTCACATAACTGATACCAAATAGCTGCAAGTTATATCCCTAAACAGGACAACGAATATCCAGAGGCCTGATCCCCCCGGCTGACTATGGGACGTTGACAAAATTGCCAAATTAAAACGTTCGGAGAAAAAACATTTACCTTTTCTAAAACTAGAGAAAATCCTTTGACAAGTGACGATTAAACTGAACTTTAAAAAAGTAATAAAATAAAGGGAATGTTTACTTTAGAAACGCTAGAAACATACACTACGTACAGTATCACCATGCAGTAAGATCTTGATAACCAACTTGCTACAATAATGCATGCTGTGATTGAAATCAAATGTATTGTGACTTTTGGTGTAAATAATTTCGTTGAAACTTTTCAATCGTATTAGGAACTGTTGGTTGAAAAGCAGAGTTTGCCAGGTTCTGAATACTAATTCAATGAATTTGATTTGCTTTCCATCTTTTACACTGACTTTTGCTCAGTTATACCTATAGATCTGTAATAGTCTCGAGTTCATGTCCTGACAGACATTTATCAGTCCTGATAATCTAGGAATTCATTTATCATACAATCTTCAATCAGTCAAGATAGTTCTTTTACTAATTATGTTGGAACTTTTGTTAGAGGTAGGAAATTACTCCATGCATGTATATAGATCAGTTGATAAGTGATTTACTCATAGTAAGCATACTTCTGTTATCTACCTTAGTTAACATGGACTTCTGGGCACAACGTTGTCATACATTTTTTACTGGACTGCCTGTGGCACAGCTCAGTTATAAAATGAGTTCGGTTTTTCCTTCTGGTACAAATCGCACTCTGGCCTGTTCAGATGCAAGATATAAGAGTATGCGTAGAATAGGTCAGCGGGCTTCAGCAGAGTACATTCTAAGGAGCTCGAAGCGACTCGAAGCAATAAGCTATTTATTATCGGTGGAAGCATAAGAATGCCAAAAATACGAATGTAAACGCTGTTGATGGTAAGCCCACAGCAAAAAATGGCAAGAGTATATTTTGGAAGTGGTATAGTTCATGATCTATACGAGAGACCTATTTACAAGCGAACTCTTTCGAGTAAATCTTTTATCGAGAAACCTTGTGCACTGTGAGCTACCTACTGAGTTAGAAGCGCTAAGAGAGTCACACGAATTAACTGTTAAAACTGAAACTGTTGGGTACGTAAACATTACGAGCAACTGGATCGGTGAAATTCAACAGTGTTTCTGATCAACACAACAGCCTTATGGAAAAATCAGTACTTCAATCACCAGCTTTTGAGTAGCAATATCCTTGCTTACTGTTTGAAAATATGTATTTCTATTGCTCCCTGATTGCATGTACCTATCAAGAACGGAAATATTATCAATGCTGGGTACTGGTTCCTTGCTAGCGGAGGTCTCTGATTTTTCCTCTCATTTTCAGTTGCCTCGTCCTGAGAAATCTCTGCTAGCAGGGAAGGTACTGTGTACTTTTTGAAAATCGCAAAAATTAATTCGCAGCGAGAAAAACCAATGTGTCCTAGTCTTAAAAATTAGTTTCTGCAAAAATCACCAATCCGCAAAAATAAACTTCCGCAAAAATTTGTGCCACACGGTATACCCACCTAGCTTGTTTTGGATCGACCATCAATAACATTGGAATTATCAATCATCTATTTATAGTCTCAGTTAAAACAGTTTAATGAGACCCTTGGGTTGGGGTGGTGCCCGGCCTGGGAATGGGTTTAGCAGGGTTACTTCTTCCTTTCAGACTCTGTCAGCTGTCTGTTGTGGTAAACTTCTCGTTTTTCATACATTATTTCTACCTAGTCTAGGTTTTATGGTAGCCCAGTATACACCCTCTGGTTTCTAGTTTGTATTACACTGGCTGACTTTTTAGGCAGAGATATGCATTTTACATTTAGTACATTTCTTTTCGGAGTACAGTAAACCCTGTAGCTATATATAATAATGGCACCTCAGTCACTAAAAGTACAGACAACTATTAGAGCGGACTTTTGTCCGGGGCTGTTTTCCACTATTTTTACCGTTTCGTCCCGCCGTCTGCTACTTTATCTGCGAAACCGGAGAGGATACAGATGTTTAGTGTTCAACAGAGCTGGCCAATCAGGTCAGGATCAGGTCCCGACAGGTCGTTTATTTTCAGGGGTAAACTAAGAAACCGGGTCTGACCAATCCACTGATAAAACTTGATTGAAGCAGTGCAAGCTGCCATAGACGAGGGAATTTAATTATTCTGCGGTGGCTTTGAAATCAGATACATGTGTAAGTAATCTCATTCACTGTTTCTCTGCGTGTATTGGTTTCAACTGATTAACAACCATTTGCATCAGAAGTGAAGTGTTATGAGTTAGAAGTAAAAATGTTTTTTTGGAGTGGTGAGATTACCACTTCACGCGCGAAACCTCGTTATAGCGAACGTATATTGCAAGTCCCTTGGCCTTTCAGGTTATATCAGGGAGGTTCCACTGTATTCAACTCTTCTGTAGAATTCAGTGCCATTCTAAAATTGTGAGGTTTTTTGCGCATTTACGCGGTGGGATGTGATATATATAATAACCAATTGCAAATCGGTATATTTGAGACGACAAATTGTTTTCTTGTAAAAACCAACTGGCCCCGTTTGTCGTCTGATATGATTGGTTCGATGCTTCATTAGTTTGACGTCTGACCAATTACAGACGAACTCATTAATTCAACTCGACCAAAATTACACTTTGGTTCATTTCATGAAAAGTCCGACGTTTAGCCCGGGCCTAAAAAATTGAATGATTAAAATGGTAGATTAATTAATTGATAAACAAATGAGCTTCAATTCTGGGGTGTTCATTTTCATTTGAATCATTTATATTGTTTTTTTAACCGATCAACCGCTAACGAATCAGACTTGACAGAACTTATATCTGACTTACAAGGTCTATTCTCCAAGATAATACTTTGAATTGCTATTGCGTTAAATGAATTACTCTCGCTGTCAAAATACACATTTGAATCACATGGATGAAGGAATAAAAAAGGTTACCCTCCCTGTATATAAAACGCTTAACAATTTTAAAAGAAACGTCATACACACCCACCAGTTTTATTTTTCTCCGAGCTTTGCCCACTCCATGTTTTCATTTGCATGTTGTTATTTTACCCTTTTGTCCCCAGTCATTATCTGTAAATGGCCGAACTAGTTGACTCAGTATACGAGCTACTTGGCTCTTCTACCTTTTTAGTCCACAAGTAAATCGCTTTATTTTAATTAAAGGGTAGCTTCTCTGCTAGAAAAGGTAAGAGAACCTGAAACACAAAAATAAATGTCAATATAAAGGGATTATCTTGAATTGCAAATAATCTGGCTATTTTTGTTCCATGCACCTGTTGGCGACCAGGCTGTCATTTCCTGAGGCAATGTAAGCAGAAACAAAATATTCATCTTAAAAACAACTGCCAGCAGTACCGTTTTGCTAGAAATTAGTATCAGTTCATGAGCTAACGTGCATAAATCAGACACCGAGCTACCAGCAACAATCCATTCGGTTTATACTGATACCAAAGGTAAGGTCTCTGAAATTGTCCAATTTGTACCTGACTGATTTCTGATAGAAAATACACCATGCCGGAAACTCAGTGCCCGGCATGATGTATGGCTGAAGGCATTAAAAAAAATATGTAAATACGGCTGCGCTGTAATATAGAACTTAAAGGACCGTAAGAATTGTAAGAGAAAGATGATATTTACGCCGGTCAGTGGAAGCTATTGATAAGAACAAAAAATTAAAAAAAACTGAAATATTAAATTTGAACGAGGGAAAGTTCCCTTTAGATGGTCATTTTCATTGGTATCACACTGGTTTTCAACAATGTATCCGCGATGTGTATGCTTGCTTTCATTGCTGTAAGCAATTTATCGGGCGACTTAGTGGTACTTCAGGAGGTACCATGCATGGATAAACAATAACAAACGGGAAAATACAAATGAATAGAAAAGGACAGTTAATTTTCAGTCCATTTTTTATGGATTTTAACAATAGCGGTTTGTCGTTTTGCTTTCTTTGAGCGATATTATCAATTTTTGCCGGGTAATTAAAAAATGGATAGGCCCAGCTGGAGATAAATGGTCGTTACTTCAGCTCACGGAACCAATGAAATTTAAAAACTAATCGATGAGATTTTGTACACAAATCTAAATACTTGACTGCTGTATCTTTATTACCCTATGTTGCTGTGTGAGTAGGGAAGCTTGTCGGCAATTTTGCGAAGTACGGAAATCTGCTTTTTGGTTGTTATCTCTGGACTTGCCGCAAAATTTGCTGGCGATGACATCGATAATCGGGTCAAAATAAATAATAAGTTATTTATGTTTGGTGTTAAGTCGGCCTTCAATTCATAATTTTGTTTTTAGAGCTATACATGTGGCTCCACTGGTACTTGTACACCAGTAATTTAATTGAAACAAACTCTCACAACAATGAAGAAAAAATGTCATGTCGTGGCATGTGATTTACACGATAGGAACTCGTTGAGACTAATCTAACCCAATATGTTAGCCCTATTTAATTTTTTTTCGTCGATGATGGGTGCCAAATCTAGTATCGCAGAATAATATTGGACTCCTTATACTTAAAAACAAGTTAATATATATTTTGCTTAAATTTGCAATTCTGTACTTGATTATTTTAGCTGGATGTTAGCATACCGCCAGAGTATACTGAAGAACTGAATTAAAATCGATTCGTCGTGTTCAAATTAGTACTAATTTGGCAATTTACCATGGCGAGTCAATTTTTTGCGATAATTTGTCGTTGTAAGTGGTATTGCACGAAAAATCTACCGTTTGTTATTGCTCGCATACATGATATGATACGAAAACTTCAAAACTTTGAAACATTATTTTGAGCCAAACTGCGAACATCAGCCTCAGATAAGGATACTAATATCATTATTTCTTTCAGTAAATTGACTCACAAAAGAAGCATGTCTTTTTGTATTAATTCCCTAATGACTTAAATCCAATCTGCGATTTCCATTTTTAGTGTTATGGCTTTAATATGATTACTTTTGCGTAGGCTGCATAATTAAGCGACAATATTTTTATTTTTTACTGTTTGACGTCAGAAGAGAGCGAAATGCCCATATAAAAAAAATTGATATAAAAGCCTTGGATGTATGAAACGGCAAAATTGAAAGAAACAAATAGTTCAGGGTAGTAAAAGCCACCGGGATCAAGATTTTCGTCATCATTGATTCAAGCAAGAGGGTATAAACATCGTTCATTTTTCAATTTGCATACCATTTCATCTTCGCCCAAATCATCGGGGGACCTCGTCCGCCTTAGTCATGTATTGACTTGAGATTATATCCTTTTTACTATGTACACAGGGAAAGTGGAACTGAAAATACCAAAGCCAGCATTCTTTACTGATACATCACTGCCCTGCAGGAGATTATATCCAGGTTAAAAGACGAAATATCGAGGACTTGAATCTTGACGGAACACCGGTTTTGCGATATTTTCACGGTGTCCAGGATACGACGCTACCACAACTTTAACTTAAGCAAAAATCCCATTGGCAAATGGCCAGAGGTTGCCCGGCAAAGAAAGACGGCACGCTGCAAGTTATTCATTTGGAAAGCTGATAGCAATTGAGACCAAGTGTCTGGCAACACAAGATAAAGACATGGAATTTAACAATTCCAGCAACACTGAAATTTCTAACTGTCAAGTCTCTATCGCAGAAAGTGTGAACACTCTACGCTTTAACAAAATCGACGATAAACACGACGTCGACGTTGACGGCCTACAGATAATTTTAAAGCACAATAAATCACCGAAAAGTGGGCTTTTAAAGTCAAGATTTAGAACAACTGGTGCTGCACGTATCGTTCACACAAACTCATTATCTGTTCTACAAAATTCATCGACGACTGATTTAACATATGGATCGAACGATATTCAAGACCGAGAAGAAACGCCATCAATTGGAGATAAAGACCTATTTTCATTGCCTGTTGTAAATAGCTGCGATATGCGGGTGCACCATACTTCTGATGGAGTTCCAAGTATTACAGTACACCAAGATAGAGAGTATCGCGTCACAAGTAAACCCTCTACCAAACAAGATTTGGATCCCAATTTCTTGATGCCAACTGAAGTAAGTGAATTTAATAACAGTTAAAACTTTGGGTATTGTGCAGCCGTTATTTAATATTTAGTCATTCTGTAGCTATTATTTGTAAAACATATTATTTCACAGCCACCTGTTAAAAACGTGGCTCAGAGGAGAGTTTAAAGGTTTGGTCCATTGTTGACAGGTAGCGTTCTATTGGTCGGACTCCAGAATTACTCAAAATGAAATTAACTGGTTATTCACTTGTTTAGTGGGATCCGATTTTATTGCACTGTGACATTTGCCACGAGTGCTGGTAGACTGGACGGGAAATAATGAGCGTCTCTGAAGGTACCAGCGGGCATAGATTTCATTGCGCTTTTATATCAAATCGCCCGTTTTTTTTCAGGTTTTTTAGGCGAAATCGCCAGCTCGGCGCAAGCACAACGACGATGGAAACGAGAAAACAAGCAAAACAAAAACTCTGAACTTGCGGCACAATTTTTGGCAGATCTTTTTGCCGTCAATGCACGATTAGCGCTGTCAAACGTTATTAAAAACTAGGCAATGTAATCGTCGCTTCATCATGGCGATCTTCGCGATTTCGATCCCATCGGAAATATCCATACAGAGGCTCAATAATGACAGAGAAGTTAAATTCCAGTTGCTTCAAGGACCCCATCAAAGGAATCTAAGAACTGAAAACATTGCTGAAATACAATACGTTACTCGTGCATAGAGTAGGTGGAAGTAGCCTGCGAGTACAGCCGTTTCCGACTGTCCTTAGTGGCGAGGGGCAAGGAGAAACGGCTGTATTCGATGAAAGCTAACTAAAGGTGGAACACGACGCGAGTAAAAAGTACATTATATCACGTTTGTAAATGATAGTTTACGAAGTTCATTCAGGTTTAAACTTCACTCAAGTTAAGTTTTCGTTAATAACTCCTTATTTTCTTGATCGATTAATTCCTCTTTGAAAAGTTGTAGTTACTTGTCATATTGATTGATTGGCTTTCGTTAATTTTAAGTCAAGTGTTGAAGAAGCCAGATATATGCTAGCGTCCAGAAGAAGCTCCTTTCCGTGCATTGGTCAAAATATGCCACGCAAGAGTCTTGATATGGTGATAGAAGAGCAGTCATGTGAAACTCCAGATGGGGACAAAGGACTGACGTCACTGACTTCTCTTGGGGTTCCTCGGCATAGAAGCAGGTCACGGAGTCTGGATAACACCGTGGAAACAAATAACAGTTTTGCTGCCTTCAAGGAATCTCTTAAGGTTGGTCATAAATGCGATTTGCGTACCAGCTTATATATCGTATTTTCGCCGTCTGTAGCTATAGCAATATGCGGCTTTAACACCATCACGGCCAGTTCAAGCATTGCGCGCTAGCATGCAAATAACTCGGTCGGGGGGCCACGCAAAATATTGGACGAGGTCGAGCAAAATATCTTAATTTGTCCGTGGCGAACAGATCAATTATTCGCTAAAGCCGAAGGCCGAGGCAAATAATGGATCTGCGAGACACTGACAAATCAGCTTGTTTGATTATTTGTGAAATATCTTTGTTTGTTACGGCAGCAAACCGCGGGAAGCCATTTTGGTTGTTTGCCTTCGCTCGCTCGGAGGAACTGGAAGTGAATCAGTGAATAGCACTGGATATCCGGAGGTTGAGTAGCCAATCAGAGCGCGCTAAAAACGCTATCCACTGTTTTCTAAATCGATTTAGGTCCTGTTTACATGGAGGTTTGGGACCCCTGGCCCCAGATGCTTTAATCACCGGATAAATCGTTATCCAGTGGATAAGTATTTGGGAAACCAATTGCGTTATCCAGTAGATAATGATTTATTCGGTGGATAACGCAATCCACCTTTTCAACATCTGGTTCTAGGTAGGTGAGGTAACCCGTATGTCCATATAATCTCTCGTTTTAAGTTTGATCACGTTTACATGATAGGAAGGGTGACCCGCCACATGTTGCCTCACCTGTCTGGGGTCCCTCAACTCCATGTAAACAGGCCCTTAGCCAGGGCTGAAAGCGGAGCTCTCGTTGATATTTATAGTTTCCTCAAACAAAGGAAAAAAACCGTGAAACGTTGTTCTGCAACGGCAAGGTAAACGGCAAAAAAGATAAGCAGGTCTAACTAGCAAAAAAACCCAACTTTGCACGTGTAGCAATTTTTTTTGTACATTTCTTTGCCGTTGTTTTGCACGTCTTCAAAGTGAAACTGCCAGAAACGTCCTAGGTACACGTTTTATCGAGGAAATGTCGTATATGTGTTTATGTTCACTATTTTTACTGAGTGTCGCTAATTTTCATCTTAGTAGCCGCTAGCATTTCTCGTTTTCTCACCGCCGCTATAAAACTTTCATGTTTTTCCTCCAACGAAATTGGTCTCCTTTGTTTCAATCTCTCACTCTAGCCCTTTCTCTGTTATCCATGTCAATGTAGACGAAATTTAGTCGAAAGAAAGACTCGGTTTGGTTTTTTTTCTCTCTAGAAGCCTGAGGGTGGTCGCCATGCGATTTACAGCCGAAAGGCGTGGGTCCTTTAAATTCAAATTTCCAGATCATGAAAAAACATCACTCGGGCTGCCATGAATGGGTGGACTTACGGTCGTACTTACAGACTTACGTAACGAAGATTTTCTTAGAACCAAAATTTCTCAGTGGATGCGTAGATAACAAAATTTTCTTACACTATACCCTTGGTGCTCCGCCGAGAGTGCAAAAGCTCCCTAATAAACATGCACCTTCATCAGACAACCTAATAAACCTTGGATCTTTTCAAGCTTCCACAACGGCTCACCGTCGTTAAGTGTTCCCGATATATATACAAGTAAAGAAGATTCAGATTATCCTGCCCTTGTAAATTTGTCATTGATCATACTTGACATTCGTTTGTAGAATTAATTACATCCATCGTTTTCTAAAAACAATGTGTGGCACTGAAATTCTCAAACGCTTAGAAGATTTCTGTTTCTGATTTCTTTTAGGTTCGAAACGTCAAGAGAAAAGTGCTTGGTACCTGAGAAAATTGATCAGGATGGGTACTCTTTGACCACGAGCTTGGTTATCAAGCGATTCAGGCTTTTTACCTTCACCTCTTAACAAGAATGGAAGCCATAACCCCGAGTTAGTTATCATGCTGTCCGTTTTGTACAAGCACTGAGATGCTACAGTCAAGACGATTGATCGAGAAGAGAACAGCCGCTGGTGAACGCTACAATGCATAAGGAATTTTAGTTATGCCGAAAGCAAGATATCGTCCAGAATACGAAACGAGCCCTTTTGTTGGCGTTGTGTGAATACTATAAGACACTATAGACTTTTGGCCACTTTTGGTAATTGGAACGATCATACAGGGCAAGACATTCGTGCAACTAAACTATTCCTTACAAAATCTTATATCGTTTGCAATTTATTTATTATTTACTCTGTAACGCGAGACAATTAAAACTTTTTCACTTACTTGAGGATCCGTATCCGGCTTTGAGTAAAACCGCTTTGAAACAGATTTCTGTCTATCAAAGGATGCGAAAAGCGCATCTGTGAACAGAGGCCTGGGTGCCAGTTGCATGAAACTCAAAATCGGACTGTTGGAAAAAATAAGTATCGCATTTCGTCCAAAAATAGTCGGGGCTATTATTACTATTTTTCGCACAAGAAGGAGCGATAATTCGAGGGAAGGAGATTATTTCAAATTTTGCCCACTGGAAGTCGTGCCCTAAATATTTTGTGTTATTATCCCATTAAATCAAAAAATGATCACATCAAAATTAAATAAACCGAACATAGGCTTTCTAAGTGTTCTAAATTTGGTTCCTTCATTAATTTTCAGTGTCAATATCCTCGGCGTCAGAGCTTGAATCCTCACTGATCAGTTTTGCTGCATCAGACTCCACTTCAACGCGACAGGGAGGGGATAAAAAAAAGAAAAGATGGCGAGAGAGGTGGGGGTGGGAGATTATTCGAGGGAGGCGATTATTTTCAATATTTCCGGCTAAGGGGGTGATTATTCGATCGAGGGAGGCGATTAATCGAGGAGCGGCTATTATTCGACCAGCCTTGTCCCCAGGGCGCTTTTCCCTGGCTTTGGAGGAGGGGCACCCCACCTCCAAAGCCAGGGAAAAGCGCACCCTGGGGACGAGGTTGTTATAACGGTATGTGTAATCAGAAAGTGACACGTGAAATTTCCTAGAGAATAATATATATCAGTCACTCGCGTTTTGTCCAATATCTAATAATTTTCTGAACCCTTTTAATTAAAGGCAAGGAAACTATTAGAATTTGCGCAAAACGCGGGAAATTATTGCCTAATTTCGCTTATCAATATCATGGGTGACATATTACGCTTGTAATCTTGGGGTTTTAATTGTCCGTGGTATCGAGAACTCCACATACTAAAAAGATAAGACTAAAATTATGAAATTTTGCAATTTCACAAGTGAAATCATAAATTTACGTTGAAAGTTCGCGACAAAATTAAGAAGTAATTTGTCACCCGTGACATGAAATAAAAACTCTGAAATCACTTCTTTGGCACTCAGCGCCCGGCCGCTTTTTCCAGATTACGACTAAACAGGGGCGTAGCGTGAGACTTTGTTTGTTTGAAGGCGTACGCACGGGAAGACAATTTAGAGCGTTGAAGTCGCTCCCCCAGAAAATTTCTGAATTTAGGGTATCGGTAATGTCATTTTCCGCGCTTTATACGGGACATTTTCAATAAATAAATACCGAGGAAAATGCAGAAGTTTATTGTTTACCCGTCTGTCGCGTTACCGGTATTAACAGTGTTTACGGAAAAAAAGGGTAAAACAGTAACGCCATCAAGTACTGGTTACAAGACGCTAATGTAATGCGAAAATTTATCCATGATCCCGATTTGATAAATAATAAAAAATGCTTTCATGAAATAATACCAAAAAAATTCTCCAATTTCGACTGTACGCACGGACCGATGTGCGTTTATGGACGCTACGCTCCTGCTAAAAGTGTAAATTTGTTTCTGCTAAATCCTTAATAGGAAAGTTTTAAGGTTTGTTAAAACAGTTACTGTAATCAAGCACACCGTGTAGTCCCATTAAACTCAGATATATCGTCACGGTATGCTATTGGAAAATATCGATTATCTCATAATAGATCCCTGAGATCAACCTGTTCGATGATATGCGCCTCCTATCCCCTCCTAGGTGAGGGGGGAGGGGCGCCTGTTTGATATTATGGCCCAGGGATTTGTTGCTTATTAGAGCGTGGGCACTTATTCGAGAAAATGCGGTATCTCGCATACAATCTGCTTTGCAGGACACTTTTAGAGGATGGTAAGGCAAGACTTAAGAGATGCTAAGTTTTAATTAACTTAAGATAAGTGTGTGAAGGCTAAAGTAAATTAAAATCTCAAGTTATTTTTCTTTGTATCACAAGTCGGAAAGTTGAAACGATTCAAGAAAATTTGCAAGTGACTTGAAAACCATCCTTAAAACCGACTTTGCGAACTTGTGGTTTTTTGAGCTTTGAGAAAGACGAAGCATGTCAATCAATCTATTGCGTGGGAAAATGGCCTTAAGTTAACCTGAAGTAAAAAAGAATCTTTTGTCTGTGAAGCTTTATTTTACTTGAAATATTTAAAATTTCCTTGTCTTGAAATATTTTAGCTTATCTGTTTTTACAGTGTAATAGGCCCATTCTTTTGAGCACGCGCAAATTTGAGTCAAACGCCAAAGGACTGGAGCTGAATCCTGAAGGCCAGGCAGCTAAGGTAGCTAAGCATGCGTAGTTTGGTGTTCGTTTCGCGCCAGATTAGAATTTTTCCGCCATTTCTCAAGACAATGTCGTGATTGTTAAAATCATATCGTACTTTGTCGAATTTTAGTAGTTTTCTGTACTTCTGATTTCAGAAAGGTAAACAGGGAATTAATGTGACGTTTCATCGTGAAAGAATGGCTAAAGTACACATCAATGATGTGACCGTTTGCGAAAATCCTTCGCCTTTCTTGAGCAACTTCCAATTTCAGATTACCTTCGAATGCACCGAGGAACTTGACGAAGGTTTGCTCCATTGAATAAGTTTAACTTTATTTGGCTTATTGAGAGTGTTTAAACCTTGTATGTGTTGGTAAAACTGTTGGTGATTCTGCTTTTGTGTGGCCTATTTAGATTTAGAATGGAAAATTATATATGTTGGCTCTGCCGAAAGCGATGAATACGATCAAGTGCTGGACTCAGTGTTTGTGGGACCAGTTCCAATAGGAAGACACGCGTTTGTTTTTGAGGTATGATATTAATGCCCCGATACCACCATTTCTGTTAAATGGCACAAAATGCACGTGAATGTTCTCTTGTTGCATGTTTGTGGTAAATTTGTACATGTACATGTTGTTCAAGTTTCTCATCGACTCCAAAGTTCCAACCATATTTACCGCACACATGTTTTACAAAAGCAAAAGTCTCAATTTGTTAACTCGGGATTGTTGTGTCTTATGGTTAGGACACTTTCCTTGACCAACTTTATACATCTTGTTTTACCAACAGGTGAATGAATGATAAACTATATATATACACGGTGGTGAAAATTTTTTTAAGGTTTTCTTATAACAGTAGAAAATAAATCAAATTCTCTATAACTGTTTTACATATTTGCCTTGTGGAAGTATTGATCAGCAAACCAAGAAACCTGAAACATGCCAACAGTAAATGCAAATTTTTCTGTCAATCAAATGTCTCCTATTATTTGTAGGTGGAAATTGGAAAGGTATGTTGATTGTTTGGAAACAATAGAATAACAAAAGATACCAGAAAGATCATGTTATGCAGTCTTAAAGTGTGTTGTGTGACTTTATTCCGTTTCCTGCATTAACATGTTGGAATGAAAAATTAAATCTTGATAGTCAAAATAAACAGGGTGCCCGAAAAGGCAAGCATCTGAGAAAGCAAAGGCGACAGTTTTGTCACCAGCGAATTCCACCGAATGAAGGGTCATTAATAATTATATATGAGTGTAAGTGATGCATAATAGACATGTTTCGCTGTGGATGTAAACCCAACATTTCTACATTTTTTTTTCTTCTGAAAACGTTAGTTCACATGAAACATTTTGCTTTCATAAAAATTATATAAATTGAAGTGAAGTAAGTCAAAAAGTTGTAAAAAAAGCCAGGATATTTCAGTTTGATGGTAAGGATAGATATTTCCATACCGACAAAAACAACTTTGAGCGCAATTCTTTTTTTTTTTTGCATTCCAAACATTAAGTCAAAATACCAGTAATTTACGACTTGAGCGATTGCAGCTCCTAATAAGAAGGAGAGTAGCATGAAAGCATCCCGCGACCATCTTGTCAGAAGACAAAGTATTGATTTACTCAAGTTAAATTATCTTTATATCGTGGAAACAATAAGCTAACACTTCACTCAGAGAGTCAAAGGGTGCTACATGCGTCGACATTCTTTGTGAGAGCACAAATATAAAGTAATGGGACCCGCAATTTCATAGCTGATACTTAACCTTTTCAATAGGCATCTTTCTGTAATGAAGCATCTAGAGAATTTGCGGTGCGTCAACCTCTGGAAGATTGTTCCATAAGTGGACCACTGTAACTAAAACTGTGCTTGAAGAAGTCAGTTCTTGGTTTTGGAAACAACAATACTATTACTCTCAGTGTTGTCTCTGTATTACTCTCAGACCTGTTGTTTCCTCAGGCATAGTTTTAGTTACAGTGGTCCACTTATGGATCCAGAGGATTTACACACAGCAAATTTGTTTGCCAAACAACAATAATTTTAATATCATTAATAACAATAATATTACTCTCAGCATTGTGAAGGTCATTATTATGACCTGTTGTTTCCTCAAGCATAGTTTTAGTTACAGTGGTCCACTTATGGAACAATCTTCCAGAGGATGTACGCACAGCAAATTTGTTTGCCAAACAACAATAATATTAATATCATTAATAACAATGATATTACTCTCTGCGTTGTGAAGGTCATTATTATGACCTGTTGTTCCTCAAGTGTAGTTTTAGTTATAGTGGTCCACTTATGGAACAATCTTCCAGAGGATGTAGGCACAGCGAATTTGTTTGCCCTGAGAATCTCAATTATTGAGATTCTCCAGGGCAAACAAATTACAGGCGGAGTGAGATTATTAGTACACTTGCATGTTAATTTAGCCTTTTGCTTAGCCCTTCTAATTGATATGTTGTCCCAATCAAGCAAGTTAAGAAGTTGTGTGCAACTACAGTGTGATTTTGGCAGTGTGATTTTGTAGTTTTTGGAGTTTATATCATTCAGCTGTTGCAACAAGCCATCCAAGACAGAAGTACAGTAATCAAAGTGTGGTTCAATGAGACCTTGTTTGTATATTTTAACTGCAGTGTGTACTTGAGACTCTTTTTTAGATGTCATGTACATGTATGTGGGGCTTCCAAGAGAGATCATCTGTATTAAGCCGAGGAGATTTGCTATGAATGTTTGCTTAACTTGGATGCCATCTACATCAATGTTTATTGTGTAGTCGTTGAAAGATTGTAGTTTCTGTCTCAAGCTAGTAATTGTAAGCTCTGTGTTGTTGACATTGAGATTTAAGCCAGAGATCAAAATGTTTCAATTTATTATTGATCTCTGAATCACGATCAGGTATGGTAGGTGCAGAAAAGGTAACGTTAGTGTTGTCCATGTACATTCTAGGAGAACCAGTATTCAAACAGTTTGGTACATTGTTATGTAGATCAAAAAGAGAAGGGTGACGATTATTGACCCTAGCGGTACAACACAGTCAAGAAGGCTGTCACTAGATAGACAGTTACCTACAATAAATCTTTGCATTTGGTTAGTTAGATATGACTTGAATCATTTGAAGGCATCTTGGTCAACACCGAATTTAGAGATTTAGCTGATTTACTTTGCTGAGACTGAAGGTCATTCATTAACTGCCAACTTTTACGAGGATCACCTTTGTTTGCATCTAGTTTTTCAGAAAATTATTTACACTTGGCTGTCTTTTTCACTGACAGTAAAATGTATTTTTTTTAGGTGTTGATTACATTGTTTAGTTCAGTTCCCATTGGGACAATGAGATCTTTATAAACCACTCCTGGTGAATTTCACACCACTTGACGCCCACCAGTCTACTTGTGGCTGTTTTTTAGTTTTCTTATCTTTGAGGGTTATAGGTTTACCTAAAGTATGTTTAATTTGTGCTTGTATCTTTAATCTAGCTTTTCTTAGTGCTCTGTATCAGTATTTGCTCTGTATCTGTATTTGCTGTAGGAAAATAGCATTTGTTATTATTTAAAGTAATGTTTGTAAAAAAGGGGTTCGGTAGGCCTGCACTTCTGTTCCAGGCTAGTAAACCTTAGCAACAGAGTTTGCCAAAAGGGCAAGTGATTTTTTAACTTTCATCTCAACTCTATTGCTTGGGTTCTTATACTGATGTCACACATTGTAACACATTGTAACTTAATTTTATCCACTGGTGAGACCTGCTTCTTTCAATGCTCTGTTTTCTGATTTTGATATTTCTGTATTGACAAAGGCCTTCAGTGTAATGTAGATTGTTTATGTAAAATGACTGTAATCACTTACATAATGCATTTTTAATAAATTATATTATTTTAATACTCATGTGTTAGCTTTAATAATTCTTTGTGGCATGCAATAATTCTTGTTTATCAAGCAATGTGCTTCAAATTGAAGAATTTTTATTAACACAACATCTGTAATATGATGCAAATTAATGAAAGAACTTTCTCTCTAGGCAAAATCCCCGGATCCAAGTAAAATTCCGGACGAAGACCTGGTTGGTGTTACTGTGGTTCTTTTAACCTGCTCCTTTAAAGACAGAGAGTTTGTACGGGTTGGATACTATGTAAATAATGAGTATACAGAGGAAGAGATGAGAGAAAATCCCCCTGCAAGACCAGTTATAGAAAAGGTACAACATACAGAATTAATTTTATTTGTTTACTGTTAATCTGTTGTCAATGGGTAAAAAATTACTGCTTTCGAGTCCTTTCCTGATAATGATTAATGTTTGTGATATTGTTTATATTTGTACTGGTTCCTCAGTGAGGATGGTTTCCAAGCCACAATATAGCTTGATACTAGAATCCCTACTCACTCAAGAACACAGTGTATGAATAAACTTTGAGGGCATTTTTGTATTTTTATGGGTCAGTCAGGGGGCCTCGTAAAAAGGAGCTTATCATGGAAGGGAAAGGTGCATTTAAAAATTCAGTGGGCTTTTAACCATCCGGAGACCCAGGGGCAGATAGTGAGGACGAGGGACAGTCTAAACGGGTGGGAAAATGTGGCGCAAAGAAAAGTAAAGAATGGCGAGAAGAGCCCCTGGGGACAATGTCTTACCAGACCAGTTGCAAATGGTCGCCGCCGTTCTGGCTTCTGATTGGTGCCAGAAAACTTGTGTTTTTCTGGCACCAATCAGAAGCCAGAACGGCGGCGACCGTTTGGAACTGGTCTGGTAAGACATTGTCCCCAGGGGCTCTTCTCGCCGTTCTTTATTTTTCTTCGTTCCATATATATTTTTCCGCCCGTTTGGACTTTCCCTCGCCCCCTTTATCTGCCCCTGGGTCTCCGAGGATGGCTTTTAACTGGAAAGGTGATCATTTTATTCATTGTCGTAACTTTTTCTCTTGATTGTGTATTGTTAGGAGAAAATTGATCTTGGTCACTCTAAGGACTTAGAAGGTTAATAAAGTAGTTAGTAGTTTGTATTTTAGTTTATAGCAGGGCTGTTACTATGGGCTCGGGGCTGGGGATTGCTGGCTCAGACTGTAGTGGATACTTTTAGTACGTCTCCTTTCCTTCACTAATTCATAGTCCTTAATACTGAGGCTTATTTATTGTTTTTTCTTTCAGCTTCAAAGAAACATTCTTCACTCAAAGCCACGAGTAACAAGATTTAAAATCGACTGGTAGTTGAGACTAATAGTAATTCACTACCTTCTTTCACTTGAAATTTTATTGTAGCTGCATTTATCAGCTACACACATTGTCCTGAATATTATGATCAAGTAGTGTACATTATCATTCATGCAGGTATTTTTTATCTATCGCTTATGAAGGTTGTTTTTGTTTCGTCCTTAAACTGTTGCTCTTCACATGTTTCAGTGCCATTTTGACTACACAGAGTTACAAGGAATATGTTATTTAAATGCTTTTGTATATTTAGACATCAATGATTGCTATAAACATTAGCAACTAAACTTAGGCCTGGTTTAGACACTGAACTTTTCATGAGCTGAACCTAATTCAAATTAAGGCCGACCCAAATTGTATTTAGACTGGCTGAATTGATTCAGATGCCGATCTTAAGTGCAGGTGAACTAAGTTCAAATGGTGAAAAGTGCTTACTTCGGTCAAACTGCTTACAAAATTATTTATACATTAGATACGGTACATGGAAAGTTCGGCGTCTGAATCAAAGCCATTCCAAAGTCGCTCCAAAGGCAAAAATCCCAGCCGGGCTAGGCCAAGAGAATGGCTGAGCCGTTCCAAATTGAATCAGGCGTTCCTAATTGATTCAGATGCCGAACTTTTCATGTACTTAATTCAATGACTTCAATGTATTAGGTTTGGCTCATGAAAAGTTTGGCGTCTGAACTGGGCCTTAGGAGAGTTGCAAAATTTTCATGTGCTGACAGCCAAAACTAAGTCGTATTCAAGATACTTATGCTGTTATTTAATCAGTTTGTGATAATTGGTAATTTTGGTTGGTTTATGTGGAGATGTTTGCCTTGAGTGGATTTTAAATAAAAACAGACGACATAATGCTGGTGAAAGCTAGCTATTTCTGTCTCTAGTTCTTCATTATTTTGCTTCCTCACTGATGCAGAGAGCTTCCTTTATCAATGTACACATTTTGGGTATTTAATTATCCTATTGGAGGAAGTTTTACACTGCATTTACAACCATTTTTATGTAAGCCTGTCTTAATCAATTAGAAAGTTATGATAGCTAAAATCGTAAAGGCTAAAAAATGGTTGTAAAAACCGTTTTCGTTCATGGGAAGCGTTTAAATGAACTTATAGGTTATGGACTCTTAAGGGTTTGAATTGTACAGTATAAAAATGAATTGATAATTAGTGGTAAAAATGATGAAAAAGGCGCGTAAGTATGCATGTAAATCTAAATGATTTCACAAGGTCGTGTCCATGAGAGCTGACGTAGCAAACACATGAGTGTTCAATTAGTATCTCCTCACCCTAATAAGTTAATTATCATACAAACAAACTATTTTAATAATAATGAATTGCAAAACCGTAAATGATAACTGTTTCAAGTTCAACAAAACTAATATGCTGTCGGATAAAATATCTATAGAGTTTATGAATGAGCAAAATATTGTGTCCATCCTATGATACGACTAGGGCCGTCTAGAGATCCATATCGCATTTCAGAACTCAAACTCCATGTTCGATGTCACGATTTTCTAAGCGAACCGAGAGAGAGGACTTTTTTGAAAGTCTAACTCGATGTCAGAATCCTCATTCAGGGTCATTATGCTGTTATCTTTACCCTATTCTTACTTTGAACTTGACATTGAACAAGAAACTTATTAAATGGAATGATTTAGCTCCTTGTTGGAGTAATTGTCACGGAGGCGTCGAGTAGACAGGGGGCGTTTATAAGGGAGGGGCGTCAAATGGAAGATTAAAAGGGCAAAGGAGGCGTTTATTTGAGAGAGGCCGTCTATTGGATCATTTACGGTACTGGACTGGAGGGACAAATCTAAACCTCTTTCAACCTTCAAATGGCCAAAAAGCAATACTGACCACAATAACTGACTCGTAGTACAATTAGACGATCAGTTAGGTCACAATCATACAAAGTCCCACACATTTTAATAGCAGAAGCGATAGCGCCCCCTTCCCCAAACGCACCATATCGGTTAGTGCAGTTTGAGACAGCACCCGGCGACCCAGTGTTGTGTTCTGAGGCCAATAATCTTAGTGGCCTTTTTGATCGTTATTTGAACTCTTTTAAAGAATGCGGAAGCGTTTGAAGATACTTTACATAGTTTGTGGCGATCAAGCTTTCGCAAAATACCTTTTTTTTCGGAGGAGACAGTACAATTGCGAATACAGTACAGTCGAACCCTGTTTCAGACATCTTTTTTTAACAGTTGTGTAACACACGCGATTCTTTTCTTTTGGTGCCAGTTTACAAGTCTAGGACACGCGCCAAAATGTCTATTTGCTTTTTGATATCATTTAACATCCGACGTCGCACAATAGACCCTTCGAAGGTCTTTTCAACTTTACACATGCACCAAACAGCGAAAATCCGTCGACACTACTGTAAAAACAAGCTCCTTAAAAGTAGTAAACTTAACAAGTTTGAAAGTGATACGCTTAAACGAGCGAGGATAACTGTCCACCATACAAACGTCTGTAAAATTTCGCGACTTTCTTCGTTAGTTTTCAACAAATCACCTTCAAACTTGGAATTTTATAAATTTAAAGGCGCTCTTTCCAGTTGAGCCGACGGATTTTCCCAAACTTGTCCATGTCCCAGGTTCCTCTGTTTTCCTCAGTTAACGCCATCATCGATGGTTGCGCGCGCAGCTAAACAGGAAAGGCCCAAAAAAGAGAGTAAAAGAAGTAATAATTCTCCTCATAAAACAAGTTTGAAAGAACTTGATGAGGTATTTTGTCTCTGAACTGTAGCTATAAAGGGGATGAAGCACACATAAATAATTCTTTATCAAATGTTGTTTTGTTCATTAGATCGAGACTCTTGGCAATCTCAACAGAGGTGACGTCATAAGACTAGTCTTTAGTTCTTTCTATTCAGTGGGATCTCTTCATGCAATTCACTTTCGTGATTAGAATCCTCACTGGCTGCCGATGCGCTGGAGTGTCGCCGGCCATTAGGAATCTGCAAAGAAAGGATTGAAAAGAATCATAATGAAATTTTACGGTATTACAAGATTACCGAAAAGTGTGATTGAAGAAACACACAGGCAAACTAAAAATTATTGATTGAGTTAAGGTTTTGTGACCTGCCGCTTTTAAATAATACCTGAGCTACCGCCTGGCCAAAACTGGAGTGACTTGATTGACTTTGGCGTTGGTTTGTCACCAGATGCCTGTTCTGCTCATCTGTAGCAACACCTCGCACTCGCACTTTTCCATCTGGAAAGCAACGAGTTATACAACTTATTCCTAACTGCTGGCAATATGGTTTTTATGAAGTTAACATATGATTCATTTCATATATTTCAATTAAAATTACTTTTCTCAGTTTTTACTTAATTTGCCACCTTGGCCTCGATTCATCTGCAAGTTTCAAAAGAAGACTTTTACGCTGAAACAAGGCAGGCAAGGCCGGTTGATGGCTAATTATCGCGAAGACAAAAGAATAATTAAATTTGCCCCCATTTTGGAATAAGGTGTTTGAAGCTCTAGTGAAATAACATGAAGATTAACCAGAGATATGTTCATGCTCTATTCACCCGGAGCTGACGACCCAAGTTGATCTTTAACTTTTGTGAGAGGTTCTACCAACCGCCCACGCGCAGGGCGCTACTTCAGCAAATCTCAGCTGAGTTATCAGGTATCCATGTAGCCACGCCTTTGCTGTACAAAAATTGAGACGGTTATGGTTACCGGTTAACAATTTAACCTCGATTTATGGCGTTCAAAGTTTCTGAACGAGTAGGCCGGTGCCTTTTGAGCATAGACGATAAAATCGTGCACGCAGGCGATATGATCGTACCTGATACATGAACTACAAAAGTGTTTCTTTTGCTTTCTACAGTTCCCTGTGTCAAAAAAGAAAACAAAAACAGCAAAATATATACGGGTTATCTAATGATTTAGTGAAGTTATTTTGAGCTTCAATTCTACATTCAGCGAAAGTCGATCAAAATGAGTAAATTAATATGTTACAGCTCATCTGTATATTTTACCAACAACAGAATAGCAAATTCGTAACACAGCCAAGACTAAGTGACAAAAGAAAACAAGACGAATGCTTGTAGAACACTAAGATAATGTTTGATCCTGCCTAAGAATGTCCTTTGAAGACCCTCCATCAAATAAGCGTGTGGTGCCTAAATTCGTGTGTATATATTATTTGTCATAAGACTACGTGGGAAGTTTTGTTCTTGGTTTAAATTGTCCCTTTAAGGTGACGACTGGAAATGTCACCCCATCCCACGTGTAGTGCATTAAGTAGAACGCTCTTTATTGCACAACGTAGACTTACAACAGTATTGACCATACTTACAACAGAGGAAACTGAACTGCTAAGTGTCTGGTTCTTTGCCTTAAAATTGTCGACCTGGCTTTTCGATTTTGAGGAAGATTCTGACTTGCTGTTGCTATCCGAGGGTTTGGTTAACAAGTAGCGTTTGTCAGGATCAATACAGCATAGCACTCGACGATACTCAAGACGAACCTGAAATGAAAGTTAAAATTCGGTTTTAAGTTGGTGTTCACAAAGTTGCTCTGGGACACTTTTTTAAAATGAAAAGTTTTACCATTCGCAATCTGCCCTGGGGGTGTTTGGCGGGAAATGCAAGGCCTTGAGTAACGCTGAAGGACTTTATTTCGAGAAATACGACCCGTTGCATATCGCAACAGTATTCAACGAGCTCCTAGCTTTCCGATTGGCTTTATTCTTTATGGCATGGGATAAATACACGTATTAGTATTAAAAATGACAGCCATCTTTTGATACTCACTTTTTCGTCTCCAACACAGTGGAATAAAAAGATGAATAATCCCTGCAATAAAAGTGATATAAGATTCTCTGGTTTGAAAAGAGGTAGGGAAAGAACGAATAGTTTGTTATACGGGTTTCACTATTTTTACTTAACATTCTGTCCTTGTACCCAGCAGAACACCACTTCATTTAAATACTCAGGCTTTCAGGCCTTGTCTAAGAATTATGAAATTTCCCATTCTGCCTTAAGGAATTTCCGTTTTATAAGATAATCAGATTTACCTGAAGAGTGTTGAATATTGTAAAAAAGTAAGCCATGAAAAGTGATTCTTGATTAATATATAAAACACCAAACAGCCACGTAAGACCGAGTATACAGGTCAGCAACATACAGGCTTTCGACCAGCGTCTAATGAATATAAAAATAATAAAATGATGCATCAAGCGTAATATAAAAGGAATAAATAATTAAGTACGGTGGTGATATGGGGGCTTAATGGCTTATAGTTTCCCTATCCGCGACCCTGCCTTTAGACCCGCAAGTATATCTCCAGACTGCGAGTATAGCCAGGCCTTCATTTATGTACGCGAGCTCGCGTGAATGTCGCCACCTCGAGGAACTGCGTGACGTTTTCACGCGAGCTTTGTATTTAGCTCTTTCTCCTTTGACTAATTGTCCTGAGGACAATGAGACGCTACTCGTGGTCTAATTTGCCTTATCCGAAACGATTAAAGAAAAGCAAGTAAGCAAACAGAAAAACAACAAACTATTTTTGAAGGAAAGAATTATTTCACTTCACTTTTCCTCTGTAGACTATGAAGTGCTTGCCTATACTTTCCCTATGTTTTTATGGCTCAAGAATTTCAAATGTGGTTATCATTTTTCCTCGTACTTCCACATCGTCCTTTTAACGCAACAGATGCATAGCAATGTGACCAAACGTAGCATCAGCAGAGACTAATCAATATTCCCTCCGATGTTATTACTATAGTCATTATTATTTTTACCTTATTCTGTTTGTCCTCCTTCTGTTATTTGATGGACCTGATGTGGCCATTACTCTAAATGTCATCCCCAAACACATGAAATTGAACTATGAGGGAAAAAACAGAGATAAAATGACGCAACGAGTTTAATAATATATAGATTTAGCCGAGGCTAAAGGCGAAGCTCCCGTTAACGAAAAAAAAACATTGCAATAAAAAAATCGAATTAGAGCTGAGCCTGCGATAAGTCAAAAACTAGAAACTTGCCAGCGGTAAACTTAAAAAACCAAGTAACCTCGATGGCTTGGCACCTGAGCCCGCCCGCGATACGGTCATGTGATACTGGTCAGTGAATACTTTGTTTTGACAGCTGTCAATTGACCACAATATGGATGTACAATATCAGGTTGCAGGCTCCCACACTAGCTAGGGAGTGTAACATTTCACATTGGTTTTCCTGCGGTGCGGACGGACGGGCGGGCGGGTGGACGTAGGTCACGTGACAACCAAAATTTCTTGGATGGTTAGGTAACCAAATTTTCTTAGCAATGGGGCACTGCTCAAGCGCGCTCCTCGCGCGTGGAGCTCCTCTATTATAGTGTTAGTGAGTTTACGCAACAGGTCGCCTATTACTTATGTGTTTTGTGGTGATCTTCAGGTAAGGTAATGTTTTCTGGTCTTTTATAAAAACACCTGTTTAAAGAAGGGTGAAGTTGGGCGGAAAAGGTTTTTCAAACAACATTATTGTCACGCTTGTCACACAAGGTTTGCCGTCTTCTTTCCTCTCCCGTCCTGTTGTGTAAGCTCACTACTATCGGCTATGACAGTTCCCTATTCTGATATTTAATAATGATCATTAGTTTTCCCAACACGTTCTTGTTACGTTGGTATGCCTCTGTAAGACTGTCTAAGAAGGATACGAGGATTGACACTCTAACTGATAGTCTTCCTCAAATTTGTCATGGTTAATTCCTTGCCTCAAATTGTTGAATATCCTTTGGTCGGCTTGGCTGTGTGGCGGAGTTGGGCATATTGATAGTACTGTTCATTGTCATGACCCCCATTTTCCCGTAAGATCGTCGAGATCGAGGGCTTTGGGTTACGGGCGGCCATCTTGCTTCCTAATGTTCCTAGTCTAGCCTGGGGCGATCCTGGCGATCTTGCGGAAAAGTAGGGGACTGTGATCATTCTAGCACATTGAGTAATTATCATGCGCCCATGCACCGGAAAATCCAATTAGAAATCCAATTACTATTAAACATCCCAGTCTGTGCACTATTGTCATCTTTGCTGACTTACCGCAAGAACCACCAATACTGGTCCAACAAATGACCATATAAAACCACGATCGAGAGAAAGCCAACAGCTGAAACAACAAGCGACATTAAGTGCTAACAGAAGCATATAACGAAGAAGTGCTTACGAACAGAACATTGAAAATAAAGCCTGATCAGCAACAAAGCAATTGTTATAAAAACCCGCTGCAAAAACAATGTATCAAGCCGATATTGGCAACTATTTTCAGTAAATTAATGGCAGTGACAACTGGTAGCTAACCTTCATTGCTATCTTATGCCCTTTTTGTTAATATTAAAAATGGGATAAATGTTGTTAATTTTGAGTTGTACTGAGTTAAGAAGTAAACAACACCATTACTGCCTCACTGAGAAAATACATACTCGTGTATATGCGCGTTATAAACATTCAAAGGGGACTCTCACTCAGGCTATATTCTCAGGCTATATTGGATAGCTTTCCTTGCCGACACGAAAAGCTATCTGTTTTGGTATGAACAGCAACGGCACAGAACTGGAACAAGTAACCAAAACATCGAAAATGCCACCAGAGCGGTTGAGCGAACTTAAATCCCAGTCCTCGCTCCTGACTTACTTCCGTCTCAGTGGATTCCAGTCCTCGCTTCTATTCATTTAGCCTGAAATGTCAGCTGAAATCTGAGACTACTATTGATTCACTTCCGCCGAATCCGAATATCTGTTCAAACGGCACCAAAGTATGGCACAGAACCTATCCGATATATGACGCTCCACTTTCGAGATCGGTGCGGTGCAGCTTCGCCCCGTCACAGAAATCGAGCTGAAATCTTTTATGTGAACAGAAGCTCCATCCGGTATGGTTTTGGCGCCAGCGCAAGAGCTATCCGATACTGTGTGAACGTAGCCTCATTTTAGTTACATAATACACCACGGTATCTTTAAACAACTTATATTGCCGGAACAGAAGAAATGTAGTTTTCATCTAGATAATGTTAAGGCAATAAACTTACTAAAAAGGAGTGCCGTAACCTTGATGAAACATGACTACTGATGTTACCACTATTACAATTGGTAAACCTATATTAACAGAAGTGAAGCGAAGAGACAAATGTTTAGAAAATTCCCCTCAAGACTGTATTGCCTTGTTAGTCAGAATAAACTATAACAATGAGGTCAGTAAATTCCACTACGGAACTCGCTGAACTGAAAAGAAATGACACATGTTTACTTAATAGATGTCAATAGACGCCGTTCTATAGCTGATTCTGAAGAGGTTCCATTAGGGTATTATAAAAAAGGAGCGTGATTCCGGATTAAAATTATGAATGGGATACGGCCGGGATGTAGCAATTTTTAAGATGAAGGATTCGGGAAACGTTGTTTTAAAGAACTGATGAAGAAAAGTGAACTGCTTTATTATGAAAAGCTAAAGCTGTTCGTTCTGAAATGGTAAATATTTATTCTTTACGGAAATAAAAAGTTCACAAGAACATAAGTTTATACTCACACAGATTTTAACTTTCAAAGCAGTTATGAAATTTTTTGTAAAGAAGATCAAAAACCATTCAGTTGGCTACCGCGATCTTGGAACATGATACGCAACCTCACGATGTATTCTTGACAAGAAAGGATTAAAGAACCCTACAATTCATACTTGCCTGGCCTCTTTAATTACTCACCCCAGCCAACGCAAAAGAAAATCTTTTTGCTTCTTGTAGGTGCGGTTTTAGTGTGAAATACTTTCACCAGCATCAGATAGAGCATAACTCCCTCTAGTGCCATCCAGGCAAATGATACCAGGAAAAAATAGTGTAATGCTATAGATATTCCTTTACAAGCCAACTAAAATGAAAAGAAGAAAGAAAAGAAAGGAAAAAGAAAAAAAAGTTCCATGCTATTTGGTTCGGAACATATGATACAACTGATGTGATCCATGGTAACCATGGGTAAATCGTGAGAAGTCTTGAGAGGGAGAATAGAAAAGTTTCAGTTGGGGCACGATTCTCAGCTTCAGGGTATAAGTTATCTGTAGGTATTTTTCTTTTGGCAATAGGTCTTTGAATTAATTGAGACTCCGCCGAAATCCAGGTTCTGGCCTACCTCTCATCAATACACAGACCATCCCTCAAATGAAGGAAATTGTTCCCAGTCTGGTTCTACGATGTTCGATTTTATGGCAATAAAATTATATTACTTTGCAGTATCGGCTGAATAAACGTTTTTGTTAGAGCCACAATCTTCAGTTTACATGGATTTAAGAATTCAACTTATTAAATAACAGAGTATACAGAAAAGCAGTATAGCCTACCTTGTTGCCTGTTTTGTTGATACCAAACAAAAATATCACTTGGGCAAAAATCATCGATATTGCCAAATTCTTGTGAACAAACGCACGGCCAGATTTTGAAAACCTGTCAAAATGAAACGCATTTACACGATGAGTGGGTAAAGAAGCAGTATTTTTTATTTTAACGTGACTCACATTATTCATACAATTTCAACCGATGCTCGCCCAATTGGTAGTTGTCATTCACGTTCTTAAAAACGAGACTGAAATCCAGTTTGACTGAATGAAGAGTAAGGGGCAAATCGTGTTACTGGGATAGAGGCTAAAATGGGTCCGCTTTTAAGTGAAAAGTGTCTATGCGCAATGTATTTAAGCAATAGACCACACTTTCTCTGGGGTTACAGGCTGGAGTGATAACCCACGTGGGATGTTGGGAGAACACGAGAAAACCTTAAGGAGAGTGATTTACAAGCTTTTCGAGTGTTCTCCCAACATCCCGAGTGGGTTATCACGCCGGTAGACCCATAGAAAGTGTGGTCTATTGCTTTTATAAAATAACTTTTAGTAAAATGGAGTTTTACAGGCAAAAGATGTGGTTTAAATATCGTGATCAAGTCGTGTCTTCTCTCTACAGTCATCGTAAGCCAATCACAACTCACGATTTTTCTAGCGCCGAACTTAAAACTCAGTTGACGTTTTTACACTTATCGAGAACTTATGTAAGCCGTTTTGCAGGAAAAGTCGACACACATTTATGCGAATGTACAATGAAAGAATATATATATTTTTTCAATATAGAAGCAGGAGATTGAACATGAAATTGTACGCGGCTGTGTTTTGTTGAGTCGATCGGTTTTTTCTGGACGGAACTGGCAGCTATAGTAATGAACGACTTCCTCACTTTTCACAAGCTGCAATGGTTCAAGACCTCTCTGGAGTATTTCATGACCAACAACCGCTGCAGTAACGACGTGGCTGCATTTGCAAAGTTGTCTCATGTATGCACCTACAGCCGTCGACGGCATGTCAGTGGTAGCTCTGAACTTAGAGGCAGGATTAGTTGCCGATTTTTGAAGTCAGATGGTTTGGGTAAGATTACGGCATTGACACTACCGAACGGTTTGTGCATGCATATGCTGGAAAAAACTACCTTGAAACTAACATCTTTCATCATCATTGACAGCTTATTTACAACCTGCAGCGGCCGATTTTGTACCAGAACTTGATCAGTCCTTATAGGAACAATGCCGTTCATTCAAGAATTTAATTTTGAAGTAAGAAAGAGTTCAAGAATGCTTGAACTATCGGTTTAAATTTTTTAATTTTTTCTCGAAACTTTCTGCACCAGAAGTTCACACAATTGTAGTCTTTGCGATTTCGCATCGTCGCGAAATGTGAATTTAAACTTTGTACTTGATAACATTTAAAACTATGGCGGCAGCCAATAGTGTAATAAAAATAATAATAAAATGTAAACAGTAATAAAATGTGCAAACCAACGCTTTTTAAAAGAGAGGCGTACTGGATAAATAATTAATCTCTTTTTGAGATTTTATAAAATCGTTGTTTGCAATTCAATGGCCGGTTTTGTGTAAAGGCTCGTGGTGTGGATGCCGTTTTCTATAGGTTTACCGGGCGGGTATAATAACTATGGGTTTTTGACCAATCAATTCGCGCGTTCTATCTCAGTTATTTTATAAAGTGAGCTATCTTTGCAACAAAAGAACACGTTTTCTAATAATGTATTAAAATTTGGCTTTCTGAGGGAAGCCTTTAGTAGGGGCACCTTCCCTTCACTAAATAGGTTTTGTACATGTGAAACATCGGGAACATAGTTTAAGATTAAACTTCTTAAATTTTTTTCGAAAGAATTTAATTTTAGTTATAAGCAGTCGTCTTGAGGTTGTTCTCTATGATAATATATTCTTCAGTTCAATGACACTGAAATGCTTAAACCATTGTACACTGCACATTGTACTGGCGTGCGGCTTATGTGTCAAACAATAAACGATTGTTGCACTTATTTCAAACTTTACTCATACTGAAAACATTTAGACTGTGATGTATGAGTATAGAGTAATACTAATCATAAGCATCTTTTACTTGTTGTACAGGGTTTAAGTTAAGAAGAAGCTAGCAACTCACCTAAAGAAGTGGAAAGTGAGGAATGCGAGGCACAACGCAACTATTGATATACTAATGCCAATATAAGTAATAAGACTCAAAGCAAGTTGATGCCCTTTCTGGAAACAAAAAACAAATATCACAGTGTTCACTTTAACGATGTTATTGGTATGAAAGAAATGCCATAAATCCATCAACGTGATTACAATAAATGGAATCGCATTTGCCATTTAAAAGGGATGACATTAAGTAATTATAAATAACTGGAAAATGTCATTTTGCCATCATACATGGATGCTCTTCTAAGATGAAGAAAAGTCAAAGGCGTACTTACGGCTAATGAAGCCGATCGAAGCTTACGCCAGTATCATTCGCATGAACAAGGAGAAAATTCGAGTCGGATAACAATTCTTAAACCCGGCCTTCAGATCCAAGTCCTATGTCTTCTCTCAACCCTAACAAGGCCACCACTGATTTTGTAGAAGAAGAATATGGACTACCACACGAGAAAAAGTTTTGAATTTTATCGATGAAATGAAAAAGGGGCCTAATTTTATGGCAAGCCCCTGCCTTAAAAACTGAAAATTACTCACTGATATTTGAGATATATCCTCTTTGACGCTCATTAACACAGCGAAGCTCGTCAGGTGATAACAGTGACAAACAGTGTGAGTTATATTTGTTGAATTAACATGACACCCAGCTTCAGACCAACTTCCATTTCTAAAGGAAAGGGAATCAAATAAACGTAGATCAGATTCCAGATTTTATCACTGACCGAATAGAGAGGAATCAACTACAAAACGGTTAGAGCGTGGTTTGTTTTGTTGCAACTCAAAAAGAGAAAACTTGATGTAGAATATTTCTATTTTAACGAACCCAGGCAGTTCACTAGAACAACATTGTTGTAATAGACTATGAAATTTCTTCTAGTGCGTTTTTCTTCACACTAATTCAAAGTAGATTCAAAGTAGAGCCATAAAACTATGTGTCTCTTAAGTTTCTTTTAAATTTGTGATATCCCGCAAGGAAATTCGAAGACAGTTAAAATGAAAAGAGAGTAAGGGCGGAACTCCAAAATTAATTCATGAGAGGTATTTTTTTGGCTTGAAAGAGATGTTTCAAACTTTAAAAACAATTTATTTACTTGTCAACCTCCAGAAAAACACATGATGGTTTTCTTCTTATCTTCTTGCTGACCTGAAGTTAAAAGATTAGAATTGAATTACCTGCAAGAAGAGGCTTTCTTCTCGCTAATAGCGTGCGAAAGGAGCCTCTGCCGACGATCGTCTAACATTCTATCGTGCATGCGCGAGTTTCCCTATGCGATTCGTAAGCGTAATGACGCGCACTATCGAGCTTTTCGTCCAGCGCTCACTGAAACCGCTCAATTTGCTTTTGTTTCTTTTGACGTAATGGCTGTGGATTCAGGCTGAAGTTGCTGCAGTGTTTACTTCGCAACTTCTTAGTTTATGCTATTGTAATAAGTCGTTGAAAAATGCGAGCTTAACTTGTCTTACAAAACGCATGCACCGGGTATAGCCAAAGCAGCCTAATTTCAAATGAGTGGCCATAAAAGCTGAACAGTGATTTCTGTGGTCTGCCAATGCTAACACAAGTTGTGACTAAGTAGGTGAAAAAATTGGTCAGCGATAGTAGCCAGGAGTCACACGCTGGAGTAAATGTTTCATTAATTGTATGGCACTTAGTTGAAACCGCTCTGTTTTTCAGTGTTACCATCTGGTATCCTATTGTTTAATAAATAGATCGCGAGATAGACATACCACAGTGTGACGTAACGTTATTATCACGGGATCTTTAAACGTGTTTGCGGTAAGTGGGCGAAGATTTAAAGATACAACAGCCGAGTTTATAGACGGTACTTCTTCTTGTTGCTCATTTACTCTGTTAGAAAAGAGAAAATATGGGTTATTCTTAAAGATGTCGTGATTTTAGTTTTGTGTTCAAAGTGATTCACACGTTGAATAACGACTTTGTTAACTCTGGAGGGAAAAGCCAAGATTAAGCACTATTAGTACCTCCTTATTCTTTTGAATGGTTAGAGGGCTGTGTACAATGCCGTAGTTTGTAAGATAAGATATATGTAAACTTTTTACGCGCCATTGAAACTCTTTCAATTTGCATGTCTATATCATAGTACATGTACATCAAGTTAAAGATAAGCTTGATAGAAATATGAAGAATCAACTCAGTTGTTCTAAAACATTAAAATATGATGTTTCAAAGCAGACAATACCTGTTTTTGCTTCTCGGCGTCAGCAAGGGACCCAGCGTTTTATACGACACAAAGGTGGCAAAACCAGGTTTGGAACCTACAATACATATTGGTTGTTCTGTACTTTATTCTTAATCCAGTAAGGGCAAAATACTCAACAAATGATTATACGGGGAGGTTCCGCCCCGAGGTCCAACCCCTTACCCATTTATGTACCATTTTTCACGGAAAAGGTACCACTTTCATATACCTTCTATTGACAAATGGTACCCTTTACACATACCTCGTTTAGAACTTTGCATCCCTTTTAACTGTTGTAAATGCACGGTCACAAAACTTTTTCTCGACTTTTTAAAGCCATGAAATTAATCTGTTAGCCCTTTTGGGCCCTTTCACAGACCCAAATGACAGATTTCCCTACCTTTTTGTATACTTGTATACAATTAGTGAAATCCCTACCCTCTGATATACCTGAAGCCTGAAAAAGATACCCCTTTCGGGCGGAGCCTCCCTGTATAGGCCATCGTAGGGATTACCCCCCCCCCCCGGGAAATTAACTCAGTTACTTAGAGAGTTGATTATAAAGGCCATGAACCCTAGAAAGATGGGCATCAGTCAACTCCTTGAGGTAGCTCCGATACAAAGCCGACACACAGTGTCTCCTCTCCGTTGGCCTTTTTTTTGATAGTGCCGTAGTAGTAATCATACTTAAATCTAGTAATTGTTTTCAGCCCATACCAGTTGAAGAATTTTGTTTCAATACAGAAGCTGGAAAAGACACTGCATTGGCAGTGGAATTGTCCTCCTCATCCTGTTGTTCCATAACGAGGCTTTTTGAGCCTCTGATATGATCCAGAGATGTCACAGTCATTACTAGAAGGATAAATTAGAACGATCATATAATTATCAACTTTGGGTCTAATGGAAGGCTTTTCTTTCATACAGTTTTGTACTAATTTTGGAAAACGCTTATTGTTACCAAACAAAAAGTTAAAGATTAATAATTGACTGAGGTTGCTCGGTTGATAGTTTCAAGGCCTATAAAAGTCTTATCAAAAATTGAAGAAAAAGCACAGGTGTACCTGTTTAGTTCCTGTCAAGCGACTATCGCTGGGTTTCAAAAAATAGACAAGTCTGTCACTAGGGAGCAAAACGGATGGACCGGGTAGGCAGATAATTTTAAAGGCGGGTACTCAATATTTAGGGAATACCTACCAATATTTTCCATTTCAGTCACATTTGTCTGCGAGGAATTGGCCATGTCTAATGCCAGTACATCCAGACTGTCAATAAGTGAACTTGCTTGCGTTGTCTGAGATTCCTTTACATGAAACACAGCAACATTAGATCATTAAGTAAATAATACAATCTGTTTTTAGCCCAGTAAAGAAAAGTCTCTCAAGCAGATCAAAAAAGACTTAGGCAACTAGCAAACCAATCAAACCACTCTGCCCTGAAATGGGTACATTAAATGCCAACCGCTGGAAAATAACTGGTTAGGTTTGAAAATAGAGGCAGAAATATTGAGATAGCTTAGCTGTTCAAACCTCAATTTTCAACTTTTCTAGTTCAAGTGTTAATTAGAAAAAAATGCGTTTTGCATATCAGGCATTAGGTAGCAACCTAAGTGATTGTCTTCTCACCTTCGACATGTAATTCCAAGTCTGAAGATTTTTCTCATCTAGAATGTTGCTCGCAGTCCCCACAACATCCTGAAAAAGGAACGGAAAAGGAACAACACGCGATGGATTTCTTTAGGTTTATTAGAATAATAGAATAGAATAAAATAGATTGAATAACATGACAAACTACCTTTAGAAACGTCTGTGACGTCTCTTGGGTGCTCCCGTTTTTGCTAGTCCCAGGTCCCCTCTGCGTTAACACTCCAATGATATTTACTAGAAGTTTTAGATCTCCTGCGTACAATGGTTTCCCGTTCTTGACATCTGTGAGATTTGAAAGCTGATTGGCCAGTGAAGCAAGACTGACGTTTGAATTATCCAGCTGAAAGGGACAGATGTACAAGGAAGGGTCATGCGGAGTATGGAAAACGGAAGGTGAAATACTTATGAAATACGAAATCAGTTTTCTAAATATTCGACTTTGTCAGTAGCTTTTGGTATCCGAAATAACTTTTCGGTTATCCGATAAGTTGATACACCACGTGAATCATAAGGGAACATTTGCGAGTTTTAGGTCACAATTTATGACCCGATGCAATGCTTCCATCTTGATTGAGCCAATCATCCCATCTGGATAGCACAAAGCAAACTTATTGGCTGCCCTATCGAGTTTAAATTCAGATCAACAGTAATTTTTTTTTTGGGGGGGGGGGGTGGGAGGGTAGGAGTGGTGTTCTTCCTTTTTCGCTACAAAGGCATCAACTCATCAGTGCTAACCCAGCGCTTACCATTTTTTTGATATCATACATCCATTTTGAAACACAATTGCTGAGGTCAGGTAACTGCCAGACCGCTGGATTTCCTGAGCAGAGTCTCATAGCCGTGCCTTACAAACAAAAAATAACGAGACAAATTAAGTACTTGATGATCAGTGAAATAGAGAGACAGTGAACATTAGACACTAAAGCGTTTTGCATCGATTTACCGCTTCCTATGCCTCTTATAGCGATAGCTATAATCTCGAGATTGGTTCGCTAAATTTCAGAGCGACATGCGGCAAAAACTGATGGCCAAATGATGAAAGAGAACTATTACTTGGCGCAATAAAGAGTGTCTCCATGCCGTCGTATGTGTAGCTGGTACGGAATCAACGTTTTAAGAAACCATCGACTAAATCGTTTACCCGTTGACGTAAAGCCACACGTTTAAAAACGTTTTCTTTAAATAAATAAACAAATGAGCACAAGAGTGGAGGAGTTCTACAGTACAAAATACAAAAATACAAAAATAAGAAAAAAGTAAATAAGTAAAGCTGCAAAAAAAAAGTAATAAAAAATAAATGAATAAATGATAACAGTTGTAATAATAAAATAAGATATTCTTAAAGATCAAAACTGTTAGTTGAACACACTGATATATTTTTTAAAAGCCGTTAGTAGTAAGCAGTACTGAATGAGGAAACAATGTAAATACGAGAAAGCCGTCTCAAGAGAATACAGGTCACTTGGGAACAAATATAAATCTGCAAGCTAAGAATTAACATTGAGGAGTGGGACCAAAGGATCCCATTTCTTTTACAAAGAGACTTGTTTGTAGGATTCAATTTTATATTGGAACTGAAGGGCCTTCAAAAACATTTTTAGCTGATGGGTCTTGTTACTGATTCTACAACCCCAGATACAGTGTCTGGCTAGTACAAAGCAAAAGTTTAACTGAAGAGAAATTTAGAGCTATCGGACTCTAGGCCCAAAAACTGCTATATCTTTCGAGTAGTCTTGATCTCTAGGTATAAAATCGCAATCATCAAGCTTATCAGTCAAGTTTACCCAAAACGTTTGCTAAAACATTTGAACGATACTAGAAAAGATGAACGAGATTTTCCGCAGTGTTACGGCAGAAGGAGCAGTTTGGGTCTTGCTTGATACCGATCTTTGTTAGAAACGAGTTTGTGGGAAGTATTCTGTTCAGAAATCGGTATTGAAAATTAATGAGTGTCGTGCTTTTAGTGCACCCACAGGATGACAAGGAATAATCTGCATTCTAAACTGCAACACAACCCTCCTGAGAGACCATATCTTTCATATCTGGCAAACAAAATGGTTCTTTTAAACTAACAAAGTGTGGTATTCCATCTAAGTTAAGCGAAAAATCTGCCCTGGTGCTTGTTTTTCCTCGAATATTTTTCAAGGGGATTACCTAGTATGTTAGCTGACCTGACTGATGTTTAGGAGTGTTGTGTTCCCTCCCCGTAACGCTCGTTAATAGTAACATGATGATTAGGTACGTTTTTAAGCAATGTTTCATAGCTGTTAATCAACTTATTTTTGGAATACGTTTCGTTACCCAAAGTTCCTGGTGGACAAGTCGTGACTGCCTGGCGCTTTGTCAAAGTCTGATGCCATTCGATGCCAGCAAGACTCTCGGTCGGGCAGAAATCATCGTCTTTCGCTCCCTCAGGAATCTCTGTACAATATGCAATATTTTAAAATTGTGACGTTTTAGTCACATTCTTGTTTGTTTATTTCATTTACTCTAAAACGATGTGTAGACGTTTCTCTTTCATAACGTCCTTTCCTGTGATATTACACGAACAATTAAGACAATTATTATGAAAATTTAGGACGGAGTCCATCAGGAAATTGAGTAATTTTAATTTTCAGTGGACAAAAACCTTGTATCTGGATAATTTAAACAATGTCCCATCCTTTTTTGCATTTTTTCAAGAGCTATGGATGTATTTAGTTGATGGTAATAACACCAAAGAAAATTTCTTATGAGAGCCCGAGAAAATAAAATGTCAAATTTCACAAAATGACATGTTACAAATGAAATTTTCAGAATATTACCTGTTTTTCACAATTCCTGTGAAATTTGAAATATAGTTTCTCGGGCTCCCGTAAGAAATTGTCTTTGATGTTGTTACAGATAACTAACCGTGCTCAATGCCCCCTGGGCATCCCATAATACTTCAAAATCAATATGGCCGCTGTATCCGTAAAAAGAGCTATTTTAAATGTACATCCCTTGAAAAGTGTAAAAAAGAATGCAATATGGCTTAAAATATTCTTATACAAGGTTTTTGTTCACTGAAAATTAAAATCACTCAATTTCTTAATGGATTCCATCTTAAATTACTGCAAGAAAACTTTTTAATATTTTTCTGTTATATGAATATGTATTATCAGGATAGGCGGCTCCTGGGGTCAATTTAATAAAACTTTTACACGTGTAATTTTACAAGCGTAGCCATTGTTTTAGCGCCTGAGAACAATAGCTACAATGGTAAATTACAGGTGTCAAAGTTTCATTAAATTGACCCCTGGTATAATGTGTGTGTGACATGAATAATTCAATACACATAATCGAAGATCCAAAAAAAGAGGGAAAATTATTTATCAGGAACTTGGTTGTGGTAATAAGGTTGATTCCAACATTTTCTCTCATCTTGAAATAAGCTGTTTCAGTTTTTATCAATTTTATTTTTGTTGTTTTTGACACTTTAAAGAGTAAATAATACTGACCAACAAGCGACATACCTTCGCAGTTTTTGCCGTCTCCCATAAAGCCCATTTTGCATTTACAAATATACGAGCCTCTTGTGTTGCTACAAATAGCGTTTTCGTCACAATCGTGGGAATTGTCTGAGCACTCATCGCGATCTAAAGAAAGTTTGAATAAAGCACAGTTGTCACGAAAAACACTCTTTGTTTTTTACATGATTTATTATTGATTGTATTTTCTTTGACGAAAGCAAATCCGTCATGTGTTCGGATACTATAAGAGCAGCACTATATAATCAGCTTTAAATTATTATAATTAATGAATTACATAGAATTAAGAAACTGAAGTGAACATAAGGTATATCGAAGCCATAACGATTTCACTTGAACCAAGACAGTTGATATTGCCTTCATTAAAAACTGAATCATTGGATATATAAGCCATTATAGTCATCTTACCATGCTCTCCAAATATGGTTACGGTACGTGTCTGCTCAAAATTAAAAACACAAGCTGAAAATCGGTTGTTCTTACAAACAAGTCGGGAAGAATTCTCGATATTTTGCGAGCGTTTTTAATAAAACAATTCTCCCATTCACGCTTGTTGGATATGAGATTACTTTTATCCACCATCATCATATCCAACGCGCACTCGTGGAATAATTGTTAATTTTATTTCTTGTTCTGTTACCTAGCGTTCTGAAATGTATATCTGGATTCAAAGGCGGACCATAACCCAGTTTGTTCCATGCCTGGAGGCTTACTAAATAGTAAGTCATCTGTTTTAGGCCATCAATTCGGGCATGCGTCTTGGTGGTTGTGATATTCATCACCTTCTCTTTGTTTGTTGAGACGATCAGGAGATAAGAATCAGCGAAGTCGATGGCTGTTCCGTTAAAAGGCGAGATCCACTTTAAAATTAAGTGAGACCAACCCACAGATACAATGACGACATCTCTTGGAGGTTCTAGGGATGCGAATAGTAAATACAAAACCATACGTTATTGAGATATTTTAGATGGTGGGTTTCTTTAAATTAAGTCATGTTTAGATGTAGTGAAATAGCGAATGGATGTCGTAAAGAAGTGACCTATACTAAGACATTTCCTTAACACATTCAGGATCGTCTGCTTAAACAGGATACCTATCGCCGACGACTTGAAAGTTATCACACAGGGTCCCATCCCAAATAGACAGAGTGTGCATTTTTGGTACCTTTATTAAGACTTGTGAGAATAAAACACATTAAGGGCAACAGGGTCATTCAGCCCTCTTTAAATTCCTTCCTTCCTTCCTTCCTAACTTACTCACTTACTTTCTTATTCCTTTACTTACTTACTTATATACTTCCTTACTTACTTACTTATCAATAGATCTACAAGAACGGGATTTGCATTAGCAATTTATGCTTACAGGCTTAAAAAGAGTTTATTTGAGAGAACTTTTAATTGATTATTGGACGACACACACTCAGTGTCATAGGTAACCCAAGCTTAGAATATAATCATTATCACGTATTTCACTTAAAAGTAAGACATAACATTTTCTTTCATTTACATACCCACAATATTAACGAGAGGTATTTCTTCTACCACGTACGCGAACACTTCAAAATTAAGGTTGCCGCTAGGAAGGCCTCCTTTAGGAAAGTAATCACACGTGGTTGCATTGCCCGTATACACTTCTTTAATATGTTCCACTCCTTCATGACTTTTCCACTTTGCAAACGTTCGGTAAGAAAACTTCTTGTATTTATTTCTTGGCTTTTTCCATGTTATGGTCAAGAATGTAGAGCTTTTTAATTCTAGAAAGGTTTCGGTAACTGATGCTCTATCTGCAACGTGAAATATTGAGTTGTGTTAATTGCTTAAAAAAACCAAATGTCGACATTCCATTTATTGCCCAACAAACGTATTAAGGAAAAAGAGAGATTACTATAATTGATCACATGATATAAATAATAGGAAGAAATGTCTTTAAAAGCGTCAAACAGAACTTGATGGTAATTCTATTCAATTCAATTTATTTAAAACTCAAAAATAAATTACATCCAATTAATTAATTTAAACAAGAAATTAGCATGCAACAATTTCCTTACCATCATAATCTGTTTTTACTGTTACTGAGGCGGGGTTGCTGTCATTAAATCGCTTATCACCGTAACTTGAAACTCGTACTATGTAACTTGTATTCATTTGTAGTTCTGTGAGGAGAAACGATGTTACAGCACCCACTTTGGCAATGTAGAGATTTTCAAGAGAGCTTACAACACTGTACGTTATCTGAAATGTTTAAAATAATATACAGCTCACTATTTAGTTTAACTGAGCTACAGAAAATAAGAATCAACAAGTCTGTAAATATTTAGATCGAAGGTGAATACTTGCTTGGCTTAAAAGGGACACCTTTTTTAGTAAATAGCTTTCTTCCCTGACAAAAAGCTCATATCTTTTCTTACATTAACTGGCATGAGTTTCGCAGAACACAATTTAGCAACCCAAGCACGGGCAAATGCGTACACAGAGAAAGAAGCAATCGTATCAAACTCTGGATAAGCTAAGCACGCGTTTAATGACATACGCCAAAAACCAATAAGAGCACTGTTGCTGAATTTAATTAGGTTTCCTAATCGTTTAGATTGTTTATAAGCTATGAAATTGTTTAACCAATGAAAGAGGGCTGTCTTAAGAATATCCTAGAAAGATAAATTTTAAAATAAATAAATAAATAATTAAATAAATAAGAACATCGATAAATCCTGCTCACCTTGTATCCTATTACATCTTTTAAACTACCTGGAGGAGGAAGCCACTTGATCATGATTGCACTAGATGACGTCTTTTCCACACTAATGTTCAAGGGCGGGTTCAAAACTAATCCAGAAAAAAAGTGCCAATCACTTTAACGGCTATTTCAAAAAACGTTGTCGGAAGAAAAGCAAAAAGTCTTCAAGCCAAGACCGCAAGGTAATGTGGGTTGTTTCAAATCCGTCTTTTGCTGGCAAACCGATCGCTCCACTGAAGTGGTCGCTGATTTGTATTCGTCATTTACACTAAACCATACTTATCATTTTACTTTTTAAAAAGCACAAGGTAAAATTACGTTTCAGTCGAAGTGCACTGTTGCTTATTCCCATCTTTGAAAGCAATTTTGTTCGGCTAATTAGCAAGGAAAAATGACTTTAAATTTTTCATTTTACAATTTGCATAACGTATTAACGAAGTGGGCGAAAACAAATATTATAACCTAATAATGGTTCCCACTCAAGAATTTATTAAAACTCGCCGAAGTCTACTGCAGGTAATATTCTGCACTACACCAGCATGTGAAAATGTATGGACAACCACATCGCCTTCCACCTCGTTCAATTTTTAAATGATGGCGATTCCTATGGAAATGAATTCCACAGGACTAGTTTTAAGTTAAAAAAAAAAAAGAAGAGAAAAGAAAATTGGGGTCTGCTGTTTACTTCCCCTCTAAAAGATGAGACATTTCAAGCAGTAGCCGTGCAACAACGGCCACGGACAAAAAGCGTGATGCAGGTACAAATTAAGTTGTTGTTTTGCTCATTTAAACCTATTGTTGCTTACAGTCTCTTTTGTCGCCATTGTATTTGCTGAAGCTCCCTACTGTTTAAAGGCCCTCCAACCACCTCTGTTTTAAGAGTTGTCCAACGGAACTCCTCTCACGGCTTACAGAAAGGCGTTCCATACTGTTCTCAGGGCCATTGAGTGGCCGCAAAACTCCTATAGGACCTCTAGCTGGTCATTATAAAAATCCCATATTACCTTTCAGCCTTGGCTTAAACTTTTTGCTTTTCTTCCGACAACGTTTTTTGAAACAGCTGTATACAGCTGTATATAAACATATCAAAGTACCTTCAGTTTCCGTCCTGCAGTCAATCACGCTGCTAGTTTTTCCAGAGCCGAACCGGAACATATTTTGGACATACAGTTTATACGAAGATCCTGGATCTGCAAGATAAAGTTTAGTTCTGTTAATTAATACCAAGCTCAACAAACCACGCGATTAGTCGCGGCGCCTTAAGAAGAAGAAGAAGAAGAAGAAGAAGAAGAAGAAGAAGAAGAAGAAGAGCAAATGCATACTTATTTAATAATTTTTTTTCACCTTATTGATCTGACTTTTTCCCTAGCCTAACAGTAAATATTCAATAAACTTACAAGCTGCTGCTCGTGTAGTTATGTAACTTATCAAGAGAGGATAAAGGGGACAGAGAAGGCATCCCCCATACACACCCTATTCCATAGGTAATTCGTCTCGAGTTATTTTTAGAATTGGGATAAAGTTACCTCGCGTGCTGTGTGGATGTTTCGTGGAGGTTTCGCATGACTAAACGCCGTCCAAAACATGTCGGGCGAAAGGCAATGAAAGCGTAACGAGATCGAGAGCATTCCTGAATATTGAAGCGAAATGAATCGGCGCTCACCCAGGAAAACCCGTGAAATCAGTTTAACTCGAAGTTGTCGTAACCTCAGTGCTTTAATAAAATGAGAAATTTCGCCGGTCTATTGAAACCGGTCGTTTGTATAATAAAGCAAGTAGGACGCCAAGTGTTATTTTTGTTGAATAGTAAAAGACTAATAAAAGAATAAATATGAAACCAGAAATTGCTCTCTTCAAACTGTAAATTATAAATGATCCTGACAGAATATTCAGTCTGTTAAGGATTTCCCTGCTGTACTGTTAGCTCTATACAAGAGAGGAAGGGCGATTCTTTTTTAATTTCCGTTTCGCTGACACAGCTTTAGCAGAAATCTCTCTTTAGTCGTTTTCGTCGACCAAACGAATAGCAATATCGCTCTCCGCGTCTTGCGCCATATTTTTCAGCGTCAGTTCGTGAAGGACGCGTGGCTCTGAGCGTGGGTCATCCACGCGGAACACATTCGCGCTATGCGATTGGCTGTTGTCTTATCCCCCTTGGGATATGTGGTCTTAAAAATAACTCGAGACGAATTACCTATGGAATAGGGTGTGTACGGGGGATGCCTTCTCTGTCCCCTTTATCCTCTCTTGAAGTTATCCTGCAATTTAAAGATACTCCAATGTACTTACTCAGGTTACTAAGATTATAAAACGTAACTCCGCTTTCCACCGATATTTTCGACCAATTGAAAATCTCGCTCCAGTGCCACACATTGTACCCTGTTAATATATCATAAGTCATCGGTGGTGGCCTCCAACTGACTGTAAGCCATCTCTTAGAACTTTGACAAGTGATGTTGATCTGAGGTGCTTCTGTTTAACGAAAGCAAGAATTATCCCTTGTTATTTGATTTCATTTTCACATTATCTCTCTCTACGAAAGTGGGTATGGGTATGTGCTAGGGGTAACTTGCCCTTGGTCTGTCATGTTTTAGCTGGGGCAGAAAGAGAAGCAATATTTTCTAAAACTGTGAACGGTTTGAACCCAGGAGTCATTTCAAAAGGTTGAGTTTGATCGTCCGAGTGAAAGTAGTCCTGAATAGGACTGTTGTTGCTGACAGTGACTGACGTTTCGACAACCTGTGCGGTAGTCATCTTGAGAGTCAAAGACTTCACTTTGACTCTGAAGATGACTACCGCACAGGTTGTCGAAACGTCAGTCACTGTCAACAAAAACAGCCCCTATTCAGGACTACGTTGACCCGGACGATCAAACTCAACCTTTTGGAATATTTTCTAAGTTGGGAGGCCAATTACCTGTTCTTTTTGTGTAAAACACCCCACCTTGCTTATCATTACCTCTTTTTTTCTTGAATTTTGACAGGTCTACTTTAAGCCAACAATAAAGTGCATGGGAGGTGCTTTTGGGAACACTGCTGATGCAAACTTTTACTAAATGCCTTGACTTTTTGCAAAGTAATAAATAGACCATACTCGAGTCCATGTAGAGAGTTCATTCTGAGGGTAATTTTAAGTTAAGACACCTCATTTATCAGTAGCAAACTGACCTAATTTATGGTGACAAATCAGGTCCCATTCGGCTGGTTTTATCTTCCTGTACAGCACGGCCAGATCTTCATAAGATGCCTTGGAGCCTAAATTAGGGTCATTGTTTTGTGCGCCAGACAGAGTCAGATGGTGTTCCAGAATATTTGATCGGTTGCCTCTTATTGGTGTTTGAAGTTTACTCTCCCAAATCAACGCCATTTGACGACAGTTTTGAAACAGCGCCAAACCTGAACTGGCATCCCAAGTGAAAGCCACGTGGGACCAAGTTTTCGGTTTTAACGTAAGGTTTCCTGACCATTCTCGTTGACCATCATTCACTCTCAAAACAATAGAGTCCTTGGCTCTTTTATCAGATTCTTTGTATATTGTGAAGCCCTTTGAATAGGTAAGATGGCTCGATGTACCCACGAAGTATGTCCAGTTTTTATTCTGGGCATATTTCAGCCAAAGGAAAACAGTCAGAGCTGGTTGACATGGCGCCGGCTCCACTAAACATGAATCAGTGAAGTTTCCCAGATCTATCCAGGCCTTACCGTCTGTATGAAGAAAGCCATATCCAGGCCCCTTGTAGTAAATGTTTTTCGTTTGACCGTATTTGACTCCAGTAACATTGGTTTTGCTATCGACAATGCCTGTCTCTCGATTAAAAGGCCAGTAGTGGGCAGCAGAATTAAATAAAACCTGAGAATATACTGAGAAAAAGAAAAGCACAAAGAGATGATTCACCTATCTCTAGATACGTAACTCACCTAGTTTCTTTTCTACATGTATCAAGAAACGTGATAAAAATTTGATTCGCTTACCAATTACGTCCTACACACGTCAGTTTCACCTGATTTACGAGTTATTTGTGAAATTGGCGAAAGCTGTGCACGCATATTAGTCTAGCAAACTGAAAGGCCAACTCACTTTTCACCAGTCTTAGCCTCTCACAACAATTGATGCATTCTGGCAAAGACATAGCTTTGTTGTCTTGTACATCTGTTCATCTGTTTGTGTTGCGAGTAAAGAAAGAGAGAGATCGTGCGTGTGCGTGTGGTTTTTTTTTCTAAAAATTTAGAGTAAAAGTTAATCATGTCTATCAGTTTCAAAGCTTGGTGTTCTGCGATTAGTGTGTGTACGTTCAAAGTAAAGGCATGGAAGGATTTTCCATTATATTTTCATCTACATCGAAGCATACAAAGAGGAGTTGTTCATGTAACGACAGAATGATTACTGCAGCGGGTGGGGTGGTGGAGGTAAATAATCAGAGGAAAAAAATATTTATTCATTTAATATACACCCTCTTTCACTTGTCTTTTTAGGGGCTTAATTTTTCACAGCAACACAAGTTTATATTAGATCCTTTTTTTCGAAACATATTGTCGTTGTAAAATTGTTAGAGTATTCGTTTTTCAATAGTATTTCATACTGAAAAAAACAAAACAAAACATGATTCTATGATTCAACACAATACTCGGAGCTCTGACACTTCGCGATTTCCCAGTTACAATGCAAGACCAGTAGCCAGATACTAAGGGCTGTGGCATAAAGCCAGACGCGATAAATGCCTCCGTTGACATCTGCTTATAAATAAATGAATAAATGACGACAGAAATGATCCCAAAATGAAACTTAAAGATCCAGAGCTTCTAAAATATCGATTGAAAGGTAGTTTAATGACGTTTTCACATTCTCAGTGTTGAAAACGCGAGATTAAAACGCTGGAAACGCTAAATAAGTTCCGTTGAAGACTTCTGAAATATTTTGATGCTGTCTGCAGTCCCCTGAAGTTACAACATGCGAAATCGTTTACAATTAACAGGAACATTCCAAGCATAAGCTTTCGAGATCGTTCATATAACTGTTATGTTTGTTTCCACACATGTTAATCCTGAACGAAATGGTAAATATCGATCAAGCCGTTTGGAAGCATATATTCCTTCTTTTGCGTAGTGACTAATTTCACGGATAGCTAAATGTGAATTCAGATAGACTGCGAAAAGGGGTTAGACGGTTGAGGCTGGATTCAGTTTACGGAACTGAGCACTTGTAACCGAAAATATCAAAATTATAGATCTTACTTGTTACTCTGGATGTTATATTACATAACTTAAGTTAAATCAATTAGCAGAAAGAACAAAGTTGAGCCGAGGATTATTACGGATGGATTAACCATTTGGTCCATTTGGTCGGAAGTCGGTGTACCATAACGAAATTCTGTCCTTAAAGTTACGAGGTTAAACGCAAGCCAACTGACAATAAAAAGAAAATGAACGAAGTAACTAATCAAGTGCTAATCTAGTGGCCTTATGTCTTGTAATATGCTTAAAGCTTACCTGCATTTCCTTGCCACTCAAGAATAGTGAGAACCAAAATACTGCAACCGAATATCGCCGATTTCATTCTTTTATCTGTATCATATAGTGGATAGCATTCCCTGGCGATGATATTCAGTCCAAATTCTAGAGACAACCAAATTAGTAGTCAGTAGGCCATCCACGCATCAAACAAACAGTTAAAGCTAAAAAACGAAATCTTACATCAGAATCATTGCTCAGGTGTGAGTGGTGGAGTTAATATCGGTTTGAATTCAGTGGAAATGGTGCAGTAACTTAACTATACACTGACTATATATGCAAAGAAACTAAATACACTCGTTGTGAAGCTGAAAATTTGAATTATATTTACCTTATTGCTGCGTTACCTAAAGACAGTGTTTTTGGCTTGTGCCAGTGAATTGTCTCGATGCCTTCTTGGAACTAGTTGAACGCAACCACTACTAATGAGCAATTTGAACTTTTAAAACACAAAACAACGTAACAATTCTTAAAGTAGTTAAGTGATGCGCATTTTTTTCTGCCCTTTTGACCCAAGCTTAGCAGTGTCTATTCTTTGCGGTTTGGTTCGACGGATTAAATGACCTTATCGGTTGTTGTTAATTTGTTCAAACAAACGTAAAAGTAGCCGCATGACTTGCAATCCATAGTTGAAATAGAGTGCCTCCTAAGTGAGAGGATTTTGAATAGATGAATAGAAATTCGGCCAAATCACGTTCGCGTGTCAAAAAAGTGTCTACACGTATAATGTTTGCATTGACGGTGGACACAGTTTCAGTTCACTAGCCAAGGATAACAAACAAACATTAACTTATTCATTATGACTATCTGGAGCCAATGATTGGTTAAAAAAGGTTTATGTTATTTTTATATGTTTCATTTTAATTTCGCTTGTTTTAGAACTGTTTTTTTTATCTACATACACATTCGAGGTTTTGAATAGCCAAAAATAAATAAATAAATAAATAAAGTTCTGATCTGCCTCTCCAGAGCGGAAAAGAGGCCTCTGCTCAGTTAGAAGTAACCTTTCAGGATGTGTCAGTATAAAACAACAGACATCAGGCCCCCGCGCGGTCCTCTGATTAAACATCGTCAACGCCTTTGTCATTATTTACGTACATTATCACCCATCCGGCAGTTAAAGAAAGCAGTTAACTAATACTTAATATAAACTGTAATCATACCGCCGTCTCCTATTTTTGCTGACGATTTTATAAGCTGTTAAGGATTCTCATCGTTTATTACATTGTGTAGCCTGCAATAAAGGCGTATTTTTTCGGGCCAGCGATCGCCTTTTCCCGTGCGGTGAAGTCGCCATCTTTAATTTTTGAAACCGGGGGAGGGCTGATCATGCAGTAGGATGTTTGTAGGGCAAGAACGCACCTGCAGCAGGCTAGGTAGCATCACGCCGCTGGAAAAATTATTTGATTCAGTTCAGTGGATTAGGTTGAGAGTCGATAAGTCTAACATGCATATTACCTAACTCACTTAGTATCTTTCACTAAAAATTCCCATAATGTAATGTAATGATATATAAGCAAGTCGCATACAGGTTCTACTATGGCCTGAGAACTTGAAAAGGTCGAGAGCTATCACGAAGCGGGATACGCTTGTGATACATTCCAAAAATGAAAGAATTTTCTGGAAAGACGGTTGAGGGCCAAATGTCAATTGGCTCATCACTTTTTATCATCACTTTTTCAACATGTAAATGAATTTTTGTGTTATGCAATCATCTAAGAGTGGTAAATAGATGCATGGTTATAAGGTAGGTTTATTAAATTTGTTCGGTTTATTGACTTTTCCTTCGACCTGAAGATTTCAGTACCAAAACAATAACAAATAAAAAAAGTAAAATAAAAGTTAAGTAAGAAAGAAAGGAACAATTGAATATTATCAAAAAAGAAAAATTACTTGGCTATGTACGGCTTCTACGCTGCTCGTATGGTAAGAAAATTTAATTAGAGTTCGGATGCATAACAATTTATAATATTTTCAATATAAGAGGCACTGAGATTTATGATGTTTTCATCGCACATAGACATGATATATAAAACTAGTGCCTTTCAAGACATATTCGTAAAATTACTGTTTATCGAGTATAGGCTCTCCAAGAAGATACCCCTTATATGAGAAAGTGATGAGTGGGTACATTTCAACAAATACAGTAAAAACCCACGAGTAAGAACCTACATTTTCCAGGGTTAGCCTAAACAGGTTCTTACATAAATGGTGGTTAACATAAATTTAGGCTATCTAGGTTCTTAATAGGTTCTTAATTTCTTGCAAAAAATTATGTCGATGCTAAGAAGATTTTAGCGATCAGCACCCCTAATGTTGCTTATACCTAATGTTGCTTATATTTTAATATGACCGTAATAGAGATCTATTCTCACATGAATTTAAATTTCTTGAGTCAAAACAACTTTATATACATGATTGTGCTGTAAAACACAATATTATAAACATTTTCTCAATGACCTCAATCAAACAAAATTTATATATGTGCTAACTTGCCTTTTGCAATTGCAATTAGTAAATATTTTTACCATTCTCCAAATTTTAGGCTAAAGAGGTTCTTATATAGAGGTGGTCTAAATTGCAAATTTTAGCCTAACAGGCTCTTAAATCTTAGGTTCTTACTTGTGGGTTTTTACTGTAGTGGAATTCATCACCAATTTCGGATCTATTACAAAGGGGGCAAAGCCTCTCAACTCTGGGTGTCTTCCTGTAGCGCCCAGATTCAATAGGTAGTAAGTGGCAATTAAGAAATTCGCATTTTGGTTACTGCCACTGTTGTCTTAACGTTCTTTATTAAATCAAGATAAGATTTAAATCTGACTTCGTTTTTCACTTCACTATACAGACTTAATTTATTGCCATTTGAGGAGTCGAATTTATCCTTTTTCAGACTTTTCGACCAATATTCCTGATATTCTTTAAACAAATTTCTTTTAAACATTCTAACCAGGCCCCAGTTGTTCAAACGTTGGATAGCGCTATCCACCGGATAAATCACTATCCAGCAGATAAGTATTAGGGAAACCAATTACGCTATCCGCTGGATAGTGATTTATCCGGTGGATAGCGCTATCCAACGTTTGAACAACTGGGGCCAGGTGAGGAAATGTCGTGTAGTCAAAATGTGGCAGATTTGGAGTATAATCATTTAATTTGGTGAAAGAAAAGATGTCAATCAAAGGAGGGATGTGGTCTGAATATTATGCTTGCCTTCGTAAAAAAACCTTGAACATACAAATATGAGGGTTTCAATGGGGTTAATCGATAGGCGTAAAACGGCCAAATATTTAGTCGATAGCCGTAAAAATTGAAAAATTTTAACCGTTAGCCGTAAATACGGTAAACAAGAGTTAACCGTAAAGGAATTTTTTCCCTAGATTTGTTAATTTTAAGGAAGGTGCTACAATCACTTACGGAATGCGTTTTTTATTTCCCAAGTTCTGTGACTCCGTACGTACGTTACGCCATTACGCCTGTAAGTTGTGACCTAGACCTAGTCTCCATTTCCATGTAATTTGTTCCATAGCGAAAGTGTGGCTTCTTACTGGGGATTATTATTTGAAAACACTAGTGAAACAACACGCAGAGATATCACTGTTTGTAAAACACGTTGCTGATAAACAACAATTTCCTTTTTTTCTCCGACGCTACGGTAGACATTGCCATGCCTAGTCCCTGTACAGCTTTTATCCCACGCAATCTCAGTCAAGGCATTTCGGTGGCGAACTCCCTCGGACCACGTGACCCGAAACGCATTAGCCGCGCGGAATGATGAGGCCTACGGACAAGTCAACGGCAGACAGTCGCTTCTGTACAGTCCTTCGCTATCATTAAAAACTCTGGACACGGGAACTTGGCCGTTTTCACACTAGAGCTAGAAATGGACTATTCGTCTGAGACTAGCCTGTGTACAGTCGCCCCCTGCCCCACGGACACCCCTTCTCCGATTTTTTTCTGAGGGGAGGGGGCTGCTGTACACCAGCTCTCTGAAATGGATAATCCATCTTCAAATTGTCCGTCAAAATTGATGGATAAAGTCAGGCGGATTGTTCATTCAAAATTAAAACTATTGCATTTTCAAATTAAGACTTATTACCTATCTAACGCGAATCATTAAACGGATAACCCGTCTCACACGAATAATCCGTGTCTAGTGTGAAAATGACCATTTCTGTTATAAATGAATGTCGCGCCTCGGCCTTGAGTTGGGCGCTCGCGTGTCTGCTTTAATTTGCTTTTTCACAAAGATTATTTGATTATTTTTAAATTGACTATTGACATTTCTATGTGTAAAATAATATTAGAAATGAAATACTTTATAAAAAGTATGATCTATCAAATGTTAAAATTTTTGAAAAGAATTGCTTATTTCATCCCGAGATGATCCGAAGACCTTTAGTTTGCTTTAAAGATACAAAAAATACAGGATAATTAATATTTAACTATTTGAAACAAAAGAAATTAATTTTTTGCTTTTTTGTTAACCGTCACTGAAAAAAATTAACCGATAGCCGTAATAGAGCCAAAATTTTAGCCGATAACCGTAAAAACCACCACCCCATTGAGACCCTCAAATATGAAATAAAATTTATCAAATAAAATGAATAACCAAGAGTTACCGTTACAGTCCAGGGTAAAAATAAATAAATAAATAAATAAATAAATAAACAAAAATGATAATAACAATAATAAGAATAATAGTTTAATGAATGACAAGTGTTTGGTTATGCAGCGAAAAGATGCCTATTTATTCAAATACCCTATCCCGCGCGATATACCAAGAGTGGATTTATTTTCGACATACGGGTATAGCTATCGCATTTGCCATAAAAAAGTTCAAGTGGGCAAATGCAACAGCTTAACGCGTATGTTACAAATGAATCCACTCAAAATTTAATTAAGGTCACGTGACGACCACCCATCAGCACACAAATGACAGTACAGACAAGAGTATTTATAACAATGGATGGGAGCAGGGACAGGAGGGTCTCAAAGGGGTAAAATTTGCTGCTAAAACCGTGGACGGAGATCCTGCTAGTTGTAAACGTTGGATCTCTAGAAAAGAGATCAAATCAGCCAAAATATAAAGAACCAAGAACAAGAAGTCCAAAGACTACTGCAAATCTGATTTAAAACAACGTGTATTGTTTTTTATAAAAATATTTCGGCTGGCCATACCAGCCTTCTTCAGGTTTGCAGATGTTACTGAACTTATGTAGCAATCACAATATTATATAAATGGAGAATGTCGCAATAAAAGGGAGAGGCGGAAATGAGGCGTAAGGATATGGATTACAATAATTCATCACGGCGGTTTAGGCCATGAGGTTCAAGAGTCATGGCCTTATCTATCAAATGCGACTCCCTGGACTGAGTCACGTGACTCAGTTCGTAAAGCCAGGGAGTCGCATTTGATAGATAAGGCCACGACCTTAAAAATGAAATGGCCGTTTTCACACTACAGACGGATTATTCGTGTGAGACGGGTTATCCGTCGCCTGACTTTATCCGTCAATTTTGACGGACAGTTTGAAGATGGATTGTCCGTTTCAGATAGCCTGTGTACAGCCACCCCCTCCCCTCAGAAAAAATCGGTGAAAGGGTGTGTGGGGGGGGGAGGGGGCGACTGCACATAGGCTAGTCTCAGACGGATAATCCATTTCTAACTCTAGTGTTAAAACTGCCAATAACAAAATTCCCGTGTCCAGTAACTAAGGACTGTACAGAACGACTGCCTGCCGTTGCCTTTTCTATAGGCCTCCTTATTCCGTGCGGCTAATGCGTTTCGGGTCACGTGGTCCGAGCAAGTTTTTTTTTTCTCATATACGCCACCGAAATGCCTTGACCGAGATTGCGCGGGAAGACGCCGTACAGGGAATCTACCGTATCGTCAGAGAAAAACAGGGAATTGTTGTTTATCAGCAATGTGCTTTACAAACAGTGACATCTCTGCGTGTTGTTTCACTAGTATTTCGAGGGCATGACCTCCTGAAAATCACAAATATTAATCCCCAGCAAGATGCCAGATTTTCGCTATGAAAAAAAACTTGATTCTTCGAGAGAGCGGCGAGAATGGAACCTAGGTGTAGCTCAACACCTAAAAGGCGCTTGGCCTAAAGTACGTACGGAGTCAAAAGTAGCCGGGAAATAAAAAACGCAACCATAAGCGAGTTTAGCACCTTACTTAAAATTTACAAATCTAGAGAACAATTTCCTTTACGGTTAACATTTTTTTACCCTATTTACGACTAACGGTTAAAGTGTTTCAATTTTTACGGCTATCACTAATTTTTTACGACTAAATCAATTTTGGCCGTTTTACGCCTATCGGTTGACCCGATTGAGGCCCTCGGATAGAGTATTTTTGAGCAGCAATGAAAAGAGTTGACTGCAAAATTTGACTAAACAGCTAACTAATCTCGTACCCAGATCTCCCACGGCTAAGGGTGAGATCTGGGTACGAGATTAACAGCTAACCACAGGTGCCTATGGCTCAATGCTATATATATCAGTAAAACAACGTTTTAATTTATCAAGGTCGCCGAAGAACAGGAAATTTCCCCTTTCTTGCCTACGACTTGCCACTGTGGCGTCAAGTTATGAATATTCCGTTAAGGTCGTTGAGAGATTTCATGTTTCAAGAAGAACTGTTTAAAAAATGTTGAATGGATCATACTGGGTTTTGACAGTGTCTTTCAAAAATGTTCCAAATATTTGTCAAGTACAGACCGACGGTAAACAAACTATGTATCTATGTCGACACCACTAAATATGCAAAAATAGCACACCCAGGAATGTTAAAAAAATGGCCTCAGTTCAGTCTGAGAAGGTTAAAAAATAAAGCGATATGTACGCTTAGTATAAAACTTCCGTATAAAAAAGAATAATCAAGGAGGTCAGTAAGCTACATTGCATTGCAATATCGCAAATAAATTGAAAGATAATGGGAAAAAAAAATGGATTTGATCTCCTTAGAATAACCTCAGAGCAAAAACGTTTGACGGTGGCGCATGCTGTTAGCTCTCCTTTCATTACATGTTTATCCAAGAAAGTCGCATGTTTTCTTCTCCATCTCATAAAATCTGCCTCACTACATGTACTATGAAATACATGTTACTGTACTTTCAACGTACGTGTCCTCAGCCGAGGTTAACACGGTTCAATAACACGTAATAACAATAAATATAACTTATAACCTTGAAATAATAAGGAAGTTCGTCCTTACCTTGCTCAGAAAATCTCGGTATTTTTTTGTCATTCTGTTGTAGCGGTCACCTCTTAAGAACTACTTTCTTCTTTATCACAGTAATCCAAATGGAAGAAATTCAGGAGATGATGAACAACTTAATTAAGGTACCAGAAACCTCCCCACAAACATCAAAATCTTGTTAGTGTAACTTGATAAGCAGATCTCATGACAGTCTTACATCCATTAATTGGCGTGTTTAGAACTGTTTTCATAGCATCAATATTTATGGGGTTGCATTACCCTTAGGGTTTGGGGTATTTTAAAGCATTGGAAACCAATTATTCATGGATCGTTCCCTTTTCCTGGGTCATCTGCCTGTTCAGAGTTGATCAAATCTTGAGTATTAAGTCAAGTGTTTTGAACACTTCTCTGAACTTGTCGATTGAATGAATTTCATCTGACATCCAAAAGGCACGTTACAAATCGGACGACTCAAAAGCAGCAAGAATTCTTGATACTACGTAGGCATCACCATGGCACCGATAGACAGCTGTTTCATTATTTTTTGGGCCCCTGGGACACCCACACATTTATTATTATAGTCAATTAACAGCTGTCAAAACAGAATGTCCACTGACCAGTATTACACTTCCATATCATTGTGGGCTCAGTTGTGTATTCCGTCGAGATTACGTCTTAAAATTTTACGCTGACCAGTTAATGATTCTCCGATCAGGCTCTCATGTTACTCAGAAGTATTTACAACATAGAAATACTAAATCTTTAACAGTATCTCAGAAAGTAAAATTTATTTCGAGCATCATCCACATCTCGTTTCGTTTTCTACTTGCATTTGCGTCACTCTACACTGATTTGCCTCTCAGACTATTAAAAAAAAGAAACGAAAAAACACAAATTCATATTATAGTTTGAAATTTGGAAAAAAAGGATGCATGATAAATAGCTATGTAACTTACTAATGATGAATTACCAAAACTTTCATCACAAACTTCAGATTTGCTGATAAGTGAAGTTAGCGAAGAGCAGTGTAAGTCAAGTCAGCAAGTCAAGACAAGTCAATTTTATTTAAACTCACACAGAATATTAATTAATACAAATCAGTGCTTTTAAAATAAAAATAAAAGATTGTGAAGGAAAAGAAAATTTTCAATTTTAGGTTAATCGTGCAGCGTTTGGGACACCTAAATAGTTCGTAGAACTAACCGAGTAGGTGACCCAAAACAAGAACACGAGTAGAAGGAATATAGTAACAAAATAGTTCTTTTAGATAATAAATAAAGTATTACTTCATTAATTAATTGTTCATTTATCTTTGCCTGAATGCAGCGAAGTGTAATGAAACAAAAGATAAATGGTTTCTTGAATTCCCAAGCACAGGTACATTTGTCGGCAGTGTGTTTTAAGTGCCTGCATGAGATAATGAGAAGAAAGTGTGATATGTAAAGTAGCAAGTATATATTCGCTGAACAGTAAACAAGTTTCATTGTGGACTTTTACAAGCGGACAGTTAAACTTTGTTCTTTTTTATATTTTGATTGAAATCCTGTAATCCATTTCCTCGTAACGATTTTAGTTGTGTTTTCCTGATGATTGACAGTTATTATAAGTGGTTTTGTTTATTCAGTTTACTTTGGCCAGATCAAACGTATACAGTATAAAACGTATACTGTTTGATTTTTTGGTGTCTAAACAGTGTAAACAGTTGTTTTTGTTTTGTGATTAGTTGGTTAGTTCAATAAATGGGCTAAGAATTGTCTGCTTATTCCGCACCGCATTTCTGGTTGTCAGTTTTTTGGGTGCGGGGAATTCAAGAAATAGTAGTTAAGAGTGGCTTTCCGTAAATATCAACCCAGGGTCGGCACAAGTTGAAAATTTGATTTCGCTCATATTTGGCTCATCGATAACCCTTAATGAGTAATGAAACATGCTGTAGTTAGTTTTCCCAAATAACGTGTTCTTTTGTTAAAATTCGAGAAAACTCATTTTGCCCGTTCAGAGCTCAAAATCCACTTCCGGTAAAGCGAAATTTTACACAAATTCCATTGACTCGTACGTCAAACCACAACGATTTGGCAGCCTTTGAAAACCACGAATAGTTTTTATGACCCTTTCTTTATTATAAGACGATAAATTTGTGAAAGCTGTAATAATTTTGTGGCCAAAAAGGTATTGTTAAAAATAGCCCCTATTGACAATTTCTGCCGTTCAAAAATATAGGGATAAAATAATGCAAATTTTTACAATGCGCTATAACTTAAAATTCCGCAGATTGACTTTCTACTGCTTAACTAGGCCCCAATCTATCAGAAAATCGAAACAAATCTCAGGGCAAACGATTTTAAGTAGCCCGCAAGACGTTGAGTTCAACCCTAATTTTGCAAAAAATCGCGACATTGCCGTGGTTAAAAACGAATAGCGTTACACGGCCTGTCACGCCAGTGTTACCGATAGATATGCTTTAAACAATTCACTAAAGGCAGATTAAAAGCCAGTGCGAAAATAAATCTTTCAGTAAACCTATTATTCTCCTGGATTGCAGCATTTTCTTCAGATACAACATTTAGGGTCCCTGGGATAGCGTCACACACTTTCATGTTCAGTTTCAGACTGGCGACTTCCCTCAAAAAATGGTACATAAACAAACAAAATCTTAAACCTAAAACTGATTACTGAATGAATTTTTGCATTGAGAGATATTTGCGAATTAAATCATCGCCAATCAATGCCATTTGGTTTATAAAAACTAATTTCCTTGAAGCAATTTTCAAGAATAAAAATATTTTAGACTAAGTATTGGTGCAATAGTTCTTTTCGGGCTCACAAAACTGAAAAAAAAAGCTACGTGGATGCCCCAAGAGGAGCATATACTTATATGACAACGTGCATGAATCATGAAGCTACTGCATGACTATGACCCATTAAAACAAACTAAGAGGACTCTTTGGTGCTTTGCCAGGCTTACCATAAACTCAGTTTCGGGTTGCTTTCGACGTTTCAGTGGAAAATTCCTGAAACAAACGAACGTCTGAAAAGGCAATCGCCTATTTTCCTGGTTGGAAACTTCCAGGCGGAAGTTCGGATTTCATGTCTTCAAACCTTTTTTGGAATATTAGTGTCAGGCTTTCGCGGCCGTTTTTCATTAAACGAAACTGACTTAGGAAAATGGTAGACGCGATTACCGAACGGAATCAAAATTAATCAGTCCTGTATTCTCCTCACCATTTGCCCAAACCGTGAAGCGACCCGTTTACCAATGCAAATAGTTGAAAAGCCTTGATGCCAAGAGCCTGCGATAAAGCTTCCTCTCATCGCTATCTGCCGCCAGGGACATTTCGTCAAAGAGCAGTGAGAGGCGGGTGTATCGCAGACTATGCGTAAGTACTTTGAGGGGCCTTGTTAAGTGCATAATAGATCGTAGCAAGGGCAGATCGTTGCAATATCTCTAATTACTTATTAAGAGACACCAACAGAAAACTCGCTATTCCTCTACCCCAGACAAATGTTAAGAAAAATAGTTTTTTTGGAGCAGTTCTTTGGAATAGCCTTCCTATATATTGACCAGCAGCAGGCGAAGTCTCTTGGGGTTTTTAGTGCCGGCTGCAAACAATTCTTCTGGAGATCTACACGGTACTTACGTAAAGCAGACTAAGGCTTTCAGTCTTCTAGTATTCGGTTTGTGACAAAGACAAAGGTAAGGTTTTGGAAGCCTGCTTGGGCGTCTAAGTTTCATGGACTAAGGTTACGGAGGATGAGGAAAGTCCTCACGTCTGTCTTTCCTTTTTAGGTGTTCCCCTTCGTTCGTTACAAGGTTCTTCTTAGGTTAAGTGTTATACTCTATTTTGTTTCCCTATTTTTATTGTTTTTTTTTTTGGCGGAAAAGACGATGTTCTCCTTCCAAACGCTGTTGAAAGGAACTTTTAGTCTTTTAACCTGTCATCTGCAGTTCAGTATTACAGCTAGAGTTTCCATGACACTAAAACGTCAATCAGTGCGAAGTCTTTCAGGCCACAAAGCAGCCCGTACTTTTTGGGTAAGCCAAGAAGGCGGAATAGTCGAGGTAATGGTCTGGAGCAAAACAAAATGGTCGTTCCCTCTTGTCTGGAACAGAGGGGGCACGGCGGGGGAGGGGAGAGGTGAGTGAGACTGGGGAGAGAATCGAAAAATAAGTCTAAAAAATACAATAGAAAATGACAAAGAAAAAATAAAAGAAAGAAACAAGAAAGAAAAAAAAGTTTCGCAGTCTAAAAGCAGTTGAAAAGTTAGTACTACTAAGTCCGTTCCTGCTGATCAATAAGAAAGCGCCAAAAGGTCCGCCAAAAGTGCTCGACGCTCAAGTTGAATACCGCATTTATTCCAATAAGCGCCCAACCTCGAATTAGCGCCCACCTCGAATAAGCGCCCATCCTAAAGGCTGCAAATTTAAAGCGCCCAGTCCCACCCCACTCCCTCCCACACAAACTCAAATAAGAGATAATAAGTAATAAAGAGACCCTCCCGAAGACGGAGTTTTCTTCAGAGCACTTTACAGAAACCTTGCTTTGTTACATCTCCGCTTTTTGTTATTACCATTTATTGTTTTGTTGCAAAACTAACATACTACACTTATACTTACACAGCACCCACCTCGAATAAGCGCCCACTCTCAAGGTCCAAAAATTTAATAAGCGCCCAGGGCGGTTAATCGAATAAATACGGTATATACCATAAAACGTTATAAATGAAGGACGTAGTTAACCTGTAACAGGCCTTCAGGTAGTTGGGAAAACGCAAAGAAAAGTGGGCTAGAAAAAATGGCTAAGGGGCGGGGTTAGGGAGAGAGGGCGAAAGGTCCTCCTACTCTCTCCCTCTTACTCTCTTCCACGTTTGTTTTCCTCCGTTCCCCATTTCGCGCTACTGTCCACTGTCCACTATCCACTATCCACTATCCACTGTCCACTGTCCACTAAGCCTGGAATAGGCTAGTTCATAGTGGGCCAGAGAGTTTTTTTCCAATGGCGATGCAAGGGATCTATAGATGTCTATTTAGGAGCATTTGCCATTTTTTAAAGCTCATGATCACGCTGCAACTATTCCCGCTTTAGCATTTTTTTTTCTATTTTCCGTTTTGCTATAGAGGAAAGTTTTTGGTGATTTGTTTTTGATGATGGTGTTTCATCGTCGATCGAAACGAGTTAAAATGTTTTCTGAAACGTTCGTTACAATGTAACTTTATAAGCGTGATAGTAATACATCGAAACGTACATTTATACTTATACATAATTACTTGAAAGAGAAAACTCGCAAGAAAAAAAAAGAGTTCTAATTAGTTAATATTGGTTAAACCGGCTTAAATTTAACGTATTTATGCCTTTTGACGCATGCTTAAATTAATAAAACACACCACTGTAGTTGATTAAAGTTTGTTTTCGTTGGGCTCCGGTCGTCTACGTCTTGCCGACGTCGCTCAAAAAAGCCGACTTTTGGGCAGTTCTACACTATATATTGTATCCAAACAAAATGACTCTTCTAAATAAGATAAGTGTATTGAAAGATGTAATATAGATTGTATGCTGGAATTTGGCATGTGATCAGCGTTTAATAGAATGTTGAAAGTGAATCTGTCGTTAACACAGCTGGCGTGACGGGCCGTGTCACGCTATTTTTAACCACTGGAATGTTGCGATTTTTCGCAAAATTAGGGTTGAACTCGGCGTCTTGTGGGCTACTTAAAATCGTTTGCCCAGAGATTTGTTTCGATTTTCTGATATATTGGGGCCTAGTTAAGCCGTAGAAAGTCAATTTGCGAAATTCTAAGTTATAGCGCATTGTAAAAATTTACATTATTTTAACCCTATAATTTTGAACGGTAGAAATTGTCAATAGGGGCTATTTTTAACAATACCTTTTTGGCCACAAACTTATTACAGCTTTCACAAATTTATCGTCTTATAGATCGTTTTCACTGTCACGCAACAAAAAAATAAATTGGAAACCGTCCAGTTGAAGAAGCCAAGAAAATGAAATGTTATAAAAGACTATTATATAAACAATTTGTCCAAGTCTAAGGTCTTTGTGGCCCACAGTTTCTGAATTATTTGCCGAAACGTTTCACGCACCTTTGGAGAGCTTTGTATGGAGACGCCATATTGGTGCACCGTTTTGGTGCACCAATATGGCCGCCGGAAATCAACAAAAAAATCTCGAGTTCCTTTTTTCTATAAAAGCTCTTTCTTTTCACTCGAGAACTAGCATACGTGCACATAAACATACCTTCTAATACTTGAAATGGTTATACTGCTGAAAATCAAGAGGACAGACTTTTTTTTTAACGAGACAGCATTCCTATTTTGGTGTCACGCACTGTGAAAACTCGGACGTTCAAATTGCTGTATTTTCGAAATGAAACATGCTACAGGACTGGAAACTTGTACAAAGATTTATTTTTTGTTTATCTTCAACCTAGTGTATGTAAGAATTCGTAAAACCTCGCCATTTTGACTTTACAATTTGATGACGTCACATTGAAAACCATCTATAAGAAAGAAATGGTCATAAAAACTATTCGTGTTCTACAAAGGCTGCCAAATCGTCGTGGTTTGACGTACGAGTCAATGGAATTTCTGTAAAATTTCGCTTTACCGGAAGTGGATTTTGAGCTCTGAACGGGCAAAATGAGTTTTCTCGAATTTTAACAAAAGAATACGTTATTTGGGAAAACTAACTACAGCATGTTTCATTACTCATTAAGGGTTATCGATGAGCCAAAAATGAGCGAAATTCGAATTTTGAACTTGTGCCAAAAAAAGACGATTTTGGTCGATATTTACAGACAGTCGCTCTTAAAGATAATAAAATCATGAAACTTCATAACAGAATTATAATCATCAATCATAAAACAGTATTATAATCATCAATCATAAAATTCTTGTTGTTTTGACTAAAACTGGAAAAAGGCTTGATTTTCTTAACATCAAAAGATAAAGAATTGCGAAGGTTAGTACCAGTGTAACGGAGAGAATTAACAAACAGATTATCATTGTAGGATTGACGAGTATAATAGGAATGAATGGAAGTCCTTCAGCTTATCAGGCAGTCTATCTATAGTTTTGTGGCACTAAACGTAAACGAGCGCTGTCTGTACTTTATAATCCAATTTATAGAGAAAGGCCAATTAGCACTAATCTAGGATTAAAATTTTGTTCCGTTTTTGTATTTTACCTTTCTATGTATTGCTTGGAGTAACATTTTGTGTTATCACTACCGTATCTCAGAGTAAACTAACTACTTTTTCTTAAAATGGGACAATGTTAGAATCGTCGAGTTGTCGGAGAATACATAACAATTATTCACGTTATTATACATTGTAGTCACCATCTGTCTTCTCATTGGCTAAAAGCCTACAGTTAATTCTGGGAAACAGCGCAACCTACAGATTATTCACTAATCTGTACCTACAGATTAGTGAATAATCCGTAGGTTGCGCGCGCAATGCATGATTTCTAAGAGCAATGTCAAGTGCACGGACAGCGATGTCAAGTTCGCGGACAGCGAAGTAAGAATGGCTTCTATAATAAAAAAATAAGAATGGCTTGTATAATAAAACAATTATTAGATTCGGTTTTTGTGATATCCGGAAAAATCAAGGTCTCGGTTAGTATTATCAGCCTCAGCCTTCGGCTTCGGCTGATAACACTTACTTCGACCTTTATTATTCCGGATATCACAAAAAGCGAATCCAATAATTGTTTATAAGTGGAGGTGGCTATACTGGTGGTGGATATTTATCGAGGCCGCGTTAGCGGCGAGGTAATTTCCTTCCACCAGTAGCCACCGACACTGAGGTGAATAATTGTTTGAGTATATACTAAAACAGTGAGATAATTGAGCACAAAAATGATGATTTTTAACTCATTTACTGCTGCCTGCAACGATTACAATTTTGGCGCGCAGTGATCGAACGACCGCGGTCGTCGCTTTTTCTTGCCGTCAATTAAGACTTTTTGAAGGCATTTGTTTAGCTCTTGCGGGGAAATTTCCTCAACAGGAGTTGTGAATTCTTTTTGTATTTAAAATCATTCGGTAAAAAAGATTATTAAATTACGTTTTAAGCTTATTTATGAACAAGTCAAGTAAATAAAGCTTAAGCTTAATTTGCATTTGTAAACAAAAAACTTTTTCGCCAGTTTTATCGATAAATTCAATTCAAAAAGACAAAGCTTTACCTGTTAAAACTTCCACCCCGAATTTTGTCACCTTTTTCGTATATTTCGGGAACAGCTTGTTTAATTAGTTGTGAAATTTCTTTGTTTGTTACGGCAGCAAACCGGGAAGGCATTTTGCTCTACACTTACGTGAGCTTACGTGAGTTTGGCGTCGCTCGCTCGGAGGAACTGGAGGTGAATCAGTGAATAGTTAATAATTATTCTTTGAAATCGAGGTGAATAGTGGCTAAATATTTACCGAGCCGCGAAAGCGGCGAAGTAAATATTCCCAAAGCCACTATTCACCGAGATTGAAAAGAATAATTGTTTTAGTATATACACACAAAGTGATCTCAACAAAATCAGGGAGGAAACCATTAAAAAGTAAGATTTGATTGACAGATCAAATCACGCGTAAGTTTAAAAATAGACCTTTGCAGACTTTTCAAACATGGCAATTCACAAGTTTATCATTTCGCAAACAACAGCGTAATGGCTTAAATGGAACCGCTAAAAGTTTGAACTGTTTCCTTACCTGAGAAGAAAAGTAGAGCTTTGATGTTTTCTGTTGACTCGCCAAGTTTATAGCCAAAAGGGTTTGTTGCGTCGTTCTTCGCATGAAGTGCAGACAAAAATGGCGGCTCGGTTGCTGGAGGTAAGACGTCGTCTTCCTGTATCATTCTTTTTCCTGTTTACTTGAAACGTAGAATTTCTGCAAACATTTCCTTTTAGATTTGTTTGTCATAAATAAAATTCGAGTTTTGAGCCAAAATTTTCTTGTTAGAAAACGCTGAGTTCACGAAACGGCTTCTTCTACGCGAATACACGGGAGTTGTAAACAATCCATCGAGCACAAAACTCAGCTACAGTAAATTGAAAAACGCCGTATTGAATCCTTCTTAGTCTTTTCTTGCCTTAAAAAAAGATCGTTCTCTAAAAAAATGGGAAAAACACCGAGCTCACACATTATGCACTCGCTCGGAGGTGGATATTGTTGAATAGTCCGAGATAGCGAACCAATCAGATTGCTTAAAACACCAAGATCACTGAGTGTGTATATACTAATGCAGGATATTCACGACAACCAGATCAGCGCGATAAGGTTACTGATTTTTTGACTTCGAATAGGGTGCCTCCACTGATGACATTATGGCATGGAGCAACTTGAGTGGTATCGTTGGTAGCTGAGATATATTGTCCTTAAATAAATCAGCACTTTGTCGTTAAGTGCCAGCATTCCATTGTTTTTTTTCACTTGACACTTCAAGCTACATACTTGGTCAAGTTGCTCCATGCCATTATGTCATCAATCGCTTGCCAAAGAACAAGGAGGCTCGCTCTTTAAATCTTACTATCAGGTGGAAAGAAATAGAGACTACTAGCGACACCAAACAACTTTCAATCCATTTTGACAGAGCAGGCAGGAGCTTAACCTGTCTGTGATGTGATTTTCTGTCCTGATGGTCGATATGTAGAGTTTTTATTCGATTCCAATGTTTCCAAAAAAGTCTTAGCTATTTTCAAGTAAATGGTGAAAAATATAATGCTTTTGGCTTCTCTCATGTCCTCAACGCATTATTGCGTTGTTCCCTGTAGTTTTTGGATTATCCAGTTAACGGACTTTTTGTAAAAGTCTGCCTCAATGTACTATGGCGGATTCTGTACAACGGATGTTATCCACAGCGGTTGCCTTGTTAGCCTGCGAGCAAGCTCTCCTATTTGGGCGAGCGAAGCGAGCGTCGCCGATCGCTCGCACGTTCTCGCGAGACTCGCTTCGCTCGCCCAAATAGGAGAGCTTGCTTGCAGGCTATATCCACAGCGGTCGCCTTGTTCACCAGTGGAACATGATCGTCAGCAACATTCGGGAGCTGCAATTACAAAACTTAGTGACGTCATCTGGTCATTATCATGGCTTGTCTGATACTTTGCATAGAACCTTTTCTGTCTTTTCTAGATGAACAGCCTGTTCAGTCATTAAAGTTCTTCCATTTACCTCGAATGGATGGTATCTTCTGGGTGTTTTGATTCATACCGACAGATGATCTTACATTTCATTAAAGAGCTCTTTGTGGACTTTGCGTGCGGCCAGCAGTGTATCGTAGTCGGGTGGTATGTAAATGATCCAAACAGGATTTGCTGTCTGCCGGGACTAAATTCTTCCTTTGAACTGGCTCGTTGCAAGACTGTACGTATATTTTTGAAGACAGTGATCACCTCAGTGGTCCTTGTTGATGTTTAGGTCGTCTTCTAGGATTAGCATCTCTTAATCAGTATTTTATGCAGTCGATCCAGGGCGTTCTCAAACAAGGACTAACCTGGGACCATGCTCCACCGTCCGTTTTTTTCCTCCTTTTTCCCCCAATGCGAAGCATGGTCCCAGGCTAACAAGGAAGGGTAATGCGAGCCGCAAGAGAATGTGTAAAACGGAATTGCGTCAATACGTCTGGACAAGTGAACTGGGGTCAATATTATAAACATTTTACAAGACAGTGTAATTTACAAGTGTATCCATTGTTTTAGAATCTGAAAACAATATAGCTACACTTGTAACACTTGTAAAATTTTTAAATTACTGTTGGTTTTGAATGGAAAAATACAAAATTTTTTAATGAGCACTGCTTAATAAATCTGAATTCAGTTTATGAAATGAAATGCCGAGAGCTTCTTGATCACCATATCTGAGAACACAACAATTAAAGATCCCCAAAAGAAGCATACTTATCGTATTTACAACGTCTTAGCACAGTACAGGCTATTTATTGAACGAAGTCTTTGCCATAGCAAAAACCGAAGTTAAGTGTGTCACAGCCAAGTTCTTCCAGGTTGGTAGTATCAGTTCTTTTGCAAAGTCGAAGGAAAGTTGAAACAACATTTCTTATAATTCGGTACATTTGCAACAAAAAAATCTTTTTAATGATTATTTTCTTTATTATCCAGGATAAAAAACAAGGTAGGAAAAAGCGAGAATCTTGTTGTACTGTTAATCTTCTAAAGTGGTTACGCGAACATATAACAAACAAACGCACAAACGAACAAAAAATAGCTCAAATCTGACTCCCTTTTTACGATAGTATACATTTTCTTCATGGCCTGGTGCTTCGTTCCTTCGTCTCACGAGATAATCTTAAGTGCATTTTGCGCGCGCATTGTGTTCAACCCCGTTGCAATTCACCACATTCTTGCATTTTCTTTATCGTTTGGTAAGTATTTGAGTTTGCCTTCTGCGTACTTCTTTTTAAGCTTTATAATAACTCTAGCTTTCTTTCTCAGACGCTTATGTAGGCGAGAAAAATCTTGGTAAAACTCTTCCACGAGTTCCCTCATTTCTTCTTCATCTGGACATTGTCTTCCTATGAAAAGAAGAAGAAAAGTTGGCTGAAAAGTACAAAGAGGGAGATAAAATCTAAGTAGCCTGCGAAAACAATCGTTTCTCCTCGCTCTTCACCGCTGGGAGGTTTCGCGGGGAACGTCTGCGACTCAGTTACAGAAATTCCATACTGATGACATGAATCAATGTTTACACAATATATCCGGTAGTCATGGGGGTCCACATGCAAATTTGTTAAATTTTACGTTTCTCCTGGTCGATTTTACTAACGTGTTGTGTTCATCTGCGAATGAGCTCCAGCAAAACTCAAATGCTTCCTCTAGAATATATTCCACCAATTTTGACTGTTTTGTTAGAGATTCATCGCGTTTACATTTGTCTTTTGTGACCTTTTGTCTTGTATATGTCATTCGTAACAATTCCGTCGACCAATCAGCCCTTCTGACCGGATTTCGGACAGATTTTGCGTGTCTGTCGCTGAGTCGCAGACGTTATTCCTCGCGAAACCACAGGTTCACTATTGGTGTTACGTATTGGTTTCACATAACTTGCGTAAATATGGAGAACAAATAATCTCCTTCATCTTTCCTACAAACTATACATACTTCGTGTGCAAATTAAGGACAACAACAACTCACCACATGCATGGTAAGGGACGGACCATTAGAAAAGTGATGGGGGGGGGGGGGGGTGGGAAATTTTCAGCTTGCACGAATTTTTTTTTTCGCTCACTGCTTGTGCAGGATTTTTTTTTTCAGGTGAACCCCTCTGCACGAATTTTTTTTCAGACAAATATTGCTTTTTTTGAACAGTGAAATCTTGATTCATTATCTATGCTTTTGTGCTTTATAAATTATTCTACACTCACAACAGATCCAAAGATACAGGCCACTTTAATGCAAAGTCTTTTCGAAAATGTACACACAGTGAGATAGGAGGAAACCACTTGGAGTGGACGGCTTCCCTGTGCAGTTTTTCAGTCCCTGCCCTCTGGAATTCCTCTCCCACAGCCCATCATAATGATGCCATACTCCATTCACCAATGAAAACCATACTTTGTGGTTCTTAATTTTTGTTAAAAGTACCGGTGGCAGTGTTGCTGTTTATGTCGTTGACAGTTAAAGTTTTAACACTTACTACTACGTGTGAATGCACTTTTTCATTGTATTATAGAATTCTTATTCAAGATGGTAAGACCCATCCTCTAATTTTGTTGTGGGCACAAATAATTTTATAGAATATTTACAAAGCTACCAAATTCTAATACCATTTATTACAAATTTTATTTTATTATTTTTATTATAATACATGGAAGCCTTGCCGTCAACGACGTAGAAAAGGCTAACCTAATAAATGATTTCTTTGCCAATATCGGCACAAGACTTGGACGAGCCAATAGAATTTTCCACGCCGGAGCTATCGCATCGGTTGTTCAGTGCCCTCTGTGACTGATATCCCCGTCTGCGAAGATTCGGTCCGACGTAAATTAAAAAGCCATCAAGCCAAATAAACCTGCGGGTCCTGATGACATTGCACCTAAATTATTAAAACTAGCTGAGCCTACCATTGTCTCTCCCTTGACTGGTCTATTCTCATTCTGTGCTCACCTCGGAGAAACCTTTACTGATTGGAAGAAAGCTCGTCTGATCCCGGTGTATAAAAAAGATGATGAAGTTGACACAAATAACTATAGACCAAAGTAGTATAGGAGGGATGTTTTACTCCTCTTTTTTGGGCAGGAATTTCATTAAGATGGGCAGGAATAAATTAACGCCAATGACGTCATAGGCTATTTTCTTGATCTCATGAATAAAATGCGCAGGAATCTCATTAACTTGCGGTGGAATCTCATTAAGTATATCCAGTTTAACGGGTTTATCAATGATGTCATGTTCTATTTTTATCTTGTGGCGGTCATGGTTGGTATAACCGGTTTGACAGGTTTTAGTTATTTTCGGAAGATGATGTCATATGTATTCCGGGGTACTATGATGTCATAGTTGTTTTGAATACTTCAATAGGAACAATAGGCTTGCCTAGACTTGCCCAGGCTCTTTTAACCCTGATTGTAGAATCTATTCTATCTTCCAAATAAAAGCGCGCTCTCCGTTCAGCATGTTACTCTTGCAATCGCTTTGCTAAGGAAACAAGTTCGCTTGCCTAACTAAAAATCCGGTTATAAACAAAACTCAGACGCAAAAAAAAAAATGGAGCTCAAACTCTTTATTTCAATCTATTGCAAACAGTGCTCTCTCTATAAAATTACTTCATCTTGATGTCTTGTTACACGCTCTGTTAACCAGTAGTAATTTGTATCTGACTCATGCCTCTTTTGTGTTCTCGCAAATTAACAATCATACTTAAGTCCTCTAACAAAAAGATAAGGTACCGTTTCATACACAATTGTTAGGTCTATTGAAAAATAAAATATTCCACTGCACAGTGCATCGACAACCGTTTAATTAATTTGTTATTGGTCTATCGAGCATTCGTTTGGTTCTTTTCTAGGAAAGATCTTACGCTGGGATCGTCCTTGTGTAAATAAATCCATTTCGATTTTCCATTGCAATAGTGTCTTATTTTCACAGGCCAGTAATTTCCATACGAGTACGATGGAAGATAAGGATCATAAAGATGTCTGGCAATGCGGTACATTTCCGTGATCCCAAAGTCTTCTGGTAGGGTTTGGCATCGGGGCGCTCCTTGCATATAATTTTGTACAACGGGATAGGCTGCTTCAGACCAGACTGCATCAAAAGGAAATAGCCGTGACCTTTTTACAATTGGCGGGGAAGATTTGAATACAGGAGGCGATTTTACTGCTGATCTAGCTTCGCAGGCAATGTTCTCCTTGTAACTGGTCGTTTCGACGGTTTCGACCGATTTTGCGGAGCTGTTAATTGTCGGATATCGACGACAAGAGCCAAAGATGTCGCTCAACACCTGCTCATTTGCCGCCGTGTCCGGTTTATTATCTACAAAGATGTAACCGTAAGGCCTCTCTGTTTCATGATAATAAGCTGTCATGAATGGTTGGCGATTCTTATCAAACATACGCTCAGCAACAATTCCGATTTGTTTCCGATCGCTAGGACTTCGGAAAAGAGCCATGTACTGTGCATTCCGACTGATATCGGTGTTAAATTTTCCCTTGGGGAACATATTCTGAAGGAGCAGTATGACGCTGGCATTTCTATGGCGACCTTGGGTAAACAACCGAGAAACGATGGGGCTTTCGATCGCTTCTGCCATTAGATCAACAAAGATGATAACGTTGTTGTATTTTGGGTCAATTTCTCGCAGATCTTCTTGAAATGTGGGAAGGCCACGAAAAAATTTAATGTCCTTTCCGATCGCTGATTTCAAAGCTTCGTATCTATCTTGCCACTGACTGTAATACCATAAAATGCGACGGGGCTTGTGTTTCGTAGACAATACGATCTCTCGTTAGAATCTGTTCTACGAAAACTGTTTTCCCTGATTGACTTGGTCCAACCACAAGGAGTGAGAACTTATGGCGAAACATAAAATCTGGATAAGGCTCGGTTGCCAAGGAAACATCATGGGAAAACTTTACCTTATTCGCAGTAGAAGAAGTTTTCGGCGTTTCGTTTACTGGTCTTCTTCTTTTTCTTGGCTCACATATTTTTCTCGTGGAACTAGATGAACAACGAGGTAAGTCGACGCTCGTAGAAATATATCCTCTTTTTGATTCCCAAGAAACCTTAGCCTCTTTTAAGAGTCGTGTTCGTCTTAGCCCGGTTAAGTCATGGACAATTTCAAGATGAGAACTCAAGTTGGACACACCAAATGTTGCCACATAGCGGACAAATTCGAGGAAACGTTCGAGGCATGACTACTTATGAAAAATGACTCACAGTTAAGGTGGCTCGGTAATTAATACAAGAGCATTTTGCTGTGACAAATTTTCCGTCATAACTTTTTGGTTTTTAACGCGATGGCTGCGAAACTTTGCAAAGAACAACAGATATCATTCGGCAATAATACGAAATATTCCGATTTCATTGATGGTAAATATTTCTTGAGAAATTAGCGCTTAAAAGGACCCTACTGTTCAAAGAAAATGGCGTCTAGTAAAAAATTTGCTGATATTTTTTACTGAAATTTCTGGTATCGGCTTTAATTGATATAATAAATATGCCAGAGGAATTTCAGAAAAATCGTTGGAGCAGAAGTCCGTAACTAAAAGTCGCTCAAAATTCAGCTGTGAAATTGTTTTGGAATTTGAAAAATAAATTACCATCAGGGAGAAGGAGCCACCAGTTTGAATTTTCGAGACAAGTAAATTCAACATTTGCTAATTCTTAAAATAAAAGCCGATTGCCTATCGTGCTATTCTTTAAAAGGTACTTTTTAGGTTTAGAAGCACTATAAATGGCTCCACACCTTGCTCTGACGTCGAATGACTTGTTCTTCGACATTTTTAAAATATCCCTTGGCAGTTTTGGCTCAAACTCCTGCTGCATACATTTTGATGTACTGCAATGCATTTTCAACGACTTTTACTGCTGTTCGTTGCTTCCAACTCAGGAAAAAAGTATTGAGATTGGACGCTACCTCGTATCAGAGCTCAGATAGAACTGTCCAGCACCTTTGTTTATGACTACAAAATGAGCACGAGCGGCATTTCTTCGAGGAATTCGCACCTCACCCAGGGGGGAAGAACGACAATGATGACCATGCCTGTGAACCGAATAACATCACAGTGCAGAATAAACTATTATCGCAAAAATACTGCCTGTGAATAAATTTACAACTCTGAAATTTTTGTCACTCCTTCCTTCAATGAATGGGTATTTTTTTCTTGATTATTATGTTTTGCTCTGCAATACATGTTTATACAGATCGGTTCACAGATATGGGCATGATCGTCATTCGTCCCCCTGGCTGAGGTGCGAATTCCTCGCAGAGCTGCCGCTCGTGCTCATTTTCTGGTCATAAACAAAGGTGCTGGACAGTTCTATCTGAGCTTCGATACAAGGTAGCTTACAACTCCAATACCTTTTTCCTGAATTGAAACAACGTACAGCAGGATATGCCGTTGAAGATGCATTGCAATACATCAAAATGTATGTAGCAGGAGTTTGAACCAAAACTGCCAAGGGATATTTTAAAAACGTCGAAGAACAAGTCATTCGACGTCAGAGCAAGGCTTGGAGCAATTTATGGTGCTTCTAAAACTGAAAAGTACCTTTTAAAGAATAGCACGATAGGCAATCGGCTTCTGTTTTCAGAATTAGCAAACATTGAATTTACTTGTCCCGAAAATTCAAACTGGTGTCTCCTTCTTCCTGATAGTAATTTATTTTTCAAATTCCAAAACAATTTCACAGCTGAATTTTGAGCGACTTTTAGTTACGGACTTCTGCTCCAACGATTTTTCTGAAATTCCTCTGCCATATTTATTATATCAATTAAAGCCGATACCAGAAATTTCAGTAAAAAATATCAGCAAAATTTTTTACTAGACGCCATTTTCTTTGAACAGTAGGGTCCTTTTAAGCGCTAATTTCTCAAGAAATGTTTACCATCAATGAAATCGGAATATTTCGTATTATTACCGAATGATATCTGTTGTTCTTTGCAAAGTTTCGCAGCCATCGCGTTAAAATCGAAAAAGTTATGACGGAAAATTTGTCACAGCAAAATGCTCTTGTATTAATTACGGAGCCACCTTAACAGAATCATTAAATATATAGTTATTTTACAATGGTGAAGAGTACTTAAGAGAATTCAGGGGTACAGGAGGGGTACAGGAAGGGTACAGGAAGGGTACAGTAGGGGTACAGGAAGGGTACAGTAGGGGTACAGGAAGGGTACAGGAGGGGTACAGGAGGGGTACAGTAGGGGTACAGGAAGGGTACAGTAGGGGTACAGGAGGGGTACAGGAAGGGTACAGGAAGGGTACAGTAGGGGTACAGGAAGGGTATTGTAGGGGTACAGGAGGGGTACAGGAAGGGTACAGTAGGGGTACAGGAAGGGTACAGGAGGGGTACAATGAAAGTTCATAGAGTTCCGTTGTGCTTTGCAGCCGTGCCTCCATCGATAGCTATAAAAGAAGTAAGCCGCTGTTTCTGATTCAGTCAGTTCTTAAACCTCGTGCAGTTCGGATCACAATGTTCAGCAATTATAATCATTTCATTCAAAAAGGATATGGAAATTTTGAAGATGATGACGACGATATTGAAAGCTCACAAGAAAGCGAACAATCATCTCAAAGTTCTCAATCTAGCGAAGAAATGAGCTCTTCCGGAGAGGAGGAGGAGGAGCATGTAGATCCTTGGTCACGCATTCAAAATGAAGTTTGTAATCGCCACGAAGCCCAGCTCGAAGCTCTGATCAACGAGTATGAACAAAACGGAGACTCGCCTGAAGTGGCCCGCATTAAAGCTGAAAATGCTTTGCTTCCAGTATATAGAAAGGAATTGAGAAAAGTTTTCTTAGAGTTTTTACAGTGGATGCATGCAATGAAGAAAGATCCGACATTCCGAAACGTGATGGAAACCCGCCAAGATCTCAAAGACACAGAAGGATATGACTGGCTGGAATCGACAGTACTTGCCATCGATAAGCGGAAATTCTTACTCAATCGATTGTTTGTCAAACAAACTGTTCCCGAAGACTAAGCCGGAACTCTGTCTATTCATCTATTGTTGTAACACTTGATGGTTTTGTTATCAATAAATGTATTTTTTAACCGAAACAAAGGTGTAGTCTGGTTGTAGCACGCGCGTATTAATCCCACCATTGTTTATATATAATTGAGTTGATTCCCGCGGATAATTTATGCGACAAGCGTTCATGTTGGCTCAGTGTATATTAAATTAGTTTGCGATGAATAATAAAATACAGTTCGCTTGCGTTCGTTTTGTTTCGTATGATACAGGTCTAAAAGGAAAAAGGCCAACCTGTTAATGGTTAACGCTCGATACCACAGTCTAGAAACGTTTGAAGGTTGAATTATATTGACAAAACAGAATCAATGGTTTTGTAGAATAAAAATATTTATCTTTGGTCACAGTGAATAGTTTTAAGTCGAGTACTGTTTTCGGACCGTTGACTAGTATGTTTGGAAGCTATCCGCTCAAAAATATTATTTACTGGAGTTTGTGACAATAATAAAATGCTGAACGGAGAGCGCGCTTTTATTTGGAAGATAGAATAGATTCTACAATCAGGGTTAAAAGAGCCCGGGCAAGTCTAGGCAAGCCTATTGTTCCTATTGAAGTATTCAAAACAACTATGACATCATAGTACCCCGGAATACATATGACATCATCTTCCGAAAATAACTAAAACCTGTCAAACCGGTTATACCAACCATGACCGCCACAAGATAAAAATAGAACATGACATCATTGATAAACCCGTTAAACTGGATATACTTAATGAGATTCCACCGCAAGTTAATGAGATTCCTGCGCATTTTATTCATGAGATCAAGACAATAGCCTATGACGTCATTGGCGTTAATTTATTCCTGCCCATCTTAATGAAATTCCTGCCCAAAAAAGAGGAGTAAAACATCCCTCCTATACTACTGACCAATATCGCTTCTTACTGTTCCAAGCTAGATAATGGAATCTTGAGTATCAGAATCTGTCGTTCGACATGTTTTCCAAAATAACCTGGTTACAGAAAAACAATGGGCTTACCGTGAGGGGCATTCTACTGAATTATTGCTTGTACACCTGTCAGAAATCTGGAGAACAGCTATTGATGCCGATAAAGTTGTTGCTGTGGCGTTTGTTGACTTCAGAAAAGCTTTTGACTCATGCTATCCTACTGCATAAGTTGAATTTTCAATTTGGAGTTCAAGGTTCTCTTCTATCATGGCTGACATACTAAACGGCCAGCACTCAACTGTGCTAAATGTCACTTGCGGGATTCCCCAAGGATCAGTACTTGGCCCAACGTTGTTTGCCTTGTACACCAAGGACCTACCAAGTGCTGTTACGTCTGGCTCTGTCTTTATGTACGCAGATGACACAACCGTTTATTGCATCGGGGACACCGTTGATAACACTGTCACTTCTTTAAATAAAGCTTTATCGGAATTGAACAGTTGGTGCCTAGAGAACTCTTTAACCCCTGACTCGGCAAAGTGCGAAGCTATGCTGTTTATGAGAAAACCGCACATCGGGCCGCTAAATTCTGTGACTATTGGAGAGGATCGGATCGAGTGGGTGAAACACTCTCGTCTTTTGGGCGTCACTATCGATGAGAGGCTTTCCTGGTCACATCACCTTACAGATGTAAAAAAGAATTTCGTAAACAAACTGAACCTCCTGAAAAGGAGTTCGTTCTTGACCAGAAACGCCCTATTGGACTTGTACTTCAAGATAATATTACCATCAGTTCTATATGGACTAGTCGTTTGGGGCGGCTGCCCTAATACAGAGCTTCTACATTCTCTGGAAGTACTTCACCGTATGGCAGCCAGAATTATATACAACTTGCCCCGAGATATGCCTACCGACAGTTTACCGACATTCGAACTGGAATACTTTAACCCTCTATTATAAACTTCGATTAATTGAACTACTCCATAGCGTGTTTATAGTTGAAGCACCTACGGCTCTTTCATACTTGACAAATAAACCCTGCACTGCATACAACTTCAGAAGGAGTAAAAACATAATCGTCCCGCGTTTTAACTCGCAGTTTCTTAAAAACTCTATTAGCTGTAGAGGCGCTATTCTTTGGAACGCTGTCTCAAGTCATTTTACAGACCAGTTTACTGTTTCTTATCGCAAAGTGAAGAAGGACTCTTATTTTAAGGAACTTGATTTTAGCGCACAGTCAGTCCAGTCGCTGCCCAGGCACTACCAGGATTTTAAATGCTTTTAACCATTTTTATGTTTTAAACGCTGTAGTCAATTTACTTAGAGGTAACTAATGTAAATTCATTTTAACCTTGTGTTTTTTTAATTTTTTTTCTTTATTTATTTTTTGGTTAGAATCTTACTGTATATTTTTAGAGTTTTAATTGTAGTTGTATTTTGTAAGTAATGTTATTCTTATTTTTTCATACAGTTTTATCCATTTGTAATCATTTTAACACGACCCCACAAGCTTTGAGCTTTAAACCATATCGTGTTTAAATAAAGGATATGTATGTATGTATGTATGTATGTATGTATATACAGTATACAGTGTATGTTGTAGGTACACTAGCTGCAATTTAAAACAAAAACAAGGTTCTAATTGTCTCCTTTCAACAAGAAGAAAGTGATTTTTGTTTATTCATATTGTGCCTGGTAATATTGTTGATTTCTGAAACTCAGACTTTCTGAAAGAAACTCAGACTTTCGGAAAAATTCACAATTGGACCTTCCTTCTGCATGAATTTTTTTTCTTTACCTTCTTCTTTGCATGAATTTTTTTTCTTGGCATTTTCCCTTGCATGAATTTTATTTTGGTTTCCCCCCCCCCCCCCCCTCCATCACTTTTCTAATGGTTCGTCCTTAAGTTTCATCGATCTTTATTTCCATTTTCTAGCAAATTTCCAGACCTAAACTTCGCCCCATATGTTCTCTATATTTACTCATGTTATATGAAACCCGTACGTGACTCAAATAGTGAGCCTGGGTTACCTGTGGTGAAACGTCCTCGGGGGTGAAGAGCGAGTAGAAACAGCTGTTTTCGCGGCAGGCTAAAACCGAGGAGAACTACCAACAGTTTCATGTTTTGTAACACAAAGCACGTTTCGACAGATTGATTAGCCTGCGTAGCAAACGTTTCCGTGCGGTTTCGGAGCAAAGAACGAGTAACGAGAGTCCATGTCCGCGTGAAAAATGGCGCGAGTAAAAGAGCGGGGATGGGCGGGGAAGAGAGGTAAGGAAACGCTTGCAAGGACAAACCCCAAGAGTTTGAAAACTGCCCACTTGGCCTGTCATACCTGAGTGCGCGCACCGACATTTGATGCTGTCGTCAGCAGACCTTTTATATAAACTCGCCCCAGTCCCCTACGCAACTCCGAAATGGCCAATATTCGATCCGCGACGCGGGTATTTATTTGTTCAAAGTCAAAGCTCAGCTAGATAGAACGGCTTACCGTTCTTGCCACGGCACAAAGCAGAACAAATAAAGTTGTTCCTATAAAAGCAACTAAGAACAAAGCCAATCTGGTAACTGATGAGGTTCGCGTGGAGAACCGAAACCATTGTCTTGCTTGATCAGAAAGTGGCAATAACAGAACAGTCGCAGGACTGTTAGGCTAATTCAAAAGAGCAATCTTGACTGAGTCACAATGCAGTTCTCCATAGTTGATGTAGCTTCAGTTTAAGGTGCAATACATTTTCCGAAATTTGGATCTGTAAATCACTCTCCGAGATTAAAAACACTAACGAGCTGGGCCCAGCGTGATAAAACATTGAGGGAAACCATCGCATTCGCGGACAAAGGAAAATCGTTAATAATTTACGTAAATACAAAAGGCAAATTCCTCGATGAACATCGCGTGGTCTGAATTGGAAAAACAAAACATTCAAGCTAACAAGGTCTATTCGGAGGCCCCGAGTTCAAGTTACGCCGTAACCGCTGGCTGGACTGGTTCTCGGTAATCCAACGTTCAAATCCTCGGCCATGCTTGTAAATAACCAGCTGGTCTGCCTCTAACCAGTACACCAGATTCTTAACCCTGTTATACTTGATTTAAATTATTTGTTTCAGGCATTTGCTCGGCTCCATTAGCCTTAGTACTATAATACTGTCGAGTGCAAATAAAGAATTATTATTGCAGGCACTTGATGGGTATTTCCTTTATGCAGAAATTTTTTATCTGCGCCGTCCCTGTAGTCGTTAATATTTGGAATGACACCCTAACTAAAAAAGAAACACGATTAAAATTTTGCCTGTACATTACGACGAAACCGAGCTGGTTGGTAAGAGTCACTGTTAGGTACATATGAAATAAGGAGTCCTTGGGACATTAATCCTCATGGAAGTTAGAAGTTTTAGAACCCTAGAAACGCTATTTTTGGTAGAATGTTAACATATTCTCCAAATCATAATCACAGTTATAATGAAAGATGCCGTTACTGCCTCCTTACTCACCATATAATTCCATTTTTTTGCATGGCCCCCATCAAATCCATCTAGTCCTCTTACCAAGAGAACATAATTGTAACCTCTCTTGGTCTTACCCAAATTGACCAGGTGTCAGACCATGTATCTTTCAAATGAAACAATATAAAATATGGCTACGATCTTTCGCAACATATCAGACATCTACAGCACTGAACTACTTGCCTGTTTGTTGAGTGCCTCCTCTGTTCCTCTGATAAGCTTCAAAGATGCAGCCGCATAGGAGGAAGCCTCCAAGCAGACCTCCACAGACTTCAAGCGTGAGTACAAAATATGGACTCCCTGGCTCAAAAAACACCAAACCAGTTTCCTCCTCTTCTTCTTCCTAAAAAAAGTAGGATAAGATAATACAATCCTGTCGTCACTAAACGTTTTATTCAACACTGAACACTAAATAAGGCTAATCTTTCGTTAAGTTGGCAAAACTCGTAATCAATGGTGCTGCGTTGGTTTCGCACTAAGCTTGCCCAGAAAATTGCTGACTGATTGAAAAGTAATACATGTAGCAAAATCAACCAATAGGTTTGTTTTACTTCATACTTACCGATCATAATAAAGACCAGTCATATTACAATTCCTAATTACCTGCTGATGATTTTCGTCATCATCGGTAAGAAATTTTGTTTGGACATTTCTGTCGCGTATCATTTCCTGAAAGTCTTTGGCTAACGTTTCTGATATTCCACCAAGAGCAATACCGTGCGAGATTCCTTTGTCTACTATTTCGGAGATTTCAAACCATGAGCCATTGAAAAGGTCTTTCCTTCTTACTGGTGTATACATATCTATTAGAATGGCATCTGTCGTTTCCTCTTTTAATGCATCAACAAGCTCTTTTAGGGTTCCAAATTCTCCACCTGTCCAATAAATGAGAACTCCCAGTAAATGTGGGCACCCACTGGACGCTATTCGGGACAATATTGTTATTCACTTTCTATTCTTTTTAAATAAATATATTTGTATTATTTCAAAAGATATATGTACATGTATACCTGTAACCTGGATTCCGGAGGTTATTTTTTTGCGGCAAAGTTTTATCAAACCGTTAGCACGGTTTATTTTATCCTAGGTATTTTGAAAACGGACCTCTGGAGCCTGGGTAGTATACCTGATAAATTTAATGCTAATAAAATATATTGGAAACTATGCATTAATGTATGTTTATAAATATGCAACTAAGTGTAATGTCAAAAACATGGGTGATTGCATAGCATATTTATGCCCACTGGAATTTATCTGTATTATTGTATAATTTAATAGGCCGTTTCCGAGTTCCCCCGGGCCTCTGTTTCAAAACAAGGGTTGGTGCTCAGCCTGTAATATGGAAAATTTTTCATTCTCGTGCAAATAAAACTCATTTTCACAAGAAAGGTTGTGCACCTAGCCTCATTTTGAAAGTGAGGGTTTTTGGAACTCGGAAGTGGCCTATCATGGCCAAGAAAAGAATTATAATAGACCTTTTTACCGATACGGCGGCCATATTGAATTAAAGTACAAACATTAACCACAAAGGACTGCAAAGGACCGCAAACGAATATGCCGAAGAACGTAGGATCTATAAAGACCTGATCAGCAAAAATGAAAAGTAGACATATTAAATTCTGCAAGCAGAATACTGCAGTGCTGATCGTACTACGAGAAAATTAACTCTGCAAGACATCAACACGACGCCGAAACAACTCATAACAGAGCGGGATTGTAGCCATAGACAGCTGTTTCGCCCTGTTTGGGGCTCGTCAGTATAGCGTAACAACCAGAGAAAACTCTGGTGATAAATATCCGCGCACTCTGATTTAAGCTCTCACCTAGAACTCCCAACACCCACAGAATCACGCCATACCACGTGTCTTCTGGGGGGCAAGAGTCCAAGTGTCAAGTTGAAATAATGATCGCCTTTTTCCAGAGAAATATACAGTGAAAGACCATATTTCTAATACTAAACTAGAAAACAGGCGATCATTATTACATCCAAACACGGGACAAAGATCTTTTTTCCCATTATAATCTAATTCTAAGAAAACTTTAAGAAAAAATGTCCCGAAAAGCGCTCGAAAATACAAACGAAATGTGCTCATGCCCCTGGGCATCCTATAATACTCCGTAAATCGAATTAATTTAATATGGCCGCCGTATCGGTAAAAAGGTCTATTATTGTAACAAGTCTGACTTTTGGTCGAGGTGTCGTGGGTCGAGGGTACTATGTCGAGGTTCGATTTTCTGTATTTTAATTTTGTTTTCGAGTTCAGTTTGCACAAAAGTTCAGTTTTTATTAGCGCTGATTCAGAGTGTTGACAGATGTGTTGTAATAACGGTGTACTTCCAAAAGTAGAATGGTTTTTTCTCTTCCACCAACTTTTATGGTCCACCCCTAATCACGATACTACCCGTCCAATGTTTATTAAGTACATGTATACTCTAAACACCAACAATAAATCCCTTGAAAATCCTGAAACGTGTCAACAGTTAAATTGATAATTTCTCTGAACAGCGGACGTGACGTCCAAGATCGCAGAAATAACTCACGGACCAATCATTGCCAGGTTGCTGTTTTATTAACAAAATGTGCCTTGTTTTCGTAAAAAAATTGCATCACTGCAAGAACCTGTGTTACGAAATGCGCTGCCTCGTGGTCTCGTAGTGGTCTCGTGGTCTCTAGTATCGTCATAAACTGTTTGGCTTTTTTCTTTGTCATGATTCGTAAAAAACAAAAAACAAAAAAATATAATAAAATAAATAATTTTTTTTCATGCTTTCCGCGTAAAGCTAGCGTTTCGTTTTAATTTTCCTGTGATTAGAAGTGGGGGGACTCACGGTGGTGGCAATGTCCCCAAAAAATACATGCAAGGCGATGGATTTGTAGAATATATTTTGCGCAACTTTCTTGACCGAAAAAGAAGAATCTTGCAAATAAGAATTATCTTAGTGCAATGAGCGCTACCCCTAACAACCACTTACACACACCTGTTTTCTAACAGTAATTTTCACGCAACAATCAATCAATCAATTAACAACTTTATTTAAGTGTCTAATCTTCTAGCTTGCCGTCAGGCCTACTAATCGGGGACACTAAACCACAACCTGTTTGAAGCATAAGTAACTTGACCAAAAGTTGGACTCCTTTTCTGAGTCAGCACTATTTAAAACTGACTGAATCGGAATTCGGAATGTAGATAACGGGTCGCTCAATAAGCTAGGGGTAAGACAAACTTAAAGCAAGGGGCACAAATACACCAACCCACGGCCTGGTCAGTACCTTACGCATGCACACAACCATATTACATGGAGAGTGAAAGCCATGGACAGCTGTCTCACACTCATTAGGGCTTATCAGCATGAAATGGCAGTCAGATCCCTGCTGTAAGGTTTGTTCACGGGTCCTTGACTGTATATGGCTGACACTGCCAGGGGAATTGCCAGTAAGATATGTCTGTATGCATGTGTAAGGGTACTGGCGTCACTGGCTTGGTTTCTTGTTTCAACTCGAAGTACACAGGGCTTTGATTTGCAAAGGTTCTACCACATGGCCTATGCACTGGTAAAAAGTTTTGGAAATTTCACGGTGTATAACGCAATCGTCTTTATGGGTACGCCAATTTGTACTTTTTTAAAAAGAAGCAAACTGGTTTCGCCATTAAAACGATTAAAGGTGCGACAAAATGCATTCTCGAACAGTTATAATGACTTCTTAAATTAAAGGAAGGCACTTACTAAGCTGAAATTTGTTCATCAGCTGTCTTACTGCCACTTGCTTTTCAGCGGAATCATTTAGTGTGGCAATCTGTATATGTATTAATACAAAAAACTTTAATTAATAGCCTGTTCCAGACCTTATAAAATTAGTTTAACTGAGCAAAAGGAAACGTAAATACAACAAACGTGTGGGTACTAGGGAGACACTGAGCCGGCGTTTTAGCGCAGACCCTACTAACTGAGAGCCTAGAAAAGGCTACAGGGTAAAAGAAAATTAAGCCATGCAATTTCGAAAGGTCTACGCTAAAATAGCTTATTAATAAGAATTCGCGTTCATGAACTCTTTCTGAGATGTGTTGACTTACTTTTATGACTTTGCTTGTGCCTGAGCCCTGTGTTCCCCCAGCCTTAACAACCACAGTCAAATCTGATGCCAAACCAGCGGAAAAGAGACCAAACACGACAAGGCCAACTAAAAACCATATTATGGCGAAGAACTTGGCCTTATTGGATTTTGGCGTTCGGTCTCCATACCTGCAAGAAGATCGAAAAAGGTTGCCCTAGTCACGTTTTTCTCATAGAGCGGGTTTTCAAGATTTTGCTTAATTTAGTACTACCTACGTGTACTGCGGAATTGAAAGCCGTAAAAGCTGGATTACCGGCTTTTGAAAGAGAATACTAGTAAAGGCATTGTAAAAACGAAGGCAGGTCCTGGTGAATAGTTTGGTTGGATACCTTCTCTGATATTAGATGGCTTAGTTTTCGATAGGATGTAGACTTTGATCTTATTTCTGTTGTTTTTGTGGCTTTTCTGGTGTAAACAAAACATTATACGAGTAGCTAACATCAACACCTCATGCAGTAAAGCCTGTTACTTACCCTAGCGTTGTCATGGTGATAAATGCCCACCAAAACCCCTCTCCGGCACCTTTATAAAATATCGGAGGAAATTCCTCTGGATTGGTGGTTACATCCTTCATAGAAAAATTTTTACTGTTAGACAATATCACCAAATTTTATTGCTGTTATTTGGATATGCAATTTCTTGGCCTACAGTTAACCAAAAGGCTAGCCCTGGCAGGCCACAATATGTAATTAAAAGAAAACAATTTACAAGATAGAGATACTGGGCAAGCCCACTTGTTCAGAGTTAGGCACCCCAAGATTTTTTTCGTTTTAGTGGTAAAGATAGGCGTGTATTTCATCAATGACGAGACATATCTGTTCTTTCTGTCCTTATGAAACAGTGGTACTGGTTCAGTACTAACAATAACCTTCTGATTAATAATGGATTTCTTTGACCAGATATCTGATGCACTAATCAGTTCTGAATGCTTCTTTCAGCTCCCTCCTTCTTCATCGAAATCGGTTGAAGCTTGTTATTTTATTTCTCAAGCTTTATCATATTTTGGCTACACCATTTGGCTACACCATTTGTTGAATGAGCACTTCATCTAAATTCGATTTCTTTTTAATTCATTTTCATTTCTCATTTCCTGATCAAATTTATTTTGATGATAAACATACAGAACTCACGTTAGCTTCATTTAATACTCACGTAATACACAAAATTGTTTTATTTTGTATTTAATTTAAGGAGTCAGTAGAAGTTGTAAAGTTATTCTTACCAAAACCCAAATCACCAAACCAGCCAAGATGGTCATGACTCCAGAAATTGCAAATACTGGCCACGAACTGAATACTGATACTGCGATCACTTTCTCCATGCCACCTGGAATAGACTTTCTTTGAACAACAGCTAGACCAGGCACTTCAATCACAGCTACGAACTTGCCTCTTGAAAAGCTCCCGCTAGCTATTACAACCGGATAATTTATATTCACATCTCCTTCTGAATCCGATACCTTAATTAAATTTGTTCGGCCAAAGGCGTGACAAGTTCCACAAACGTCAACAACTAGCTCCTCTATTATTTTAGACAACGAGATGTGCTCGTCGTCCAGGGAACTTGGATTTTCGACGACAGTTACGTTTTCGGGGCAGCTACAAGTTTCTGGAAGACACAAAAATATGGTAAGTAGCAGTTATTAGGATTTATACGTTTCTTATAAAATGGGTACAGCACAATCCAACCCTAGTGTACCGCATTTAAGACACAACTAAAATGCACCGTGAAGGATGATAGATATTGTGACGGTTTCAAACACCTTTTGTCTTCCTCCTCTCTAACTTAGGAGCGAAAGGGAGTGTGCCAAATATCGAGCATTCCTTTCACTTATGGGAGTGCCTTTTTTTTCATTATTTTACCACTGTTATTAGTTTGATAAAAAGATCAACAGGAAGAACTTATGACCCGTTTGGAAATATCAAAGAAAAACTGACAGAAGAAATGAATTCAAAGGTAACGCTTTTTTTATTTGTGTTAAAAAAATTACCTCCATAGGCGAATTCGCTAAAGGGACTGAAGCCCTTCCTTGTGCTAGCAGCGACCTTAATCCTGTACTCAGTGTTAATGTCCAGCCCAGTTAGAGTCGTCTGAGTTGAACAAGTCATGACTTCTCGTGTTTGCCAGGTACCATCCTCCAATTGATACTCAAAAATGATCTTATACCCAGTTATCTCACCGTATAAAAGGGGAGGTGGACTCCATGTTACGTTCATGGTGTTGGTACTTGTAAAACTGACAGCTTTGACATCAATTGGAGGCAAAGGCAGAACTAGAGAATGGTAATACAGAGCATCAGTTGGCGATACAGGCCTAATGCTATTACGCCCAAGAAACCGGCAGGTAACGGGATATAAAAATGACTGACTATACTTGAGAGACTTTTCAATTTTTATCATGCAAGTTATTTAAATTAAATGCGATGTCCATCACAGTGCAGTACTCATACCATCGTTCGAGAGACTTAATTTCCTTCTAAAAAGATACTCTCTTTGAACCATTTAATGCCGAGGCATCACAGTTAACACAGCACAGGTTAGGAGATTCGTTTCCGCAAATACTATTAATAATTTTAAACGGCTTCCTTTAGGCGAACACAAGATCATCGTATGTCAAATACATTCCTGGGGATAATAGCTGTACTTCAACGAAACGTAAAAACACTTAGATATCCTGGAAAAAAACAGATTTTCGACAACTAACTACTCTTCTTGTCATTCTTATACCATCTTTTTTTAGTGCTGAATTTCGGCGAACTTATTAATTTTCATGCTTCCACTTTTGAATTCGAGTTTCGCTTTCCTTTAAGGCCAGAATATTTGAATTTTATGGTTCCCAAATTGACCTTTGGGCCGAAATCTATACAAACCCTCTTTGTTTCGGTAACTCCTTACCTTCGTCATCAGTCGCTACGTTGAAACAGTCGCTCCAGTTTCCTGGGCCAATTCGAGTTCGTCCGGCGAGCCGAATACAGTAAGTGGTGTATACTGAAAGACTGGTAATGTCTTTTGATAGCTCATCAAGCCCAGGATCGATTGTAACAGCTTCTTGATAAACACCACTACTTGCAATTTGGTATAAAGTCATTCTGTAACCTAACAAGTATCCATGGATGAAGCCGGGAGGTATTTGCGTCCAGTTTAAAAAGATGCTTGTTGAACTAGTGTTGAACCCTTCTGTGATATTTGGTGGTAAACTTGGAACTTGAGAATAATGAGAACGGTTCGATAAAAATCAGAAATTTACCCTGTCACTTTTATATTTGCTACAGTTAAAGCGTTTCAGGCGTTCAGGCTAAGTAGTAACCATAAAATATAGTAAATCACACATGCTGTAGAGTAAAGGTTAGAAAATTTTTCACACAAATTTATCAACTCAACTTCCATCACTTTTTAACATGTGTGACAAGTTACGATTACAATACATGTACCTATGGAGCCTCTCCCTCCTCCCAGTATAAATACCCACCAAATTTGAAAGTGTGTGCGAAAAAAGAGAGTTGTCGCTCTGGCGGATTGCGAGAAAGTAAAATTTAATAGGCTAATGTTCGGCTGCTTTTTTTTTTATTTTTATCAATTTTGTATGTAACAAAACACCATGAGATGAAACTGCATTTCAAGGCCTCAACATTTTCTTTAGATATGAGCAAATTATATCGATAGCATACTTATTCGAATTCACTGTGTTTATGACCCTCACATTTCTTTCGAAATTTTTCCAACCGCTCTCATTGAATTTGTTCGAACTTTGCCATAATCGAGGCAACCAGAGTCTTCAAAGATTACAAATTTTAACATCAACCTATTGTTTTAAGTCCAGATGGCATTACATTATTTTGGATGGTTTTTTCCCATTCTTTTTATCTCCCCTCTCATGTTTGTATTGCTGCCTTGAAGATCACTACAATGTTAATTTTCAATTTAATTAACGTGAAACAAATCTCGCAACAGACTCTTTGACTATTTCAGTGTTATTCTCGCCTCCCTCTTCAGTTAAGTCCCAAACAACAGCTGGTAATGGAGGCTAATCTCGGTTTATATTGCACACAGCGGACAGAAAAATATTGCAAGAATGCAATGCAACCGCATATGATTTTGTAAGGGAATTTTGGACACATTCATGTTACAAATCGTATTTTAAATCAGTCTGCGTTTTCGAAAACCAAACTAAAAAAAACATATATTATGTATATGCTAATAGGCTAATACACTATTGCTAGACGATGCAATAACAAAGAAATATAGTGCTTACCGTCCTCGTCTGTGCGAACACAGACAATGTCGCTTGAATTCCCGTCTCCTTTGCTATTAAAACCCACAATCTGAATGCAATAGTCCGTAAACTTTTCAAGCCCCTCCAGAGTCCAAGCCAAGATATTTTCCACTTGGACAACATTATCTGTAAACGAAAGACTTCGCCGTTTTCGCCTAGCAGCATTTTCTTTTTTGTAGGCGATACTATACCCGAGTATAATTCCGTGCTGTAGCTCTTCCTCAATTGGATTCCAAGATACAAATATGCTTGTAGAGCTGGCATTGTTGGCTGTTAAATTCAAGGGTGGGCCACCAGGAACTAAAAAGGAAATTACAGACATTTTTTGTTTTCAAGACAATCCTATACAAAACGAAGTGAATCCTAGAATCATGTTTCTTCAGGCAGACTTAATAAGGGCCTGTTTATATGGAGGTGGGGGACCCCAGATAGGAGAGGTAACATGCGACGTGTCACCCCACCTATCATGTAAACGTGATCATTGAGAGGGTCTCAATGAGGTGGTTGCTTTTACGGTTATCGGCTTACATATTGGCTCTTTTACGGCTGTCGGTTTATTTATTTCAGTTACGGTTAAAAAAAAGCTAAAAATTAATTTCTTTTGTTTCAAAGAGTAAAATATTAATATTCTTTTGAAAAATTTTAGTATTTGATAGATCATACTTTCACGTGTTCCACTTCTAATATTATTTTACCTAACCTCGTTCCCAGGGCGCTTTTCCCTCCAAAGCCACCGAAAAGCGCCCTCGGGACGAGGTTGTGTTTTACCCATAGAAATGTAGACGGTTAATTTAAAAAGAATCTTCGTGAAAAAGCAAAAGCAGACACGCGAACGCTCAACTCGCGGACGGGGGCGCGACATCCAGTTATAACCAAAATAACAAAATTCCAGGGTCCAGTTATATTTACGATAGCGAAGGACCCTTTGCCTTGTCCCTAGGCCCCATTAATCTGCGCGGCCAATGCGTTTCTGGTCACGTGGTCCGAGCTAGTTTTGTCTCGGATATCCCATCCAAATGCCTTGACCGAAAGACACCGTACAGGGGCTAGGCGTGGCAATGTGTGGACTTCTACAAGTCGACCTCGGCTCCCATAAGTACTTAAAGGTGAAAAAGGACTTGTAGAAAGTGTATACAATGTCTAACGTAACGAGAAAAGAGAAAAACAGGGAATTGTAGTTTATCGGCAACGTGTTTTACAAACAGTGACATCTCACTGCGTTTTGTTTCACTACTATTTCGAGCGCATGACCTCCTGAAAATGGGAAATATTAATCCCCAACAAAAAAATCAGATTTTCACTGAGGAAAAAATTAGTTCTTGCAAACACGTTTCTACGGGAGTTTTATTTTGCCATCATCAATATAAAACTCTCACAAAAACTTCATACCACGCGGTTGTTTAGTATAGAATTCAATAATTTAAAGGTACTTACTATCCAGCTGGCTTTCAACAACAACAGGGGTAGTTTCAGATCTAGCTGCTGCTGGGTCGATAAAGACTAATTTTCTGTTTTGCCGCTGATTTTGGCGAGACTTTACAGTTTTTAGACCAAACTTCCTGACTTGCTCGTTTAGATCAAGAAAACAATAACGTTTTTCTTGAATGTTGAAAGTGTCCAATGCTCCTAGTGTCTCGCGTTGCGGGAGGCTCTTTTGATTGGCCTTTTTTCACCCGTTGGAAAAATACTAACAACAGCTTTCAATACTGACATCGATTAACTCATATGTTAGTCTCTTTCGCAACCGTTCTTACGAGCCTAAAAACGGCTGCAAAGGAGACTACTCATGCAAACACTGGATGGCGAAATTGGAGATGTCAACTCGTCGTACAAAACACAGGCTAAGTGAGGTCAAGTAAGACTCTTGTGGATCCTGAAAAGGCGCTTGGCCTAACGTGCGTAAGGAGTTAAAGAAGCCGCGAAGTAAGAGACGCAACCGGTCATAAGTGAGTTTAACAC
>NC_133212.1:12784199-12794199 GCF_958299795.1 Porites lutea
AAACACATCTCCGGGAAACTTAATTTTTATCCGCTGAAAGCTACGGCTACTATCGTCATTTTTCTTTCTCAGTTGCACTAATTTCAACCATGGAGAGTAAATCAACCAATCAATCAATCAATCAATCAATTAATCAATCAATCAATCAATCAATCAATCAATCAATCAGTCAATCAATATCAATCAAAGAAACGAACCTTTCTCTCCAGTGAATACTGGCAAACACGAACTGCGGTTCGATTTTCCATATTCATTAAATGTTGTCACATAAACACAGTACGCTACTTTTTCTTCGAGGTCTGTAATATCAATTCCTCCTGTCTGGCAGCTGGAGTATACCAATCGTACCACCGCACCTGGGTCCCCAAAGTTTGTCACTTTTACAATGTAACCGCTCATTGGTCCATCAAAGAATTCGAGGGGTGGTTCCCACTTAATACGTATGTAGTTGTAACTTGTGTTAAATGCTTCGAGGTATTGGGGAGGTCCTGGAGGACCTGTATGGAAAGGAAAGAATTTAAAGGTAGTATTCAACACCAGCATTATAAAAAAATCACATATGACTCCTTCCTTGGGGACCAGTAAGCCGGGCGGTTTTAGGAATGTTTTTAATAGGAGGGTCAATTGAGCAAGTTACATGATTGCACTAAATTTGAAGTCGATTAAAGTACGGTAATTAGATTTTCTAAAGAAAACAAATTTAAAGATAAGCCAATTGTAGCGGGGGCAGAGGTGAGTCGATCGGTAAACAAACACAAATTTACTCTCTGACCACGCGAGGATAAGGGCCTTTACAACGATTTCCACCAAAAGCCAGTCTACTCTGTCATAATTCTTTAATAATGTGGCTTGGAATCACGTAAAAACTGAAATAACAATACAGCGAAATATCTATAACTAACCAAAATATATCTGGACGCGAAAAATGGGGGCGTAACCCAAAATAAAATTTACAATTAGCGACTCAAAAGGTTTAAGGATAATCAGCAACATAATATGGAATACAATCAAACTACATGACGTGTGTAAATAACGGATAGCGAAAACATACCTCTTTTTCCTATCTGAACTCTTTTAAAAACTCTAAAATAAACGTGTCTTTCTCTCTTCCAAATAACCTGTCTTTCTGAGTGTACGATTGTGTTGATTGTGTAAGATAATATCTGCGTTAATAACTGTTACATAACTACGACGCAGATGTTACGCAACGAAAAGTAACGTGATTATAGCAAATCACTTACACCAATCTTGCCCGCTCGGGTAGCCAATCAAAACATAAGACTCGCTTCATCTTACTAGCCTTGAGGGACCACCATATCATTAACATTGTATGACATCTAAGGAAAATCATGTGAGCTTACGCATATGGATTAAATAACGTTAAAACACTAAAAGCGAGTTCGAGTGCAAGCAAAAATCATTAGGCTGGTTGGAAAAAAGAATGCGCTGTCAATTTTAAAATCTTCGTAAAGAGTAAACAAACGATTTAAGGACCAAAAGCTGAAACATGTCTAAACGATCTTTAGTTTAAAAGCTTTGGATGCGCATATAGTATGAGTGACAACAATTGTGGGCACCGTCGCCATTTGAGAGGGAGATCTTAGAAAAATTTACAAGGAGAACTGGAGGGCCTGGCAGCTCTTACTTTTACCAACTATTCTCCATATCACAAACTGGGTCTTTGCTAGTAAGAAGCATGGACTTCAAATGCCTCTGTAAGTGTCCTGGCCTCTAGCTGCATGGGTCATGGTATCCGTAAGGAAACTTGAACACGTCTTAAGCAAAAGAAAAAATGGTAGTTTATCTCATGTCTCCTTGATTAATTTCACTTTTTCGAATATTATATCAAGTACCTGGTAATTTCCCGTAAATCTCTACCCTCATGCAAGGAGATTGTTGCCACAATAAAGGCCAGAATCGTAAAGCTTTAGCCATAATCGCGTCTTGTAGAGTAAACTTTTTAACATTTTTTATGTGAAAATTTTCGCAATGAAATCTTTCAACATGACTGGTCGTTCAGTGAATCAGAAGATCCAAATTTGGTATGGTCTAGAGCGGTTTTCACTTGACTGTCGAAAGTAATTGGTTTTGGTTTTGGTTTTGGTTTTACTACGCCCTTTGGTTGGCTAGTGTATTTACTTTGGTTTTGGTTTTACGACAGTCAAGTGAAAACCGCTCTAACTGGAAAATAAAATATTTGAGCGCTGTTAACACACATGCTCCTTTTCGAACTACACGTGAAAAATTGAACAAAACACCCTGGATTAATTCAGCCTTGAAGAAAGGTATGCGCTGTCGAGATGCTGCTAAAAGGAAAGCGATAAAAACAAAGAATCCTCAAGACTGAGGCAATTACGGAAAGCTCCGAAATCGAATCAACAATAAAGTGAAAACCACTAAGGCATCCTGTTATCACAATAGTTTTATTCAATCAGAAGGAAATGCTCGAAGGACTTGGAAAACTATTAACAAACTCATGTCTTGTCGTCAGAGCAACCAGACAGTAAAGGATGTGAAAGTAAATGACATCTTTATCTGTAACTCTAACGACATTTCCCACGCCTTTAACGAACACTTTCTAACTATTCGGCCCAGACTAGCGCGCGAAGTACCATTAACTTCGGACGAGGAGTCTATTTATTTAAAAAATATAACTGAAAATTACAACAAATTCTGTTTTCGTCTAACTACTACTAGTGATGTCTTTACCCATCTAAATAGATTGTCAAAACCTAAAGCTACAGGGCTAGATAATATCTCTGCCAGGTTGATTCGTGAGTGTACTGATATTATTTCAGGCAGGTTATGCGATCTGTTTAATAAATCTGTGATCTCTGGCATATTTCCTGACGACTGGAAATGTGCCCGAGTGACTCCGTTATTTCAACAGGGCGAGTCATTTGATTTAAACAACTACCGACCTATCTAAGTCATTTCCGTAGTCGCCAAAGTGTTCGAGAGGATTGTGTACGATCAGTTATACTACTTTTTAAATAGTCAAGAAATCATCTTTAAACAACAATCTGGTTTCCGGTGTCAAACACTCAACTGTTACTGTACTTCCAGAAGCCACTGACAGTTAATTGGGCGTTTAATATCGATCGTGGCTACGTCAATGCCGTAGTGTTTCTCGACTTAAAAAGGCATTTGACACTGTTGATCATGAGATATTACTAATTAGAATGAATCAGTGTGGAATTCAAGGTAAAACTCTTGATTGGTTTAAATCGTATTTGACGGATCGCACACAACGGTGCTCAGTTAACGGTTGTCTCTCTGACTTCACCACTCTTAAATTTGGTGTGCCACATGGAACGATCCTTGTCCCTCTTTTATTTCTAATTTATATCAACGATTTGCCCAACTGTCTGTCGCTCAGTATACCTAGAATGCGTGTTGATGACACCCAATTTTCTGGTTCTGATTTGCATTTGATTCAGTCTAGTCTATCTCACGACCTTGAAAAGCTAAGCACATGGCTTGTGTCTAACATACTTACCTTGAACGCTACAAAAACTGAATTTATGTTGATCGGCTCCCGCAAAGATTAAGTACTCTATCTGATACACTCGAAAAATTTATTGATAATGTTCCGATTGAACAAGTTTCATCTGTGAAATCACTTGGAATATATATCGATGAAAACTTAACGTGGCATTCCTACATTGATAAACTGTGAAAAAAGATCGATTCTGCATTGGAGCCATAAAGCGAGTTAAGCCATTTGTGCCTCAATCCTCCCTACTCAATATATACAACTTACTAGTTCAATCTCACTTTGATTACTGCAGCCTAGTATGGGGTAATTGTGGCAAAACATTATCTATTACAAGCTACAAAAAACTACAAAACCATCCTGCACGAGTAATAACTTCATCAAACTTTGACGTAGATGTCGATTCCATGTTTCACAAACTCAGCTGGAAAGACTTGAATTGTCAACGTCAAATTCAGAACGCCTTACTGGTTTTCAAGTCTTTAAACGGGCTGGTTCCCGCATATCTCACGTCTAAATCAAACTATTCTTTGAGGAACTCCGTAAACAAACTTGTTGTCCCCTTTCCAAGAACTAACTACATGAAAAATAGTTTTAGTTACAGCGGCGCAAAGCTTTGGAACAGCTTGCCCTGTAACATAAGAGAGTCTGGTTCATTAATCAATTTAAACGCCTTCTCTATCATAATTTTTAAACACGGCATTCATGGAAATCAGGTTCTTTTAAGTGGCATATAGTTGTAAGTTAATATATTGTTAGGATTTGGATTTTTAGGTTTTAGGATGTTAGTCATTGTATTAGAATTTATTGTAATGATTAAAGATTAAAGATTAAACGGAAAAATGTTAAGGGAGAATCTTTTAAATGAGTTAAGATAAGACTTTGGCCGGTTTAACTGACAATGACGGAGCTCAAAAATTATTGTAATGTAGCGGCCGGAATGTCTCACCTGTGCCCTCCGAGGGAGGTTTGTTGAGAAACGGCGGCTGTTGTTATTCGCAAGAGTAACACTTTATATTCTTGAGCTAACAACTAAGTGATCCTTAACGTATAGGTAGATGACCGCAGGATTACAAGGACGCAAAACAATAAACGAATCCCATTTTTGGTAACAACAACAACAACAACAACAACAACAACAACAACAAAACAAAGAAAGAGAAAGAAAAGAAAGAAGAAAAAGGGCGTCTTTCGCCCGAAGTCGCTCTTCAGTAACAAGACTAAAAGTTCACGAACGTTGCTGCTTTACTTAGTTATTACTGTTTTGCTGCTTTAGTTTCAAATATACATGTAAGCAGCGAAACTATTGTTAATATAGTAAAGTTCAATGACTTTTAGTTTACACTTAGCGAATTTTGAAGTCTAACAATGTTTAACATTGAATAGGATGAAGTTGTCTCGGAAGGCTAATGAAACTCATAAAAACTCATTGGGTTGCTGATCCTCAATTAGTGATGAAATGCACGTTAGTATTCCAAAGTGTCATGGGATAACTCCGGAATCGAAAAAACTCATTTACACTTCTGTAAACGATATTTAGAAGTCCATAACAAATCATCCAATGTTGCATGCAAATCTGAACTTGGCAGATTCCCTTTGATCATTGATATAAATAACAAGATACTTAATTACTTAAACTATCTCCAAGAAAAAGATGAAAATTCTATAGTTAAACAATCTTTAAAAATATCTGTTGACCTTTATCATAGTGGTCAAAATAGTTTTTACTCCAGTCTTAAGAAGATGACTGACTACTGAATAAATGTAAAATTAAGCAATATGTAGATCTTATGCAAAAGAAATATATCTCTTACTGGAATCATACCCTTCAACATTCACAAAAACTTAACTTTTATTATAAAATCAAAACGAATTATAACCCTTCTGCCTACCTAGATCTAACAAGAAGCAACCCTTCTAGGAAAACATTAGTAAAACTGAGAATAAGCAGTCACAAACTTAGGATTGAGACAGGTAGATACGACAATATACCACGTGACGAAAGGTTATGCAATCTCTGCAATTGTAACAGAATTGAAGATGAAACTCACTTTCTATTAGATTGTCCAAGTTTTTCTTCGATAAGAGATATGTTCTTGTCTAAACTAGAATCTAAAATACCGTTTCTACGACTACAATCACATGAGTCCTTATCATCACATCTGATGAATTCTACTGACTATTTTATTAACATCCAATTAATTTCATTTATATCAACTTGCTTTGAATTGAGAGACAAACTTATCTCCGGAAAAATTAATCCTTCTGATGGTTAAAAATAAACAATGATTAATACGTTTCAAATTATTTTAAATATTTAATTTACAAGGAATCAATGATTAATTTCAAGTAGCTTTTGTAATACTGTAATATTTTGTTATGGTCATGCAAATAAAGCTTATTGTTGTTGTTGTTGTCAGAGCTATAAGAATTAAGTGCACGAAGAAGACAACTTCACCTTCAAGCTAGCCTCCCACGCAGACGTTCTTAGGGGTTCGTCACGCGTTCCTACCCCACAAAGGAACGCGTGACGAACCCCGTCGGTGCGCGAAGATATATTCTCTCTTGATATTTATGATGAGGCAGAATAGTAACATGCATTATATAATATCAATTAATAATAATAATAACAATAATAATAATAATAATAATAATAATAATAGATAATGGATAGAGGGTTAGTATCTAAATATCTGTCATGAAACACACTGTCTTGAATTTTTCCTCCAAAACCAGTACAGCAGTAGCCTTAAAGGAGTTCAACAAACCCGTCCCAGCACAGATGTAGAAGGCCTAAATGTAATAAAGTCCTAAATACATTAACATTTGGTCTTAAACGTAATAAACTCTTGAAAGTGATAACATTAGGCCTTAAATTTATTGACGTCGTTTTTACGCCATCAATGACGTAAGTAACACGTCATTGAAGGGGCTGTGTCATTTATTGAACAAAAGAAATGTTGCGAGCTGTTGGCGCATAAGTGACCGGTTTCAAACTTTGCGAAACAACTCCCAACAACACGCAACAACATGCAACAGGGTGTGCAAACGGACGCAACATGTAACATCCAACAATGTTGCGTCAGTTTGCACGAGGCTTTATTCCTACTACAAAAGTTAAGAATGGAAGTGATTCTCCCAGGAAAGCGCGCGAAGCAAATTAAGGATCCTTGAGCCTCTGGCCATTAATAACCGTGATGACTGATCTATTTTTTGCAACTATATTTAGTATATAGCATACCTTTATTTGTTTTTCTGCTATCTTGTGCTTTTTTAAGTAAAAACGCTTACTACGTCACTTCCGTCCACTGTAGTACTTCATTTTTGTGATCTTCCTAATAAACCTGATAAAGACTGATATTTGCCAGTCAAAATGCTCTAACCAGCGTCCATTGACGTTGTTTGATCAGTCCTTGCAGTTGTCTTTCTTCTTCTTTTCGTGTATTAGGCTTAGTAACAAGTTTTCAAAAACCCACAATTTCAATCTGTTTAATCTTCAAGTTTGTCTGTCTGTGCCCACGTTTTGTATTTACTGTGTTATTAATACCTTCTTATAGTGTTTCGAGGAATCCTTTAACCAACTAATTGGTCTGATTATCACAAACCAATAAAAGAAGATAAAAAAAACTTCAAAAGATATGGTTAGTATGACTTCAACACTTTTAATGCCTAATGTTATCAGCTTAAAGAGTTTATTACATTTTTAAATGTTACATGTAGTAATAAACTTCCTTTACGTCTTTATTACATTTATGGCAAAATGTTATTACATTTAAGACTTTATTACATTTGGTTTCGTTTATTACATTTAGGCCTTCTATCCCATAATGACTGTCTTTTAAAGTTTTTTGTAAATAGAAAGGGCAGATTACGTTTCTTTCTTTAATACTTACTGCATTGATTGCTGGTACTATTGCAACTCTGACCCCAGACCACCTTATCATGCACCTAAAACATAAATGAATGAGATATTGTTAATGAAAGGCATATTGGTAATTAAAATAAAGAAAGAGCAAGCCGTACCATCCCGGACTAGTGGGCACTTACATTGCCAACAATATCACAGTAAATCCCGGAAACTGAGAAGCAAGCTCGAAAGTCTTTTTGAGTTGTTGGGAATACAAAAGCTAGAACAAAAAATGTGTTGATATAATTGTTATCGTTTTTCTTCCTTTAGTCTGTTTTTGTTGTAATAAAGCACCTTCGTTTATGTACTGTATGAAACAATACAGTTTCGGTAATTTCTGTAGCACATTTAGATAGTTTGCCAAGAGAGTTTTCCCTTCTAGAACTTTAGAATTAGTACATATCAAGACCGTGAACATTGATTGTTGACCTAATTAGAGGCATAATTTAAATTAAAATTACGACAAAAATTAGTATTTATTGGGATGAAGATCGAATAGATTAAAAAAGAACATAAGATACTGACAGTACTTTATCGCTAAGACGAGTTCCAAACCACCAGGATCTACCTTCCAAAAACCTGGGTAGAACGCTGAAACTGTTATTGTAACGATATTGTTTTATAAGTAATTATCAAATTGCTTTCTTCCGTTAGTTTATTGACGAATAAAATAGTTCACGCGCATTAAGAAAATATAAATCTTTCTGATCGTCGAAATTCCAGAAATTTCAACTGTTATTTTGTTTGTCTTCCTATTGATATAGTTTATTGCTAAGGAAAATGTAATACCAATTTTGGCAGGGATGACGAACAACGTTCTGTTAACTGAGGGAAGCATCCTTGATGCTTCCTACAGGATAGACGTACATAAAAATATTCAGATTACCTTTTCCTTTTCTTCCCTTGTAAATTTAATAATAGCATTAGGTACTAGCTGCTGCTACTTGATTCGTGATGTCTTTGCTGCCGTTACCGTCAAGTACAGTGATAATAATAACAAAAATAATACAAAAATATCGATCTATAGACATCCACTTCAGTTTAAACTTTATAAGAAAAGTGAGGTTGCTCTACTGTTTCAATTTAAAAGAAGTTTGAATGCAAGACAAGAAGAGTATCAAAAATTAAACTGCTAATTAAGAAAGGGAAGCTCTAACGAAAAAAAAATTCGCGAGGAAAAATATTGATAAATTCGTTTTTGTATTTTAGATCAACTTTTGAGTATCAGCGACTGCGATGCGAAAAATAGAGCTGAAAAAATGTTATAATCACGGTTTTGGGGAACACAGAATAGTATTAAGCTGTGATACTAATAAGATATGTCTTTTTTGATGTCATGATATTGTTGTTTCTTTTTCGATTTGATTGAAGCGTAGAAAAATTAGCAAACGATCGACAATTGTCTGCGACGACATTATCTAGAATATTTTAGTCCCTGCTTTGTCAGTTTTCTAATAACATCTAATTTTCAAGCTGAGGTTGAAACATGGCGGAATGAATTTTAACATCCAAAACTGAATACCTACCAGCCAAATAAAAATAGCGAAGGCCGTGACATTCCACATTTTTAAACCCATGATGACATTTCTTCGCCTATTTAGCCAACTCCTAAGCGGAAAAAAGAGCCATGATATGAGGTGTACGCGAAAGTCAAGGATATAATTTGCCTGGTAAATATTACTGAGATGTTTGGATTAGTCGCCTTATAATGAACTAGCAGGTGATATTATTTTCCTTCTGAAGAGCTCATGGCTGGATTGTCGTCCTGGGTCCAACAGAAAGGTCCAGTTGTTTAAATTTTAACGATTAACGTCACCATTATTGTTTCGTCACAAAATGTGATTTCAATTTAAATCTAGAAAGTTAACTGATGAAGAAAATTTAACGGTTGTATTGAAGTGTGGACAGATATTTCTACATGTAACCACAAGTTATCAGCGAAAATTATAACAAGAAGCGAGGCCGTTCCTGCACAAGTACGTACGCGATAAGGGTCAAGTTTAGATTGAAATAAGGGAAAGAATATTGCAAGTGAATATTTCGAAAGTCTCCGGTCAGCAAAAATCAAGCATTCTTCTCTCTGTTTTTGTGTTATGAACCTTTATTACTGTTAATAGCTAAATAAATCCTCCGAAACGGTGCACGTCCGTGACTGTCTTGTCGAATCGTTACCATCCAAAACCTTCTCAAGCGATCATAACTTTGATTAATAAGGGCCTATAATTGAGGCTTACAAAGACCGCCCGCTGCGTCTCATATCCCGCTTTTTCAATTCAAGAGAAAGAGTTAGAATAACGCGAAAATATGTAGAATATGCACAAAAGTGAGTGCAAAAAAATAAGAGAGCACGTTTCCCTTTTTCAAAGTACTATATTGCAGAACCTTCTGTAATTGCCAATATCATGTGCATAGTGTATTACTGTTATCAGTTTTAGGATTGCCAAAATAAACACTGTAAAACTTAATTTAAACTTACCTATATTCACTGGTTGATTAAGGAAAGTAAAATAAATTTTAAATTATTACAGACAGCATCCTAGGAAATCGTAGGGTACAATGTATGAATAATACGCACTTCATTTCGCTTTATAACTTGT
>NC_133212.1:12799199-12829199 GCF_958299795.1 Porites lutea
TGCTGATGACGCGTCACTACCCAGATCTCGATAGTCCCTCTGATTGGCTGAAGCAAATCTGCCATGTAGTAGGACCAATCAAAAGCATTACCCAGATCTTGACAGTGATACGTCATCAGTATGGCCATTAGTTTGCAATACCATAGTCCCCCTCTACTCGCTCAAAGCAATTCTCAAACCCCAACGACGAGGTGTTTAGTCGACCTAAATGCACGACACAACCGTAGAACAAGTCTGAACATTAAATAACATGTTGCCAAATAAAATTTCACACCTTGCTACCGTTCATCTTCATGACGGGTGTCCATCCTCCATCTCCACATCCAAAATCTCCCATGTGACAAAGAATTTGAGTAGGTCTTGAATCAAAGATGACTGTTACTACCTGGCTTTGGTTCAACCTACACACAGAGACAGTTTTTGTATAGAAAATCATGCGACATTAATGACACGAGAACACTAGTGATCCCTTACTCCAACTGGACCCAACATTTAAAGCTTCGTCCCCTTGTTGCTTCAAACCCTCCAAGCTACATCGTCCGAAGGCAATTGAACGGTAGTATTCCTAAAGTTAGACAAAAAATCTGAGATGACAATTTTGCCCAAATGACCTATTATGATAAATGAATCAACTGAGCCTCACCTCAAATCAGGCTCTACTTTTGTTTTGCTTGGTAAATAATATTCCGAGGGGCGAGGCAAAACGAAATAGAGCCTGATCATTGCTCGACCATGCAAGAGAAAATGTATGAAAGCTGCTAAAATTGGGCCTGATCTCTAGGTAAATGAGCCTAGCGCTTTTAGAAGTTACATGATCCAATAGTATTCATTACTGAGCTTATGAAATATAACATGTCGGTTGGAACTGTATGTAATATACAACTCTTTTACAGCCTCCTTCTCAGGCTCTCAGCGGCAAATCCATGGGCCTGGGAATGAGTTTGCCATGTCCTCCCCCCATAACCCGTAGTTAATGTACTTATATTCGTAGAGGGAATCTTTCTGTTTGTAAGCATTTGTCGTGAATTATATAAGTAGATGTTGAAAAAGACGTTGATCATGTTACCTACTTTTGTGGCTCAAAATGATACAAGTCTTGACATGACTTTATAGCTGAAAAAGAAATAACAATCCATTTTTCCTCTTTGAATCGGTTCAATTTCCTCATCTAAGATAATAGGAGACGATCTTCGCAATCCCAGTCGACATGCTGTTCACACTGGCTAGGCAGTTCGTCGGTCTGTTACACACAGTACCTCACAAAATTGAAAAGGGAACCGAGGCCGGAAAACTTAGTTCTCTCGCTACATTATTGCTGAGCGCGATTCGAAATTAGCACACAAGCTCGAGTTACTGATAAGGAACAAACTGGACAATTTCAAGTTTGTCTTTCTTGTCAAATAACATCGCGGATAATCGACTGAGTCGCGGTCATGCGGAAACGCAGGCTGCTGATTGTAGACTGTGCAGACACTGCAGACTGTCCTGATTGTGCAGACTGCAGAGTGTAGGCTGTGCAGACTTCGCACCGCTAGACTGCAGCCTGTTCAGACTGCAGACTTTGCAGACCTTACAGACTGTCCAAACTGTGCAGACTATCCGGACGGCAGACTGCCCAGACTGCAGACAACGAAGACTGTTGATTGTTCAGACTGCGAAGACTGTCCAGACTGGAGACTATGAAGCGGACTGTTTTGACTGCAAAGACTACGCAGACTTTTGCAGGATGTGCCGACCGTGCAAACTGTGTGTGTGTGTTTTTTTTTCACAAAAGCGTAACTTAACGTTTATTACCTACTTCGCAAGATACTCCAACAAAACCTTCTCTGCAATTGCAATAAAAAGTGTGATGGTTGAAGCTTGACAAACACGTACCTCCATTGCGGCACGGCGAGGAAACGCAAGAGGTCTGAAATAGTAATATTTCGAAATATCATCGAACATTTTCTACAAAAACAGATCAGTTATTTAGAGTAGATTATTACTGAATTTACAACTACCTTCAAGAAAGAACTTAAATGATGGGAGGTCTTGTTTCTTTTATACTTCTCGGGGTTGCTGTTCTTTTCAGAGGACAACAACTCGCACCAAATCTTTTCATCGGCTGCAGTTTCGATGGCGGCCAGATTAACAGACAAGCAAGAAGGATTTCTCAAGCAATTAATGTTGCAGGCAAGCTTGTCGGAGACAGTGAATGTTTCAAGTCTAGGAACATTTAGATAGTGATGATCGTCTTGCATGAAAAAATCTTGGCGAAACCCGGAGTACAAACCTGTAGAAAGGACAGTATTTAAAAAAATTCGAAAAACAGCAGAGTATCGAAAACGCTGAAAGTTATTAAAATATATTTTCAAAGCAAAAACGCCTTTATAGCGCAAAATGTTTTAAATCTAAAAAGAAGTTAATATTAGTGTTTTGTGGACACTGAAAAACACCAGGACAAGATTTTTAAAATTAATTCCTAAAATTTTTATAAAATTAATTCAATTTAATTTAGCAAAGAAAACCACGTTATTAAAAAATTGTGTTTTCAGATTTGTTATTTCAATTTGAGCGACAAAGAAAAGTGGCAATACAACCAGCAAAAAGAATCTTTTTTGGGCTCCAGCATGGTACGTGTATGAAAACCATAATCAAAAGCCCCTTCGTTCCATTCGATATACTTTCGAAGCAAAAATCACTCGGAGAATTTATTAGCTTAAATATCACGCATCTCTTGAATCAAATTCGGTTTCTAGGTATCACTTTTATCATGAATATCGACTGAAAATAGTTTAATAATGTTTGTTCTTAGAAGCCTTTAGACTCCTTTTGTTATCCGATGCATTGCCTAGTTTTGTTGTGCACTACACAGAATACAAAAAACTGAAAAGTTACTGACACAAACTTGTTGTGGCCGTTAAAAATGCCTGAAAAATAACAACTTCATAACAATAATAGGAACTGAGATAATCAAGCAAAACTGACCTTGTGTATAAGCTGTCTCAGCAAGTACTGACAGTAAAACTTTGAAAAGAAGAAACCAAGTGAATAATGAAGAACACATGGCCGGCGTCTAAAGTTACATTTTTGATATTACATTTATCTTAGACCAAGACTCTGCTGGAGAGTGGTTTGTTTTTAAATGTTAAAAACAATTTTTTGTCAGCACCAGCCAATGGCAGCTCAACCGACCTTCGTCAATTTCGCCAACCCTTAATATCATTAGTTTCCAACCTAGTCAAACCTTGCTTGCAAAATCTTAATAGGTACGTAATAAAAAAATATAGAGGATATTACACGGTGGCGAGAAGATATGAATTTTATGTTCGAGTGGCAAGAACAATATCTCACTCGTTCGCTTCGCTCACTCGTGAGATATTGTTCTTGCCACTTGAACGTAAAATTCATATCTTCGAGCCAACGTGTAATGTTCTTTTTATTATATGGAGAAACCAATTCAACAAAAACAAAAGGCGGGAATCGTGACGTCATTGAACGATACGACACTCACAAAGGTGACATGCGGAAAATACGTCTCTCGGGTCCCGGATGAAGTGGCGTATGGAATCTACGAGTGGTTTAGTTCCCAGTAAAACACTCCTCCATATAACTCGGAATTTCTATGCATTAGAGACGGGGAGGAAAATCGATGGGAATCGATATTGTTCTTTGCTACCAAGAAGCGATGATTGTACGAAATCGTTGTTGCTTTGACAGTGGCCGTGTATTCTGATAAGATTGTATCTGATGTGGGTGAAATTTTTCGACTAGAAAGAAGTTATGTGAAAAATAAGTGGGAAAAAATGAAGTAAGGACCCTGCAAAATGGAAGTGGAAAGCACACTGTCTCATTTCAACAGACAAACGTTGGTAGGTTTAAAGGTGGCTTGTGGGAAAAATATATAGCCCACGAGCAGGCTCACTCGAGCGATCACAGGTGGCCCAAGCGTAATATGGGCCACCTGTGGCGTAATATGAGAGTTTGTATGGGAAAAATAGAGTTTGAAACTTAGATGAAATAAGAAGTAAAAGCGATAAAAGTTATCAATAAAGTGTAAATATTGTCTCTTATTTTATTACATTGTCAGGTCAGATGATGTAAAAGTACTCAAATCGCGCTGAAACTTCGTAAAAACAAAGACAACGACTCCAGGTAACAATATTTACACTTTATTGATAGCTTTTATCGCTTTTACTTCATTTATTTCATGTAAGTTTCAAACTCTATTTTTCCCCTACAAACTCTCGTATTACGCCACAGGTGGCCCATATTACGCTTGGGCCACCTGTGGTGCGATTTCGGGGAAAATGTTTGCCGTGGAGACGATAGGCAGCGTCAGCCGGGGAGAATAATAAGGCGAGGAAATGGGCGAGTAAAATAATGGGGAAGGAATTTCCCCGAAATTTCACAAGTGAGTCTGCTCGTAGGCTAGTAGGAAATTAAAATGCCTCATCTTTCAGCTAAAGATGATACGTGGAGGGATACGATAGGAAATTTGGGTGGGCTAGTGGCACATCATCCTATTTCAAACCATTCTTAAAAGATGAACAGTAAAAGAGACGACCTTGGTTCTAGTAGAGAAAGCTGTAGACAGGTCAAACCTTTACCCTATTTCAGACCCAAAAATTTCGTTAGTCGCATAAACAAAACAACTTTCTTTAATTTACCAAACATTTTTTGATGGTACATTTGTCATCTTCAGAATTACATATTGTACTATGTGAAATCGCCGTTGAATTTAAATCGCGTGCGATGTAACAGCTTAGTATCCATTGCACAAACTAATACGTTATTAGACAAAGTATTACTTACGCTAACACACTCATTACAATTTTGATTTTATTACAATTTAAGACAGGAATTGTTAAATACACAGTATTGGATAGATAATATTAAATACAGGTTGTCGACTTAACCGAGTTATATCTACTTTGCAATAAATTTAAAATGATGTTAATTTTTGAAGAAATTCAGATAAACACTTCAGACAGTGTTTATCAAAAACCTCCCCCTTACCTCCCCCTTTAAGAACGTGCATTGTTTAGGATGATTTCCAAGGAAATAAGGAAATAAGAAGACTGAGACAAGCAACGATACTTTAATAACGAGAAAAAACAAGATGCTGATTGCCAGCTGCCTAATCTGGAGTTAAACCGTTGGGAGTTAATATTAAAATATTGTAACTGCATGTCATAAGAATTCCATGCGCTTGCATTGCTTTCGAGGCGAACTGGATCTGGTGGAGCGAACATGAAAGCCGAAGAAGACGCCAGTGAGCGGACGCGAAATTCGATAGTAACGAGATCTAGAGAAGCTATTGAATTATAAAACCGCATAAAGCCATTGTGGTTCGAAAGCAAACCAGAATAATAAGCTTCAATCGAGTGAACCATCTATTTCTCAGCTCTATCAGTTTCTTTCTTTTTTTCTTAGACTCCTGCGGGCAAAAAATGGATAGCGCTCGAGAAGCAACCTTTTAATTCTCATTACTGTGGTAAAATTATTTTACAAGCTTAATTTCAGATTAAAACAATTGTTATTTAATTTTCTCACCAGTTTATCACTACAGTTTTTCTTTAAAAGTCAATCCCTTGATTAACTCAACAGTTGCAGCTTGGTATAAATTTATAGAATCAATAGCTTACAACCCACTATTCCACATTCTTTATGTGGCTTATCCATTATCAACTCCTTTATATTACATATTGGGCTTATTATGTATAACGTTATATACATTAACCAAATACCATTCACTTTAAACGCAAAGCAAATCTCTACCCTCTATACTACCCTCAAGGCAACCGAGACCACAGTTGAGGATCGAGAATGAAAAGTTACAAGATCGGGTAACACTACGTGGAGTTAACGAAGTTGATGCACGTTCGGCAAGTGTACGGAATCGCGCGATCGAAAGCGTATTAGTCATGGAAATAAAGGTTACTAAAGCACTCTATACATAACAAAGCATAAAATAATTGATAACGGCGACGGAAGGTTAACAAGAGCGCAAAAACATTCATGTGAATACTTAGTGTTAAAACGAAGATACACCTTTAAACAAGTCGGTATAAATTTGGTTTACAACATCATGGTGAGAGCTACATTCCGTTTTTAGATTTACAGGAGGTCGGTTTTGCACGAAGCTCGCAAAGACATTTAAGTGTTTGCTATAGCGCGCGTTCGAAGTAATCAGTAGTAAGTTTATAATGAATATTAACGCAAGCCGAAGTAGTCAATGATAGTGGTCGAAAGTTACCGAAAGTACCCCGAAGGATTGCGAGGGTGTTCATTCACAAGTTGGCGATAGCGCGCGTTCCAAGTAATGGTATAAGTCTCTATGAAGATTGACGCCAGTCGAGGTAGTCAATGATAGTGGTCGAAAGTTACCTAAAGTACCCCCGAAAGATGGCGAGAGTTTACGATAGCGCCGGTTCTTTCAAATGGCAAGTAAACATGAAGATTTAACGCAGGCCGAAGAAGTCAACGATAGTGGTCAAAAGTTGTCGAAAGTAACCCCGAAAGATGGGGACAGTGTTCATTTCACTGAACGCAATTTTGTAAAGGCATTTGCACGCGAAATTCGATAGTAACGAGATCTAGAGGAGCTACTGAATTAAAACCGCATAAACCCATTGTGGTTCGAAAGCAAACCAGAAAAATAAGCTTCAATCGAGTGAATCATCTATTTCTCAGCTACCTGCGGGCACAAAATGGATAGCGCTCGAGAAGCAACCTTTTAATTCTCATTACTGCGGTAAAATTATTTTACAAGCTTAAATTCTGATTAAAACAATTTTTATTTAATTTTCCCACCAGTTTATCACTGCAGTTTCTTTAAAAGTCAATCCCTTGATTAACTCAACAGTTGCAGCTTGGTATAAATTTATAGAATCAATAGCTTACAACCCACTATTCCACATTCTTTATGTGGCTTATCCATTATCAACTCCTTTACATTACATATTGGGCTTATTATGTATAACGTTATATACATTAACCAAATACCATTCACTTTAAACGCAAAGCAAATCTCTACCGTCTACCCTCAAGGCAACCGAGACCACAGTTGAGGATCGAGAATGAAAAGTTACAAGATCGGGTAACATTGCGTGAAGTTAACGAAGTTGATGCACGTTCGCCAAGTGTACGGAATCGCGCGATCGAAAGCGTATTAGTTATAGAAATAAAGGTTACTAAAGCACTCTATACACAACAAAGCATAAAATAATTGATAACGGCGACGGAAGGTTAACAAGAGCGCAAAAACATTCATGTAAATACATAGTGTTAAAAAGAAGATACACCTTTAAACAAGTCGGTATAAATTTGGTTTAAAACATTATGGTGACAGCTAGAGGCCCTTTTTAGATTTACAGGAGGCCGGTTTTGCGCGAAGCTCGCAAAGACATTTAAATGTTTGCTATAGCGCGCGTTCGAAGTAATCAGTAGTAAGTTTATAATGAATATTAACGCAAGCCGAAGTAGTCAGCAATAGTGGTCGAAAGTTACCGAAAGTACCCTGAAGGATTGCGAGGGTGCTCATTAACGTTATAGTGTTCACAAGTTGGCGATAGCGCGCGTTCCAAGTAATGGTACAAGTCTCTATGAAGACTGACGCAAGCCGAAGTAGTCAATGATAGTGGTCGAAAGTTACCGAAAGTACCCCGAAGGATTGCGAGGGTGTTCATTAACATTATAGTGTTCACAAGTTGGCGAAAGTTACCGAAAGTACCCCGAAGGGTGTTCATTAACATTTTAGTGTTCACAAGTTGGCGATAGCGCGCGTTCGAAGTAATGGTACTCATAAGGTTCTATGAAGACTGACGCAAGTCGAAGTAGTCAATGATAGTGGTCGAAAGTTACCGAAAGTACCCCGAAGGATGGCAAGAGTATTCATTTTGACAAAGGCATATAACCATTTACGATAGCGCCGGTTCGTAGAAATGGTAAGTAAACATGAAGACTTAACGCAGGCCGAAGAAGTCAAAGATAGTGGTCAAAAGTTGCCGAAAGTATCCCCGAAAGATGGGGACAGTGTTCATTTCAATGAACGCAATTTTGTAAAGGCATTACTGTAAGCGTTTACCATAGCGCGTGTTCGAAGTTATGGTAGGTCTAGTATTTGAAGATTAACGCAAGCCAAAGTAGTCAACGAGTACCCCCGAAAAATGGCGAGAGTGTTCATTACAGTCATTTAAGTGTTTAGGAACACGAAGATTAACATTAAAGATATTTTGAATAGACCTATCCTTAATAATTTCAGAACACACAAAAAAAAGCCATTGTTGCCCAGTAGCAGTTGTTTCCGTAAGAAGGAAAGTCCTCCTTCGAAAATGTTGACTGCTACTGTAGCAGAATTCTACAAAGTTTTATTTAGCTTTTATATTACTGGAAAAAAAAAATTGTTAGATTAATTTTCTAAAGTATTTCATCTTGATCGCTACATCTTCACTTTAGCTGTATCGTAACACGCAGGCATTTCTTCAGATGTTCAACTTGAGAAACACGTCCTAAAACAGAAGAAAGTGCAATGTTTATCAGTAGACTGTAGAAATAGAGAAATTTGAGTACTGGTTATTTTTGTGCTCTTGTTTTTCGCGTTGGTTAGTTATTTAAGTGATTTACAGTCTAACAGCCCGTTATTTTTTGGACCGCCCCTGTTCGAACCCTGTTGCAAAAACTGGGGTTATTCAATTCTTCTCAAGAGATAACGTACCTTTCATTGTTGGTGTTGTTTCATCAGCTAGTACAGGTTCCACCAGATGACGATTTTTCAATCTTTGTAAACTATAAAAGTGCAATTTAAAAAAGGAACCTGAACTCAGTAAATATAACGACCAAAGTAAGTATCTGTTAGCAAAATATATATAAAGAATCTCAACGATAAAAAATTCAGGTACTTCTGCCAAACCCAACACCATTTTCGGGTTTAAACGTACTTTTTGCAATAAGCACATATAAGAAACTTATTTTTCTGGCTCCCGTTTGCTATAGAGATAAATGAGTTCATTTCAGTCGTTCACTTCTTTGTTCTCTATTCTCTCACTAGCAAACGACGCCGGGTACTACACATACGATGTTGTGCTCTTATTCTAGAGTATATCAATCCGAACTCCTCGAGCTCCTCGTGGTGCTCGACACCTAGGCCTAAGGAGAAAACCGGGGATTAATGCAAAGAAACATATCCCTTATACCTGAAGCGTAGAAAACGCCTCCCCACGTGATGAACAAAAATAACCGGGTAGATTCAATCTATAAAATAAAAAAGCTAAAGAAAAAGAAACAAGCGCTTAGAGGATGTTACCAACAGACGTAAATTGAACTAATACAACCTATTTTGATTTGCACCGATAAGGGATATAGATAAGAAATGAAGTTTAACGGCCACTAAAAATATCTGACCATCAGCAGATATTCTTAGTGGGCCGTGACATAAAAAATCATATCAATAAAGACAAGTCGACTCTCACTGCACCCTCAAATAGCATTTTCCCTGTAACAACAACTGCGCATAATCGTAAAGTTACATTGTAAATACAATAAATTCATTTCCGACGTCTCCACTTAGATATATTTAAAGCGTCCAGCAAAAGCCTTGTTATAACCTGCAAAGATATAACAGTGGAGAGTCAAACACTTAAATAATTTCCAGGTTCAAATCTATGTTTACTAAGTGAAATATACAATTTGAATCATTACAGTTATTATCTTTTTATGGTATCTAATCATCTAATGGTATATCAGTAATAATAATAATAACAATAACAATTATAATAATAGTAATAATTCTATTAAAAGTTTATTAACAGATCCATGAAGTGTCTCTTCCATGTTAAATGAAATTATACGCAATTAAAAATAAATTAAATTAAAGTGAAAACAGTTCTCTCCTCAAATAAAATGATAGTGACTGCAAATCCCATTGGCCCTAGTTAAGAGCAGATATCAGGCAAAGACATTACGGGAGTTCTCATATCTTCTCAAGTGGAAACTTTCTAAGGGTATATCTCCTTGGTCCTAATTAACAGCAGATTTCAGGCAAATGCAATTGGGTGTTCTTCTTCTCAGACTAAGGAGCTCCAGTCTCCCTTGATTGCTGGGTTGGAATCCCAGTTTATCTAATTTTAATAGTAAGTAATAACTACGATAGACTGAAGTATCAGTCCAGGGAACTCCTGACTCCATTGCTTGCTGGGTTGGAGTCCCAGTTTCTCTAATTTTCATAGTAAGTAATAACTATGATAGACTGAAGTATCAGCCAAGGAAGCCCATGAATCCCTTGCTTGCTGGGTTGGAATACCACTTTATCTAGTTTTAATATAAGTTTCATCTATTATTGACTAAAGTATCAGTCCAGGGAGCTCCTCTCTCCCTTGCTTGCTGGGCTAGAATCCCAGTTTATCTAGTTTTAATAGTATTAGTTTCATCTATTATTGACTAAAGTATTAGTCCAGGGAGCTCCTCTCTCCCTTGCTTGCTGGGCTAGAATCCCAGTTTATCTAGTTTTAATAGTATTAGTTTCATCTATTATTGACTAAAGTATCAGTCCAGGGAGCTCCTCTCTCCCTTGCTTGCTGGGCTAGAATCCCAGTTTATCTAGTTTTAATAGTATTAGTTTCATCTATTATTGACTGAAGTATCAGTCCAGGGAGCCTCTGTCTCCCTTTCTTGTTGGGTTGGAATCCCTGTTTATCTAGTTTTAATAAAAAGTTTCATCTATTATTGACTAAAGTATCAGTCCAGGGAGCTTCTGTCTCCCTTGCTTACTGGGTTGAAATAACAGTTTATCTAGTTTTAATAGTAAGTTTCACCTATTATTGACTGAAGTATCAGTCCGGGAGCTCCTGTCTACCTTGCTTGCTGGGTTAGAATCCCAGTTTATCTAGTTTTAAAAGAAGGTTTCATCTATTATTGACTGAAGTATCAGTCCAGGGAGCTCCTGTCTCCCTTGCTTGCTGGGTTGGAATCCCAGTTTATCTAGTTTTAATAGTAAGTTTTATCTATTATTGACTGAAGCATCAGTCCAGGGAGCTCCTGTCTCCCTTGCTTGCGGGTTGGAATCCCATTTTATCTAGTTTTAATAGTAAGTTTTATCTATTATTGACTGAAGCATCAGTCCAGGGAGCTCCTGTCTCCCTTGCTTGCCGGTTTAAATCCCAGTTTATCTAGTTTTTATAGTAAGTTTCATCTATTATTGACTGAAGTATCAGTCCAAGGAGCTCCTGTCTCTCTTGCTTGCTGGGTTGGAATCCCAGTTTATCTAGTTTTAAGAGTAAGTTTCATCTATTAATGACTGAAGTATCGGTCCGGGAGCTCCTGTTCCCCTTGCTTGGTTGGTTGGAATCCCAGTTTATCTAGTTTTAATAGTAAGTTTCATCTATTATTGACTAAAGTATCAGTCCAGGGAGCTGCTGTCTCCCTTGTTTGCTGGGTTGGAATCCCAGATTATCTAGTTTTAATAGTAAGTTTCACCTATTAATGACTGAAGTATCAGTCTAGGAAGCTCCTGTCTCTCTTGCTTGCTGGGTTGTAATCCCAGTTTATCTAGTTTTAATAGTAAGTTTCATCTATTATTGACTGAAGTATCAGTCCAGGGAGCTCCTGTCTCCGTTGCTTGCTGGGTTGGAATCCTAGATTATCTAGTTTTAATAGTAAGTTTCACCTATTATTGACTGAAGTATCAGTCCAGGGAGCTCCTGTCTCCCTTGCTTGCTGGGTTGGAATCCCAGTTTATCTAGTTTTAATACTAAGTTTCATCTATTATTGACTGAAGTATCAGTGCAGGGAGCTGCTGTCTCCCTTTCTTGCTGGGTTGGAATCTCAGTTTATCTAGTTTTAATAGTAAGTTTTATCTATTCTTGACTGAAGTATCAGTCCGGGAGGTACTGTCTCCCTTGGTTGCTGGGCTGGAATCCGAGTTACCCTAAGTGCATATTACTTTGAAAATCAGTGAGCGGTACACCGCTACGGCCCGTGCAGTATCACTCGTAAAGCTCTGCACCACTGCAGAATGAGTCGATAAGCACTTGAGTGCAACGGCCGTTTTCTTATCAGGCGCCCAATACATCACCTGTCGGTCAGAGGCGACCACCCAGACCTCGGTGTAACTGATGGCTCAGTACCACTCTCACCGCATAAGTAGACAAGCACCCTGTGGAACGCATGAAACCCTCCAGCAGGCTTGAGGCCACTGTATTGGCAACAATAAGCCAACTTTGTTTTTGGAATCCCCTTTTTCTACTTATGGCTGCTATTAAATTTATTGAAAGAATTGCTGCTGCTCGAACAGTATAATACTATCAATAATAATTAAAGCTAAGGTGTAATGCACCTCATTTAGTTCTAGAATTAGGGTATTAAAGGTTCAACTACATGCATAATAGACTCTAGTGTCACTCCAGGTATTACTTAGCTTATTAATTCTAGCTTGCTGCATTGGAATCCCAGTAAATGCTTTCTTTTAACAGTAAGTTTCATCTCTCATTGACTGAAGTATCAGTCCAGGGAGCCCCTGTCTCCCTTGCTTGCAGGGTTGGAATCCCAGTATATCTAGTTTTAATAGTACATTTTATCTGTTATAGACTGAAGTATCAGTCCAGGGAGCTCCTGTCTCCCTTGCTTGCTGAGTTGGAATCCCAGTTTATCCAGTTTTAATAGTAAGTTTCGTCTATTATTGACTGAAGTATCAGTCCAGAGAGCTCCTGTCTCCCTTGCTTGCTGGGTTGGAATCCCAGTTTATCTATTTTTAATAGTAAGTAATAACTATTAAAGACTGAAGTATCAGTCCAGGGAGCCCATGTCTCCCTTGCTTGCTGGGTTGGAATCCCAGTTAATCTACTTTTAATAGTAAGTAATAACACTATCAAACACTGAAGTATCAGTCCAGGGAGCTCCTGTCTCCCTTGCTTACTGAGTTGGAATCCCAGTTTATCTAGTTTTAATAGTAAGTTTCATCTATTAATGACTGAAGTATCAGTCCAGGGAGCCTCTGTCTCCCTTGCTTGCTGGGTTGGAATCCCAGTTTATCTAGTGTTAACACTAAGTTTTATCAAATATTGTCTGAAGTATCAGTCCAGGGAGCTGCTGTGTCCCTTGCTTGCTGGGTTGGAATCCCATTTTATCTAGTTTTAATACTAAGTTTTATCTATTATTGACTGAAGAATCAGTCCAGGGAGCTCCTGTTTCCCTTGCTTGCTGGGTTGGAATCCCTGTTTACCTACTTTTAATAGTAAGTTTCATCTATTATTGACTGAAGTATCAGTCCAGGGAGCTCCTGTCTCCCTTGCTTGCTGGGTTGGAATCCCAGTTTATCTAGTTTTAATAGTAATTTTATCTATTATTGACTGAGGTATCAGTGCTGGGAGCTCCTGTCTCCCTTGCTTGCTGGGTTGGAATCCTAGTTTATCTAGTTTTAATAGTAAGTTTCATCTATTATTGACTGAAGTATCAGTCGAGGGAGCGCCTGTCTCCCTTGCTTGCTGGGTTGGAATCCCAGTTTATCTAGTTTTAATAGTAAGTTTCATCTATTAATGACTGAAGTATCAGTGCTGGGAGCTCCTGTCTCCCTTGCTTGCTGGGTTGGAATCCTAGTTTATCTAGTTTTAATAGTAAGTTTCATCTATTATTGACTGAAGTATCAGTGCAGGGAGCTGCTGTCTCCCTTTCTTGCTGGGTTGGAATCTCAGTTTATCTAGTTTTAATAGTAAGTTTTATCTATTCTTGACTGAAGTATCAGTCCGGGAGCTACTGTCTCCCTTGGTTGTTGGGCTGGAATCCCAGTTACCCTAAGTGCATATTACTTTGAAAATCAGTGATAATCTTCTTAGAGCAACAACTCTTTCCAAGAAAATCTGAAATTATACCTAAAATAACTGAGATTTTTTTTATTTAAACAAAAAAAAAAAAAAAAATTAAAGGCTCGAAAAAACCCGTTTCGTTACAGAAGCTGAGATATGGCATGACCTAAAGAAAAGGGTGTATGGCCTGTGCAGTATCCGAGACGCACGTGAGTGCAACGGCCATATAAATTGGGGGACCTCCGCTTGCGTCCAAACCGGGACACCTGGGCATGAGCGCTTACAACAGACTTGTTTCGTGACAGAAGCTGAGATATGGCATGACCCGATGAGCGGTACACCGCTACGGCCCGTGCAGTATCACTCATAAAGCTCTGCACCACTGCAGAATGAGTCGATAAGCACTTGAGTGCAACGGCCGTTTTCTTATCAGGCGCCCAATACATCACCTGTCGGTCAGAGGCGACCACCCAGACCTCGGTGTAACTGATGGCTCAGTACCACTCTCACCGCATAAGTAGACAAGCACCCTGTGGAACGCACGAAACCCTCCACCTGGCTTGAGGCCACTGTATTGGCAACAATAAGCCAACTTTGTTTTTGGAATCCCCTTTTTCTACTTATGGCTGCTATTAAATTTATTGAAAGAATTGCTGCTGCTCGAACAGTATAATACTATCAATAATAATTAAAGCTAAGGTGTAATGCACCTCATTTAGTTCTAGAATTAGGGTATTAAAGGTTCAACTACATGCATAATAGACTCTAGTGTCACTCCAGGTATTACTTATCTTATTAATTCTAGCTTGCTGCATTGGAATCCCAGTAAATGCTTTCTTTTAACAGTAAGTTTCATCTCTCATTGACTGAAGTATCAGTCCAGGGAGCCCCTGTCTCCCTTGCTTGCAGGGTTGGAATCCCAGTATATCTAGTTTTAATAGTACATTTTATCTGTTATAGACTGAAGTATCAGTCCAGGGAGCTCCTGTCTCCCTTGCTTGCTAAGTTGGAATCCCAGTTTATCCAGTTTTAATAGTAAGTTTCGTCTATTATTGACTGAAGTATCAGTCCAGGGAGCTCCTGTCTCCCTTGCTTCCTGGGTTGGAATCCCAGTTTATCTAGTTTTAATAGTAAGTAATAACTATTGAAGACTGAAGTATCAGTCCAGGGAGCCCATGTCTCCCTTGCTTGCTGGGTTGGAATCCCAGTTAATCTACTTTTAATAGTAAGTAATAACACTATCAAACACTGAAGTATCAGTCCAGGGAGCTCCTGTCTCCCTTGCTTGCTGGGTTGGAATCCTAGTTTATCTAGTTTTAATACTAAGTTTCATCTATTATTGACTGAAGTATCAGTGCAGGGCGCTGCTGTCTCCCTTTCTTGCTGGGTTGGAATCCCAGTTTATCTAGTTTTAATAGTAAGTTTTATCTATTCTAAGTATCAGTCCGGGAGCTCCTGTCTCCCTTGGTTGCTGGGCTGGAATCCCAGTTACCCTAAGTGCATATTACTTTGAAAATCAGTGATAATCTTCTTAGAGCAACAACTCTTTCCAAGAAAATCTGAAATTATACCTAAAATAACTGAGATTTTTTTCATTTAAACAAAAAAAAAAAAAAAAAAATTAAAGGCTTGAAAAAACCCGTTTCTTTACAGAAGCTGAGATATGGCATGACCTAAAGAAAAGGGTGTATGGCCTGTGCAGTATCCGAGACGCACGTGAGTGCAACGGCCATATAAATTGGGGGACCTCCGCTTGCGTCCAAACCGGGACACCTGGGCATGAGCGCTTACAACAGACTTGTTTCGTGACAGAAGCTGAGATATGGCATGACCCGATGAGCGGTACACTGCTACGGCCCGTGCAGTATCACTCGTAAAGCTCTGCACCACTGCAGAATGAGTCGATAAGCACTTGAGTGCAACGGCCGTTTTCTTATCAGGCGCCCAATACATCACCTGTCGGTCAGAGGCGACCACCCAGACCTCGGTGTAACTGATGGCTCAGTACCACTCTCACCGCATAAGTAGACAAGCACCCTGTGGAACGCACGAAACCCTCCACCTGGCTTGAGGCCACTGTATTGGCAACAATAAGCCAACTTTGTTTTTGGAATCCCCTTTTTCTACTTATGGCTGCTATTAAATTTATTGAAAGAATTGCTGCTGCTCGAACAGTATAATACTATCAATAATAATTAAAGCTAAGGTGTAATGCACCTCATTTAGTTCTAGAATTAGGGTATTAAAGGTTCAACTACATGCATAATAGACTCTAGTGTCACTCCAGGTATTACTTATCTTATTAATTCTAGCTTGCTGCATTGGAATCCCAGTAAATGCTTTCTTTTAACAGTAAGTTTCATCTCTCATTGACTGAAGTATCAGTCCAGGGAGCCCCTGTCTCCCTTGCTTGCAGGGTTGGAATCCCAGTATATCTAGTTTTAATAGTACATTTTATCTGTTATAGACTGAAGTATCAGTCCAGGGAGCTCCTGTCTCCCTTGCTTGCTAAGTTGGAATCCCAGTTTATCCAGTTTTAATAGTAAGTTTCGTCTATTATTGACTGAAGTATCAGTCCAGGGAGCTCCTGTCTCCCTTGCTTCCTGGGTTGGAATCCCAGTTTATCTAGTTTTAATAGTAAGTAATAACTATTAAAGACTGAAGTATCAGTCCAGGGAGCCCATGTCTCCCTTGCTTGCTGGGTTGGAATCCCAGTTAATCTACTTTTAATAGTAAGTAATAACACTATCAAACACTGAAGTATCAGTCCAGGGAGCTCCTGTCTCCCTTGCTTGCTGGGTTGGAATCCCAGTTTATCTAGTTTTAATACTAAGTTTCATCTATTATTGACTGAAGTATCAGTGCAGGGCGCTGCTGTCTCCCTTTCTTGCTGGGTTGGAATCCCAGTTTATCTAGTTTTAATAGTAAGTTTTATCTATTCTAAGTATCAGTCCGGGAGCTCCTGTCTCCCTTGGTTGCTGGGCTGGAATCCCAGTTACCCTAAGTGCATATTACTTTGAAAATCAGTGATAATCTTCTTAGAGCAACAACTCTTTCCAAGAAAATCTGAAATTATACCTAAAATAACTGAGATTTTTTTCATTTAAACAAAAAAAAAAAAAAAAAAATTAAAGGCTTGAAAAAACCCGTTTCTTTACAGAAGCTGAGATATGGCATGACCTAAAGAAAAGGGTGTATGGCCTGTGCAGTATCCGAGACGCACGTGAGTGCAACGGCCATATAAATTGGGGGACCTCCGCTTGCGTCCAAACCGGGACACCTGGGCATGAGTGCTTACAACAGACTTGTTTCGTGACAGAAGCTGAGATATGGCATGACCCGATGAGCGGTACACTGCTACGGCCCGTGCAGTATCACTCGTAAAGCTCTGCACCACTGCAGAATGAGTCGATAAGCACTTGAGTGCAACGGCCGTTTTCTTATCAGGCGCCCAATACATCACCTGTCGGTCAGAGGCGACCACCCAGACCTCGGTGTAACTGATGGCTCAGTACCACTCTCACCGCATAAGTAGACAAGCACCCTGTGGAACGCACGAAACCCTCCACCTGGCTTGAGGCCACTGTATTGGCAACAATAAGCCAACTTTGTTTTTGGAATCCCCTTTTTCTACTTATGGCTGCTATTAAATTTATTGAAAGAATTGCTGCTGCTCGAACAGTATAATACTATCAATAATAATTGAAGCTAAGGTTTAATGCACCTCATTTAGTTCAAGAATTAGGGTATTAAAGGTTCAACTACATGCATAATAGACTCTAGTGTCACTCCAGGTATTACTTATCTTATTAATTCTAGCTTGCTGCATTGGAATCCCAGTAAATGCTTTCTTTTAAAAGTAAGTTTCATCTCTCATTGACTGAAGTATAAGTCCAGGGAGCCCCTGTCTCCCTTGCTTGCTGGGTTGGAATCCCAGTTTATCTAATTTTAATAGTAAGTAATAACACTATTAAAGACTGAAGTATCAGACCAAGGAGCTCGTGTCTTCCTTGCTTGCTGGGTTGGAATCCCAGTTTATCTTCTTTTAATAGTAAGTAATAACACTATTAAAGACTGAAGTATAAGTCCAGGGAGCTCCTGTCTCCCTTGCTTGCTGGGTTGGAATCCCAGTTTATCTAATTTTAACAGTAAGTAATAACACTATTAAAGACTGAAGTATCAGTCCAGGGAGCTCCTGTCTCGCTTGCTTGCTGGGTTGGAATCCCAGTTTATCTAATTTTAATGGTAAGTAATAACTATTAAAGATGGAGTTATCAGTCCTGGGAGCTCCTGTCTCCCTTGCTTGCTGGGTTGGAATCCCAGTTTATCTAATTTCAATAGTAAGTAATAACAGTATTAAAGACTGAAGTAACAGTCCAGGGAGCTCCTGTCTCGCTTGCTTGCTGGGTTGGAATCCCAGTTTATCTACTTTAAATAGTAAGTAATAGCACTATTAAAGACTGAAGTATCAGTCCAGGGATCTCTTGTCTCCCTTGCTTGCTGGGTTGGAATCCCAGTTTATCTAATTTCAATAGTAAGTAATAACAGTATTAAAGACTGAAGTAACAGTCCAGGGAGCTCCTGTCTCGCTTGCTTGCTGGCTTGGAATCCCAGTTTATCTACTTTTAATAGTAAGTAATAACACTATTAAAGACTGAAGTATCAGTCCAGGGAGCTTGTGTCTCCCTTGCTTGCTTCGTTGGAATCCCAGTTCATCTAATTTTAATAGTAAGTAATAACAATATTATAGACTGAAGTATAAGTCCAGGGAGCTTGTGTCTCCCTTGCTTGCTTCGTTGGAATCCCAGTTTATCTAATTTTAATAGTAAGTAATAACAATATTATAGACTGAAGTATCAGTCCAGGGAGCTCCTGTCTCCCTTGCTTGCTGGGTTGGAATCCCAGTTTATCTAATTTCAATAGTAAGTAATAACAGTATTAAAGACTGAAGTAACAGTCCAGGGAGCTCCTGTCTCGCTTGCTTGCTGGGTTGGAATCCCAGTTTATCTAATTTCAATAGTAAGTAATAACAGTATTAAAGACTGAAGTAACAGTCCAGGGAGCTCCTGTCTCGCTTGCTTGCTGGGTTGGAATCCCAGTTTATCTACTTTTAATAGTAAGTAATAAGACTATTAAAGACTGAAGTATCAGTCCAGGGAGCTTGTGTCTCCCTTGCTTGCTTCGTTGGAATTCCAGTTTATCTAATTTTAATAGTAAGTAATAACAATATTATAGACTGAAGTATCAGTCCAGGGAGCTCCCGTCTCGCTTGCTTGCTGGGTTGGAATCCCAGTTTATCTACTTTAAATAGTAAGTAATAGCACTATTAAAGACTGAAGTATCAGTCCAGGGATCTCTTGTCTCCCTTGCTTGCTGGGTTGGAATCCCAGTTTATCTAATTTCAATAGTAAGTAATAACAGTATTAAAGACTGAAGTAACAGTCCAGGGAGCTCCTGTCTCGCTTGCTTGCTGGGTTGGAATCCCAGTTTATCTACTTTTAATAGTAAGTAATAACACTATTAAAGACTGAAGTATCAGTCCAGGGAGCTTGTGTCTCCCTTGCTTGCTTCGTTGGAATCCCAGTTCATCTAATTTTAATAGTAAGTAATAACAATATTATAGACTGAAGTATCAGTCCAGGGAGCTTGTGTCTCCCTTGCTTGCTTCGTTGGAATCCCAGTTTATCTAATTTTAATAGTAAGTAATAACAATATTATAGACTGAAGTATCAGTCCAGGGAGCTCCTGTCTCCCTTGCTTGCTGGGTTGGAATCCCAGTTTATCTAATTTCAATAGTAAGTAATAACAGTATTAAAGACTGAAGTAACAGTCCAGGGAGCTCCTGTCTCGCTTGCTTGCTGGGTTGGAATCCCAGTTTATCTACTTTTAATAGTAAGTAATAAGACTATTAAAGACTGAAGTATCAGTCCAGGGAGCTTGTGTCTCCCTTGCTTGCTTCGTTGGAATCCCAGTTTATCTAATTTTAATAGTAAGTAATAACAATATTATAGACTGAAGTATCAGTCCAGGGATCTCTTGTCTCCCTTGCTTGCTGGGTTGGAATCCCAGTTTATCTAATTTCAATAGTAAGTAATAACAGTATTAAAGACTGAAGTAACAGTCCAGGGAGCTCCTGTCTCGCTTGCTTGCTGGGTTGGAATCCCAGTTTATCTACTTTTAATAGTAAGTAATAACACTATTAAAGACTGAAGTATCAGTCCAGGGAGCTTGTGTCTCCCTTGCTTGCTTCGTTGGAATCCCAGTTCATCTAATTTTAATAGTAAGTAATAACAATATTATAGACTGAAGTATCAGTCCAGGGAGCTTGTGTCTCCCTTGCTTGCTTCGTTGGAATCCCAGTTCATCTAATTTTAATAGTAAGTAATAACAATATTATAGACTGAAGTATCAGTCCAGGGAGCTTGTGTCTCCCTTGCTTGCTTCGTTGGAATCCCAGTTTATCTAATTTTAATAGTAAGTAATAACAATATTATAGACTGAAGTATCAGTCCAGGGAGCTCCTGTCTCCCTTGCTTGCTGGGTTGGAATCCCAGTTTATCTAATTTCAATAGTAAGTAATAACAGTATTAAAGACTGAAGTAACAGTCCAGGGAGCTCCTGTCTCGCTTGCTTGCTGGGTTGGAATCCCAGTTTATCTACTTTTAATAGTAAGTAATAAGACTATTAAAGACTGAAGTATCAGTCCAGGGAGCTTGTGTCTCCCTTGCTTGCTTCGTTGGAATCCCAGTTTATCTAATTTTAATAGTAAGTAATAAGACTATTAAAGACTGAAGTATCAGTCCAGGGAGCTCCTGTCTCCCTTGCTTGCTGGGTTGGAATCCCAGTTTATCTAATTTTAATAGTAAGTAATAACACTATTATAGACTGAAGTATCAGTCTAGGGAGCTCCTGTCTCGCTTGCTTGAAAGGTTGGAATCCCAGTTTATCTAATTTTAATAGTAAGTAATAACTATTAAAGATGGAGGTATCAGTCCAGGGAGCCCCTGTCTCGCTTGCTTGCTGGGTTGGAATCCCAGTTGATCTAATTTCAATAGTAAGTAATAACAGTATTAAAGACTGAAGTAACAGTCCAGGGAGCTCCTGTCTCCCTTGCTTGCTGGGTTGGAATCCCAGTTTTTCTAAGTGTAATAGTAAGTAATAACTATTAACGACTGAAGTATCAGTCCAGGGAGCTGCCGTCTCCCTTGCTTGCTGGGTTGGAATCCCAGTTTATCTAAGTTTAATAGTAAGTAATAAGTATTAAAGACTGAAGTTTCAGTCCAGGGAGCCCCTGTCTACCTTGCTTGCTGGGTTGGAATCCCAGTTTATCTACACATTTTTAATAGCAAGTTTTAACTATCAACTTGCTGGGTTGGAAATGCCAGGTTATCTAGTGTTTTTAAAAATCGTAAGTTAAAAATAGTAAGTGCCATCTATTATAGACTAAGGTATTAGTCCAGGGTGGAGGATTACTTTTTGTGTGTTTCCATAGTGTTATCTGGCATAAAACCTTTATGCAAAACTACTGCCAATGGGGAGAGGTTATTAACTTTATATAAATATTATGTATTATGTCATAGTTTAGGGAGCAGCTGTCTCCCATTTTTGGTGAGTTGGAATCCCAGTTGTAAATGTAAATTGCTTTTTATAAATATCAGAATTTTTATGTATTCTAATACTTCAAGGAAGGTCCTTAGGAGCCATAATTTATTAAGTCACTAAATAAAGATCGGGATTGGGGTTGTTACAAGCTCCAAGCTCTTACCATTTTGAAAATATCCTGGTTTAGTTGGGTCAGCACTGTACAATTAATGACTGTACTTCTGTTAGATTGTTTTTAGATTGTTACCTACATGAGTGAAGAAGACAAAAAAAAATTAGTAAAAGCATAACAAAATGATGATGTCAGATATGATTTGTTGAAATACTCTTTATCTGGCAGTCACAATTTTATTGTGATAGGTTTTTGAAATCAGTGATTACCTATCACAAGTTAGGTTCCCTAGCCTTAGCTAGTACATAATATCCCTAACCATGATTGGATTTATTTATCTAATTTAAAGCAAGGAAAATTACTGGCACATAATTAAGACCTTTCAAATCATTTTGTTTTTGGAGCCCGCACGTTTGAAACAACTTTAATATACCTTCACTTCTCTTAGATTGAGTTATCTAAAAAGAGTAATCAAAACTTATGCGCAGAGCAAAACAAAGTACCCAATAAAAAAGGAAGCTAACTCTCTCTCTCTCGGCGATTCACGCGTAGCCCTAGTATTTAAACCGTGGCTGCTTATTTGTGTTATTTACAAAAGTGACTGAAATCCCAGGAGTGTGCCCCCCGGTTCTCCAAGTCCTGACCGTTTTTAGACCAAAAAGGTGCAAAAACCATACCCTTTGGGGTGGCACATACCTAGTTGGCTTATATAAGGGGGATTACTCCCCAGGAGAAAATCCATGTATCTTAAAAATTCTGTCCACGGGCCTGGGTGTCTTTAAATGCTTCATTTGATCGAGGCACTTTGAAAAGGAAAGAATTGGTTTGAAGGGTTGATATTAAACCAAACAGTTCAAAGGCGCTTAAATAAAAAGTTGTACGACTCTCTTCAGTTAACGAAAAAGGGAATAATTTTTTAAATTTTAGTAAGTGGATGCAGTCTAAGAAGACAGCATGTCACAATATTATTTCTACTTTCTATTCTCGAACACCCATGTCCCATTTTAGTCTATTTGCTCATTAGGATAATGCTAATTAAAGTTTGTATTCAATTGTTCAGAAAGCTGCTGCCTCCCAGTTCTTTGCTGAGTATGAATGACAGTTGAGTTGGTGTATATTTTCTTATAGACTGACTTTGCACGTTATAGTTCAGGGAGAAATGTGTATCCCATTTCTTTGCTAGGTTCGAATCCCAGTTGACCCCTAAGTATATATTATTGTTTAATCAAAGTTTTTATGTAAAAGTTAGAATATATCATAGGGCATCAAACATAATTCCCAGCTGGCATCCTTTGCATGTTTGAGAGGGACAGCATTATGTCTTATGCCATTTATCATGCAGTTTGAATTTTACAGTGTAGTTTGTTTTGACCTTGAATTCTGGTATCTTCTACACTGTGTTGCTATCTTGACTGCTTAATGTATATAAATAGAATAAAATTATTTTAATATTGTATTTACCTTTCTTGTTTCTTGTTGGTCAAATCTTTTAAATTGTGCCTGACTGATCTCTTGGCATATCTCTAGGTGATAAAGAAATGAACTTAATTAACTTACGGTCTCATACTTTCTCGAAAACAAAACTGAAGCCCTTGTAATTTCGAAAAGCCTCAAGTTCCCCTACGATGACCGAACAGATGCAAATTTTATAGCCCCGCTTAGAATGCACTTCTAGAGATTTAAAAGTACTGTAGTCTACATTAGGTTCTCATTAAGTGGCGGCAGCCGGCTAAAAACTGGCTACTTCGAGTTTTGAGCCGCCTACTTTGGGAACTACAGGAAGGTGCGAAAGATAAAGCCTGAAATCACCGCCTACTTTTACATCCTAGCCATCTACTCGATAAGGAGAACTCTTTCATAATTTCAACGCAATTAGGAGGAAATCTTCGTTGGGTGCCCCCTGTAAATATGTATACCTTTTTCTTCTAATTCTATTGACTTCTTTGGTATTTTGGTTTTTATATTGCAGAGTCCTTTCTTGAAATTTTTGTAGGTACGATTAAGCTTAAATTAGGTTTGCACTGCTACACTGATGACTGACTCTGTGAGCGATGGAAGATCCAAACCAGGGCGGATAAAGGTAGGGCGGTGAAACGAGCGCGTCCGAGCAAAAAGGTGTGATGCAGTAGACTGGAACTACGCTTAGAAATGTCGCTTGTTTTCGACTTCGGTCAGGGCTTGCGATGTGGTTAGTCCATTAGACACTGCCGCTGTCACTGAATTATGGCTGCTTGATTTGTTTTCTTGCACTTCTTCCCCGTTCCTTTGTGCTGGTACGCTGTCTCCGAGGGGCAAATGTTGCTATTTTTTTGCTGGAGGTTTAATTGGAGTAGACAAATATCTCTTTCAAAGGGTTTCTCTTATTACTTCCATGACTCTACCACTGAATTATATTTTCGTTCTACCACTCGCCAATTCGATGTTATTCCAAAATAAAAACAACTAAGTACTGTCTAAAACACGAAAGAAAATCTCATCCATGTCATCCATGGCAAAACTAAAAGACAGCAGATCGTGTTTCATAACTAGATGACGTGTATTTTATAAATGCGTGCAGCTCGTGCAAGGTGAAATTATGCTAATTTCAATCACCACCATCCTTCTTTTTAATTTTGAAAAAAAAAATCTCATACGTCTTTCTGTTTCTTCGAAACTTCAAAATTAGTTTCCCCTCAGTTTTTACTGTTTATCTTGTTTTGTTTTAGAGAGAAAAACGGAGAAAAAACCTTACAACTATCCTCAATAAATTTTGTTTACATGCGGTTCCGGATTTGGGACGCATTGCGCCAATCGCCATGGTGCGTTGCACCCGAGAAGCAAAGTTTGAAGCAGTACAACGCCACTATATCAAAATATATCAATCTAATTTTTTGTTATGTTATAAAAAATTTATCCCCCTTTAACATATGTCAAAATTGAGGTTAAGAAGTGTTAAGCTTTTGCAAACGAAACGGCGAAAGACGATTAGGTGATATTTAGTGGAAGGAGGAGGTATTCAACACTTTCAAATTAAACTCAAATTTTGGCATTATACGACCAACAAGTTTGACTTATAGGTACACAGACACAAACATATGAAACTGTTTATTGACATTGTTATGAAACGAATTTATCTATTTAACATTGTAGCCTGAAATTACAGAAAGAAAATAGGATTTCCAGTTTGCAAAAAGGACAATTTCGCCGGCCTTCAAGCGCACCGGAAGCGCGGAAAGAGCGCTCGTGCCAGTCCTACTCCGCATCACACATTAAATGAAGAGCGGAGCGCTCGTTTCACCGCCCAACATTTATCCGCCCTGATCCAAACTAACAGCTCCGCGCCGCCATATTGGCCGGGACACCAGTAGACCCTGGGACGAGGACTTCCTTCGTGGTTTATACCACAGGTTACCCACACAATCATCCTCGGAGACCCAGGGGCAGTTAGTCGCGTCGATAAACCGTTCGTGGTGAAAGTTTACCTTCACCACGAACATTTTATCGACCCGACTAACTGCCCCTGGGTCTCCGAGGATGCCACACAATCTGCTTGTTGGTAAATGAGTTTGCTTCGAATTCATCTTTACAGTAAGCTACAGTAGCAATATATCGCCAACTATGTATATAGATTAATGTTAAATAAACAGTGTACTACCTTACCTAATATATATTGTTGTCTTTTTGCCTTCAAAAAGGTATTTTCAGCGATTTTAACTGATTTTGAGTTCGCATGGATGACTGCGTAAAAAGTAAAGACGAAAAGAGTTACCAAATGAGCCATTTTGCAAAGTCTGTAGTCTGAGATCCTGAGTAGTCAGTTCACAAAGTCACTAACAAAAGATCGGGATGCGAGTTGTTACAAGTACTTACCGTTTTAAAAATCGTCCGATTTAGTTGGGTCCGCACTTAGCAATTAATGACTGTACTTCTGTTAGATTGTGCGCCTACATGAGTGAACAAGACAAAAACAATAGTTAAAGCATAACAAAGAACTCTTTAAAGAAGAAGTTGGATACGATTTGTTTGAAATACTCTTTGTCTGGCAGTCAAAATTTTATCGTAACAGGTTTTTGAAATCAGTGATTACCTAACACAAGCCGTCTTTCCTTAGCTAATACATAATTCCTAACCCTTTATTGATTATCTAACTCAAAGCGAGGAAATTTGTTTTTGGCTTATGTGTTGGACTGAGAAAGATAATATTATTATATAGTCGTAAATTCATTGAAGTAAGTCGTAAGAATTGCAAGGAAAGAGAATGATGGTGGTAAGCTAAGGGCCGGAGCCAGAGGTGTTGTTACAGCAGGCACTTGCGTTTTAGAATCATTTCGTAATCGGTCCGCACGTTTTTCCCGTGTAGCCCTAGTATGTAAACCTTGACCGTTTTTTGCATCATTTACTACTTGAAGAAAATCTCTGGGGGGGGGGGGGGGGGTGCTCCTGGGATTTCTTGGTGGGGGTTCGAGCCGCCCTGTTCTTTAAACTCCTGGCCTTATTTCAGACCAAAAAAATGACCTTTTCCACGCCTTTTTTTAGTCCTGGCCTCTGGGCAGAAATTATGTCAAAGAATAAGCAAATATTTCTTTTTCTTTCTTATTCATTAATTTGGAATTGAAACGACAAATACGTTCTTTTACGGCGTTTTTCCCTCGAAAACCATACCCAATTCCAAACCAAAATGAGCAAAGTGTATACCCGTTTTTAGACCGAAAAAGGGCAAAAACCATATCCTTTTGGGTGGCACATACCCTATGTGGCTTACAGTGTATTCAAGGGAATATTCCCCGTGAGAGAATCCAAGTATCGTAAAAATTCTGTCCGCGGGCCTGAGTGCCCTCTAAATGCTTCATTTGTCCGAGACATGCACAGTTGGAAAAGGAAAGAATTGATTTCAAGGGATGATACTGAGCCAAACAGTACAAAGGTAAATACAAATTTGGACGACTCTCCAACGAAAAGGAAATGATTTTCATTTTAACAAATGGTTGCAGACTAAGAAGAGACCTTGTCACGATATAATTTCTGCTCTTTATTCTCTCCATGTCCCATTTTGCTCTTATGTGTTTAACTTTCAAAAAAACATTGAAGTAAATATGTAGGTAATAACAACTTTATATAACGCAGTCTATTTGCTCATAGGGATAATGCTAGTAAAACTAATTAGTATATTGCCAAATGTAAAATCACTCAGGAGCAAATATTGTCCGGAGAAAATCAATCATACTTCAACTCGTTATCGGGTATAACAAAACTAAGTTATAGTGACCTCAGGTATCCTACAAAAAAACTGACAAGTTTTCTATCACCATATTAAAGCCATTTTTTTCCTTCTGTCAGTTTACAATTGTCCTGGTTAAGGTGACTTTTTACTTGGATAGTTACCTCTACAAATATCTTGCTGTTTTTCTACCATAAGCTGATAACTCTCTTCGTTACGTTCCTTATCACTCAACCATGCACTGAATGTTACTTCTCAAAACTGAGGGAAAAGAAAAAGGAAAAACATACAACTGTCGATTAAAATAAAACACTCTGAAAGGTTTCAGTTGAGAAAGAAGTTCACAGTCTAAATAGTGTGTGCACTTGGCAGCTCTTTGACAATTCGTTCAGACAAGAGAAAGGCAAGAGATATAGCAATAGCTGTAGCACTTACACTTTCAAATCAGTCCCATATTGATTCGCGAGTTGAATGTCTTCACTGAGTTGTTTGGTACAGTTCTAATGTTATACCATGCACCTTGCAATAGAGCGAACAGTTTCAGCAGCAGTAACTTTCATCAGGTATGGTTAAACACAAGCGATCCATGATCGTTCAGCAGAGACAAAACTACGATGCCGTTAGGAAATTTCAAAAATCATTTTGGGGTTATTTGCGCATGGGTGAATATAGATGACTCATTATTCTATTTTGGTTCTCGTAAAAAAATGATGAGAATCTAATGTATTGAAAACACCTGTGAAGTGTAATGATTTACATATTTGTTCCTTTTTTTAGTGTAACGGACTGCGATCAGAACTACATGCAAATGATAAACCTTAAAAAACGTCCCGACTATTGGCCATTTCAAATCATTCAAAATTTTGGTTATTGTTCCAGGAGTTGTGCCACATTCATTTTTAACAAAACGTGCCGATCGTCTCTGCGCACTCTCAACGTCCTTTATTTGTTTTTGAATGTGCTGATCCCATGCGCAACATCCACGTATTCAAGTTGTGGTCTAACTAAAGTAAGATAGCCTTGCTCTTTTACGTTTTCTGGACACTTACTTAAGTTTCTTTTTATAACGCCAAGAGATCTGTTGGTCTTTTGCCATAATCCCAGCAATTTAGGTCACTGGATAGCTCAACTCCAAGGAATTTGTGGTGATCAACAGCTTCCAAGGGTTCTCCGTGGATGGTGCATTGCACAGTATTTCCCATTTTTTTTGGAACAACGATCTTTGATTGATGATGTCTAAAAAGCAGCGACCATTCTAAGGGACGCGCGTCAACTGGAAGTGGACTTTTTGCACTCTTGAGCGATGATTTTGAACAAATTTTTGGGCAAATCGTCTCTATAAGAGAAAAGACTCTTAGCAATACAAATTTGGACGCGAAAAGGCATATTAAATGAGAATAAGTTCACTTCCGGTTGACGTGCGTCGCTCAAAAACGTCGTTGCTTAGAAGCCCCCAACTTAGGAGCAAAAAAGTTGCGATTGTCTACATCATCCCTGTACCTAAATCTGGGGACTTGTCAAAGACCGATAATTACAGAGGTATCAGCCTGATTTGCATCATAGCCAAGATGTATAATCGCCTGATTTTAAACCGAATCAGGAGTGTAATTGACATCCGACTCAGAGTGAACCAGAACGGTTTCCGGCCCAAAAGATCTACAGTGGCCCAAATATTAACACTCAGAAGAATAATCGAGGGAGTTAAAGCAAATAACATTGAAGCTGTCATGACTTTTATTGACTTCAAGAAGGCATTCGACTCAATTGATCGGGGTAAAATGATGCGTATTCTTAAAGCCTATGGGATTCCACCTAACCTGTTGCAAGCTATAGAGATGATGTATACGAATACAAAGGCCAAAGTGGTTTCTCCAGATGGAGAAACAGAGATGTTCGACATCACAACCGGTGTACTGCAGGGCGACACATTAGCTCCTTTCCTGTTTATAATCGTGCTTGACTATGCTATGAGTAAAGCTATGGCTGGGAAAGAAGAAGAGTTGGGATTTACCATCACCCCTCGAAGATCAAGAAGACACCCCAAAGTAGTTCTTGCTGACTTAGACTTCGCAGACGACATAGCACTACTGTCGGATGAAATAGCTCAAGCTCAGGAATTACTGCTAACAGTTGAAAAAGAGTGCAAGAAAGTTGGCCTGGTACTGAATGCTAAGAAAACAAAATCAGTTGCTTTTATAACATTGATGATCGAACACCATTACATACATTTGATGGTACTTATCTGGAATGGAAGGATGACTTCAAATATTTAGGGTCATGGGTTGATAACTCAGAAAAAGACATCAGCATAAGGAAAGCGCAGGCTTGGAGAGCTTTGAATGGTATGACGAAAATATGGAAGTCCAATATGAGTAAAGATTTGAAAATCAGATTCTTCATAGCCACCATCGAATCAATCTTACTTTATGGGTGCGAGAGCTGGGCTCTGTCAAAAGCACAAGAAAAGTCGTTGGATGGAACATACACTAGGATGCTGCGAAAAGCTTTAAACATCCACTGGAGCAGCCACATACCCGTTTGGCCGTCGACTGGTTACGTACCACGTGACCATAACATTACGTGACAAATCACGCTATGATTTGATTTTGAAAATTAACGAAACTGCATAACTTCAGCTGGCTGGATAGACTTCTTCCATCAAGAATCTAAAGTAAAGGTAAGCGTCTTATTTACCGAGAACAGATAAAACGGTAAATGACTAATTGTTTTTGTTGTGCGTCAAACGTTTTTAAGCAGCCTGATTGTTACAATAATTTATGCACCGCGGTGAAATTATGGCGTACATTTGCGGACAAAAATAATTGAAAATAAAATACAATTTGAAGTTCAAAAATTAGACTATCCATGTCGAAATCTCGTCATATGAATTTGAAATCGCAATGAACGCAGTCGAAATAGCATCATTCGAACTTGAAGTTACTTTTAACAAGTTGAAACTATAAAGGGAAAACTCGACATCGCGGATGTTGAAGTTCAAATCACCATTCGAAATAAAATGCAAATTACATGATTTGAACTTCAATTCACCTTCTCCACTCTAATAAGCTACTTAATAGTCAACAATGCAACCATAATCTTCCACAAAATTCCAAATGAAACCTTTAATTTGAACTTAAAGTCACATCACATATTCGAATTCGAAAAACCAAAATTTCAATTCGAAAGGAAGCGGAAGTAAAAATACACAGGAACCGGAAATGGTAAGAGTTTCGCTACACTGTACATACGGGATGTTCGCATAACTGCATTTTGGCGCGAAAAGATTTCCCTTCACTCGAACTCTCTGGTCA
>NC_133212.1:12834199-12879199 GCF_958299795.1 Porites lutea
CATTTATTCTTTAACATACGCGGTGTTACCGTTCACAAGGACGAGCGCGAGAAAAGAACGGAACAGTACTAATATATCAAAAACCACATGTCAAAAATTAGCCAATGAGAAACGTTCATTGAACAGCATAAATTATCATAATCCTAACACTCCTACTTGATGGTTATGCTGTTAAGCAAAAATAATACTTTGCCTAGAATCATAGAGCTAAATAATCATCCTCAAACAACATCATGCACGCTTATTAAATCTCTCAGTTTCTCAAAAGTAGGTTTTGGTAGTCCCTTTGTCATAATGTCTGCTACCATGTCCTTAGTACGACAATAAATCACTGTAATTTCATTAGAAACAACTCTTTCTCGAACAAAATGATGACAAATGTCAATGTGCTTAGTTCGGCTATGGTATTTGGCATTCTTTACCAGCTCAATGGCTCCTTGGTTGTCTTCATAGATGGTAGTCGGGGCATCTGTCTGTTTTCCAAAGTCTTTCATTAGACGACGTAGCCATATAGCTTCTTGAGTAGCTGAACTCAAAGCAACATACTCCGCTTCAGTCGAGGACTTAGCAACTGTGGGTTGTTTCCTGCTGGACCAACTGATGGTACCATTTCCAAACTGAAATACATAGCCTGATGTTGATCTACGAGTGTCAACATCTGCTGCCCAATCCGCATCACTGTAGCCATTTAATTCTGTTTGCTCTCCATGAACAGAGAATTTCAGGCCATAATTCAAAGTTCATTTGAGGTATCGTAGAACACGTTTCACACCCATCCAGTGGTCTTTGCTGGGCTTTGACATATACTGAGACAAGACCCCAACTGCCGTAGCGATATCCGGTCTGGTTGCTGTTGACATGTAGGTCAAACATCCAATTGCATATTGATAGGTCTGAATATCAAAGAGCTCATCACTTGAAGATAACTGCTGAAACTTTCTTCCAGGCTTAAGTGGAGTAGAGACAGGTTTGCAGTTTTCCATTCCAAACTTCCTTAGCACTTTCTCTGTGTAGTTGGGTTGACTTATTGTTAATGTTCTCGATTCTCTGTCTCGCTTGATTGACAAACCAAGATGATAATGAATCTCTCCCTGATCAATCATCTCAAATCTTTAACATAATGCAGCTTTCTCTGCTTTCAGCATTGCAGGGTCGTTTGAAACCGGAATTAGGTCATCGACATGCACGCCAAGTATCACGAAGCTGATGTGACCATTAGCTTCCTTCACAGACTTCACATAAATACATTCATTAGCCTTGCTTTTGCAGTAGTTTTGCAGTAACTGATTTCAAATACTCATCCAGAGTAGTGTTCCAACAACGAGCTGACTGTTTAAGTCCATAAATGCTCTTCTTCAGTTTGCAAACATGATTTGGTCTGTCAGGATCAACAAATCCTTCTGGTTGTGACATGTAAATTTTTACAGTCCAATGAACCGTTCAAAAAGGCAGTTTTTACATCCATTTGGTGTATCTCCAAATCTTGTGCGTTAGCTAGGGCAAGTAACGATCTCACAGATGTATAACGAGCCACTGGTGAAAATACTTCTTCATAATCTACACCTCTGACTTGGGAATAACCTTGCGCAACAAGTCTGGCCTTAAAACGATCTATGGAACCATCTTTACTACGCTTGACTTTCAAGACCCAGCGAGATCCAACAATGTTCTTTCCTTCAGGTGGAGGTACTAGTTCCCATGTATCATTCTTTATTAAAGATGAGTATTCAGACTTCATGGCTTCTTTCCACTGGTCAGAATGTTTACCATTCAATGCTTCATGAACTGTGCCTGGATCGTCAACTTCTGAGTCAACAAATAGGCAATCATAATCATGGAATCTGCTAGGCATTCTTCGCTGCCTCATTGGTCCTAAGTTTCGGACTTCTTCCATAAATGCATCTTAACATGTTCTTCTAACTGGTTCTTCTTCACTCAAGCTCTCTCTGGGCGGTGCTCCCACTGTTTCAACGTTCTGCACGGGTGCGGAATCAACATACTCTTGAACAGGAGGTTTAACATTGTCTTGAACTTGAGGAGCTTCAGGTAAGAGAGGTACGGGAACACTTTCATTTTCTTGGTTCATATCTGGGTAAATGAACTTCAAATCTGCTTGGCCAGCATCATCTGATTTGACCTTCTCGTCAGAATGATCAAAGTTCTCTTCAAAGAATTGAACATTTCGACTCACGGTAAACTTCTTCTTCTCCGAATCATACAACTTGTAGCCCTTAACACCAGGAGGATATCCAACAAAAATTGCTCTGTGGGCCTTAGCATCCAGCTTTCTGCGCTGACTATCTGGTACATGTACATAACTCACACAACCAAAGACTCTCAGATTAGAAATGTCTGGTCTTCTACCAAACAAACGCTGAAATGGAGTTTCGTCTTTAAACGCTGCTGTTGGACTTCGACTGTGAAGGTAAACTGCTGTGCTACAGGCTTCTGCCCAAAAATCCAGCGGTAATTTGGCTTGGTAGAGCATCGATCTTGCTCCCTCCATTATTGTGCGATTCAGTCGTTCAGCAACACCATTTTGCTGTGGACAGTATGGAACAGTGAACTCGTGCAAGATTCCCTTGTCCGCACAGAATTTAGTGAACTTGTCAGAAGTGTACTCTCCTCCATTGTTACTTCTGAGGACTTTAACATCTTCCTCTGCGAGAATGTTCAGCTTCATAATCTGATGACCAGAATGTTTCTCAACAGAATTTACATATTCCATGAATTTTGAAAGCACTTCACTCTTGGATTTAATGAAGTAGGCAGTGGTATATCGTGAAAAATCATCTGTGAATGTCAGCATATATTTACTACCGCCTTTTGATTCCACTTGTATTGGGCCATATACATCACTGTGTACAATCTCATATAGTCTGGTTGCCCTGTGTTGGCTCTGTTTTGGAAAGGGCTTCTTCTGCATTTTGCCAAGAACACTTGCTTCACATTCTTTCTGGGATTGTGTGTCAACATCATAGTTCAGGCCATCAACCATTTCTTTCTTCATCAACTGATTCATATAGGTGTAATTGAGATGACCCAACCTGAGGTGCCAAACGGCAGGTGATGGTGCACTATTTGCTGTTGAAACTTGAGCGTACTCGGCAGAATTGACTATGTACAGCTTGTCACGCAATAGACTTCCAATAACAAATTCTAGGCTATTCTTCCGTACTAAACATTTATCCTTGTCAAAGTAAATTTCTGCTCCCATCGATGCCATTGCAGGTACTGAAAGTAAGTTCTTGGTCAGTTTTGGTACAAACAACACTTGATGCAAGTCAAGGACAATTTCATGAGTTCTGTTTACTGTTGGGAGTTTGACTTTTCCTTCGCCATGTGCAAGAATTACTGTGCTGTCTCCCAGGTAAATACTTTTTGGTTCTTGGTACTGAACATAGTTTTCCAAAATGCTTTTGTTGTTTGTCATGTGCTTTGTCGCTGCTGAGTCAATAAACCATTCATTTGACTGATTCATCGTGCTTGAGATTAGTGCAACTCCTTCGAGTTCGGCCATATTGGAACTTTCTCTTTTACCATTGTTCTGTTTGTTGTTATACGGACACTTCTTTACGATATGTCCTTCCTGGTTGCACTTGAAGCACTTAACACCTCTGTGTTTATCACGATCATCACGGCTGGACTGAGCATTGAAGTTAAAATTCTGAAATGGGCCACCGCGACCGCCACCACCTCCACCACGTGGTTGAAAACTTCCACTGTACGACGATTTTCCTCTACTGACAAAAAGTGCATTATCAGATTCTTGTTTCTCGCTCTTCTCAGTCCGCTTCATATATTCTTCAATCAACAATCCTTTTACGTTTTCCCAGTCGAGATCATCGGCGTTTCGGGCGTTTAAACTTGTCAAGAAATTATCATACGAGTCGGGTAAACTTCCTAACACGACCGTAGCAAATTTCTTCGATGAAATTTCTTCATTCATTTCTCGTAATTGCTCCGCCAGAGAAGTCATGTGAGTCAAATGTTGCATCAAATCTGCGCCTTCCTTCATACTTGCTGCATAAAACTTGCGATTAAGACGAACAATCTGAGTGACTGACACAAATTCGAATTGCTTCTGCAAAATTTTCCACGCAGCGAGCGGGTTTGTCACCGACGATATGTGAACTTGCAAATCCTTTTCCACGTTCAACGCAATAAGCGAATAAGCTTTGTCAGATCGAAGGCGAAAAGCATTCTTTACAGCTGCAGATGCATCGGCTGCAGGAGGAGTTTCTTGGCCTTCTTGAGTGAAACCTCACAAACCACGATCCATTAAAACGAGCTTCACGTTGTACTTCCATGACTGGTAATTTCTCCCGTTCAACTTTTCGATCTTTGTGATCTCTGTCAACGACATCTCCGCCATTCGCTTCGGCAAAATAACAATCACGTAACTTACAGCATTGGTTTAACGTCCTGGGCCCATAACCTGTTAGAAAGATTCAAACCCATCGAGCACTCTTTGGACATTTATTCTTTAACATACGCTGTGTCAAAGTTCACAAGGACGAGCGCGAGAAAAGAACAGAACAGTACTAATATATCAAAAACCACATGTCAAAAATTAGCCAATGAGAAACGTTCATTGAACAGCATAAATTATCATAATCCTAACACATTCGTGGAAGTCTTACCTTTGCTCCGAACTCTCGCGTCTCAACGCTGGAAAGAAAAGGTCCGACGCCAAGGTTTTAGCTATACAAAACCAAGGAGCTTTTCATGGAAGCCTGCCGGTACTTAACTGACGTTTCCAACATTGGTACTCATAGTCTCCGAGCCGGAGGAGCATCGGCTGCTACCAATGCTTGTATTCAGGACGGACTTTTTAAGCGTCAGGGCCTTTAGGCGAGTGACAATGTGAAAGACGGTTATGTTAAGGACAGTATCCATTTGCGTTTAGCGTTCTCTAGATCCTTAGAGATTTGATCCTTTCCGTAATTTGCGAAGACCGAGCCCGGCAGGTCGTGGGAGATCTATCCATGGGGCCAGGATTCCTCCCCTGTTTTGCCGTTGCGAGCATGGTGGTGTTTTTCCCTCCTATATGGGTGCCCGCTAGCTCTCCTTTTTTTTGTTCCTGTTTTTTTTTTAGAAGTGTTAACCGAGCTATATTTGCTACCACCTTGATCGCGATAAACTAGAGCGGCCTCCAGTGAGCACGTGATGGTGAGTTTAGGTGTTTATTGGGTATTTAGACAGGAGCAGCCGTTTGAGTCTTCAACAACTTGAAGGAAATATTGCAAGGTTCGAAAACCCAAAGAAAGCTGTCAGCGACAGGAAGTAGTAGTACAGCAACATCGGGTATACACCTTTTATAATTTTATTGCGTTTGAAGTGAGATTCCTCTGGTACTTTCTTATGCTGTGGTATTAAGGGGTCAGCTTTTCAGCAAGTTTTTTTCGCCGCACGTCTGCATTTTCGGCACCATTTTGAATAACGTCTTATGTGAATGCGCATCACCCTGGTTCGATCAAGGTCAACCAGATGATGCAACTGATGTCAAAAGCACAGACTTATTTTGATTTCGGCGAAGATGTAAAATTTGGGGTTGTTTTCGAAGCAGGTTTTATCGCAGAACTAGTGATCTGTTTTTGCCTTTTTCGAAGTTTGCTACATCGACAGGTCAAGAGATGTAATACCGGTCAAATTGATCGAGCTGAAACTTCGTAGAAAGACACATATAAACACCAGGTAAGATTTGTGCCAATTGAGGAATTTTAACCGTGAGTTTGGGTCTATTTATTGACTCGCAGTTTTTTTTCTCACCTGCATGGAAAACATGTTGGGATAAAGTACGTTTGCAGAATTTAACCCATGCATTTTTATGTTTATACATTGTACTGCTTTATGGAGGTCTGAAATATCTGCGAATGATTAAAAAAAAAAAAAGGATATCGAACAATAGAGGATGAGTAAACAAGTTGAAAGTGAAAAGAGAAAACTGAACTGTTAGTTCTTAATGCCCGCCATCGGTCGATGACCACACTCAATTCTATTAACGCTGGAACCTATCATATCACTCAAGAGAGGCTCATTCTCTCTTGTATCACTTCATCAACTTCAGCAAGAAATATCAGCGTCTGGCTCGACAATTTGGTATCTATGGATAAACAGATTGCTTCTGTTTCCAAATCTGCATTTTTCCATCTCCAGAACATAGCGAATATAAGGAAATTTATATCTTTTCAGCACTGCGAGACCCTTATTCATGCAGTTATCACTTAAAAGTTAGATTATTGTATTCCGTTTTACCCGAGCTTTTCAAGAATCAGACTCAGAGATCCTCAGAGACTACCGTATGTTAAGAACACTGCTGCGCGTATAGCCTGCGTAGCAGGCGCTTAAAAGTAGTGAGCGAAAGAGAGAACTGGCGCGCGCGAGGGACACACGCGAGGGGTGAGGGAGCGCCTTCACGGAAGGCCCCCGAAAATCGTTTCAACCCGCATTCTGTGAGTGCTGATTTTTCCAATAGGTCGAGAGGCTCCCGAGGGAAAAAGTTACCGCACGGGGCAAAAAAACTGTCAATCAATAGTACATGGGCAACGTAGTGGAGATCTTATTTCACACTACTAGCCCCTGAAACCACTTAATTATATACAATCGAAGTTCAGGTCTCGGAGGTTACTTCAGTCTGGTTTAATGGGACTATGTGGCTGTAATCTCAAAGAAAAGTTGGAGTGTTCAAACGGTATTCACTATGGAAAGAATTGACATCAGATACGCATTAGCAGAAGTGGCTAGAGACAAAAGATTTGCTGAAAGATCAGAGGAAATATTCTTTGCTCAGGAGAACTTGGCGGCTTGTGTTGTCGATGGAACGAATACCATCAAAACTTGGACATGATTGATAAAATGAAACACTTGCCAGGGACATGAATTTGAAAAAACATTTCACTATTGTATTATTCGCCGTTCGGAGGCGACCTGAGGTCTGTTGTTTAACCGTGTCGGTACAGTTTTGTGTTCTGAAGTTTGGGTCCGCTGCGCTTAGTAAGACATGTCTGCTCCAAAAACGGCTGCCATTTTTAATAGCGTAGAAAAAGCAATGGTCATTTTATTGCTCCATCGCTCTATAATCAGATAACCCAGCTGATGTTTATAACAGATATATTTAGACCGAAGATCAGAAGATTAAATGTGCAACGCTTTTTGGCGGCACGCTTTGTTTGTGCGAGGTCAGTCGTTTTCCAAACTTTTGACAGATCACGCAGCGGCTGCCAGGTAATTAGATTGGGGGCGGGAAACGATTTTGGGGGGCCTTCCGTGCAGGCGCTCCCCCTCCCCTCGCGTGTAGCCTTCTCGCGCGCCCGTGTTTTCTTGTGCCCACTAATTCCAAGCGCCTGCTACTCAGGCTACTGCGCGTAGCTAGAGAAAACAGCCGACTTTTCTCGACGCCACCACTGGTTTCCCCGCGAAATAACGTCTGAGAAACGAGCCTAGAGATTCCAAACTGATGACGCGTCACTACCCAGATCTGGGAAGTGCTTCTGATTGGTTGAAGCAAATTTCCCACGTGCCACGACCAATGGGGAGGTATACTGAAACTGGAAAACAATGCCAAAGAATAATGAGGGAAGATCATATGTAAACAGAAAATCTGAGGAAAAATTCATGACATTTAGAGCCCCTGTTTTCAATGTCCATGAAACTTAAAGGAGATACAAATCGATGATTAATCTCGGGATTGTCAAGTTTTTTAAAAAATTATCGAGCGGTTTTTAAATTACCGTGAAATTTGTAGGCGTGGACCAGATTACATACGAAAATGGTAAAGAAAGCAGCCGAACGTAAGCTAATCAAATTCCCCTTTCTCGCAATTGGCCAAAGCAATCCCCCTCTTCTTTCGTACAAAGTTTCAGCTGGAATCAAACCGCTATGAGATGAAATTGCATTTCCAGACCTCATCATATTTTTTAGATATTAGCTAATTATGTCGATAGCATGTATACTCACTGTTTTTATGACCCTTAAATCTTTGTTTCAAAATATTTCCAAAACGCTTTCATAGAATTTGTTCAAACTTTGTCATTTCCGAGGTAACTAAGGGAGGTACAAGGTCCCTTAAGCGATTTTTTAAAAAAAACCCTGGTACCGAGAAATGCAAAGGCAAATAAAAAAGGTAATGCCGTCGTTACGTTGCTATTGTAACCCTGATGTCAATAAAACATGGATCATGACAAATTTTCATCTTTGTATAGTGCAGCAGTGGTAACGTTTTTTGCGATATCTTTGTTAATTTCGACGTAGTAAACGCTCAAAGTGGGGAGGTATATTCCCTTAAAAAATACAGTCGAGCTACCTTAATCTCTTTTTTAGTCGCTGACATGTATGGAATTTTCAGCAAATGAAAGCAAACATTTGCGTTTATTTTGTTTCTTAATGAAACGTAAATTTGATTTCTGGGAAAAATTGTCTTGTTAGAGATCTGAGAGAATCAATCTTGTTTAGCCGTGTTATGCCGTGGCATAGATTTAATCAACTGGTCCGCAGTATGATTTTACATGTCAAAAACAAGGTTGGAGCTGTTTTGTTACTTTACGGGTGGTCTTTAACGTGAAGAATAATTTTAAAATGCCACCTTTCCTTGTTTAACGGTTTTCGTTAAGATCAACCAATCTTAGGTAAATAAAGCCTTGATGAGTGTTTGTGCTGGTAAAGAACTCATCGAGGCCAGTTTGGTTAAAAAAAATTAGTCGTACTCGAAAAAAGTGAACAATAATATTAATTGTGAACTCGCGAGAAATTAATTGCCTTTTACGTACCTATATGTACCTATATGTATGTACTAGTATGGTCCAAGACATTAAATTGCGGTCTCAAGTTGTTGACTATTTTTGTCACTTAGAAATTTCTCAATTATTTTCCAAATGGCCCTTCCGAACGTTATTATCTTGATGATGCTTTCATACTTGTTGTTCGCCATAAAGTGCTCTATGCTACTACTTTGACACTTTGATCACGAATATTTTAATATTACGATCTTGTTGCTGTGTCAGCACTTCTAATTTTTATTCAAACTGTTTTTCATGAAAAAATCCAGGATTTGCTTGGCTGAGAGCAGTAATTTTGTAGTCAGCGTAATTTGAAAATTTTGAACGTTTACATAAAATATACAAATATTACCCCTACTAGGTAGTAAAAACAAAAACAGCATGATAATTACTCGTGATATTTGAAAGAAACACCAAAAAGACATTTCGTGCGACCACTAACTTTACTATAAATGACAAATGTTGTTACAAATACCAGGGTGGAATTACTTATAGACTTAGTAATTTTTTCTAATCTTGGGCTTCGGTGAGAATGCATGGTTAGATGCCGCGTACAAAGCTGTAGTGTGATTTCAGTAAGACCCAAAGGACAGGCAAGGTGAGTAAGATAAATGACAAGAAAAAAAATAGGAGTTTAACGTCCATTTTTTTGTGTTCTCCCTCTTAAAACCAAGTGCAACTTTATGTTACATTTTCCGTATTTAATTTCGGATTTCTGTTTCTGAATAAAAGTTGTTCCAAAACGCGTAAGTACAGGGTTGTGGGCAGAACTGTATTAATCATAGTAACTTATAGAGAACTCCACTGCTGGTGAACATCAGGTTTTTGACGGAAAGATTACCACAGGATAGTGGTTTATAAATTGACAAGAAATTAAATGCCACACCACGTAATATGAACCAATTATTTTAATTTTAATTTTAATTAATAATTTTAAAAGTTTCCATTAGCTGCATATCTGAAACATATGTAATCAATTATTGTACTTGGCTGAGCAAAATATTATGACTTGTTAGTTGTGAGCAAATCAATTATTTACGGATGTTGAAGGCCGAGGCAAATTATAAATCTGTAAGACTGACAAATCACAATATTTTTCTGGACCCGAATTCAATAGTTATCGTGCAGTTAGTTCGCGGTTCGTTTGTTGCCTTGTTTTTGTAACATATTATGGACCGACAATGAGAAAGTTTTGTCCCAGCGAAAAAGTTTTTTTAGCATGTTTGACTTATTAATACAGCAATTTGCAAAAAAGGCCAAACATACTCAAAACAAAAACCTGCTAAACACAAAAACGTCCTCCCTTTATTAATTATAAAAAAAAATAGTGGGCAAGAGGAATTACAAGTGCAGCTGTTGTAACAGTTGTTTACAGTTTGGCAGCAATTAATCTCTGTTGTACGTAATAGTTATCCGCAGTGGATGTAATGATATCTAGCCAACCAATACTTAAATAATGGTAGAAGTACATATGTGGCTTACTAAGTGTTTGATTATCCAGTACTAACGTGAACAAACTATTTGTCAACATTTCTTGGCGCGACCTGACACTTGACTTGATGAACATGAGCCTGGGCACTAAACATGATTTGCCTTCACAAATCTTCCTTCTGTTTCTTTTGTGGATAAACTGTATTGAATTCGGCACAACATTAGGTAAGTAGCTCAAACTTAATATTACAGCATGTTCTGAATCGAACAGAAATATTATCCAGCGTTTGTCCAACTTTCGCTGAATCATTACAGTTTGCAAAATTGTCGCAAAGTGTTATTTTTTGTGTAAGTAATATATATTTATGTATTCTTTATCGACCATTATCCATCTTTGGCGCTGAGTATACGGCAGATCACTTGTCAAAGTGTAACGAAAACATAAATTTCTGTAGTCGGTTTATTCACTTGTTCACTCTCCATATTAAAGAGAACTGAACACATGCAGCGAACAAAGGTTTCTTATAAGGAAAGGCAAATTTTTGTAGCAAAACTCCTTTAAAGGACTTCCTTTTTTCTTCCAATGCCCAGTCGCAAAATTAGGTCTTTAGCATTTTGTTTTTGGTATTAGGAGCTGTGTTTAAATAAACGTTCGCCACTAAGGAGGGGCACCTAACGACGGTTTCCTCCTAATTGCATTGAAAACACATTTTACGGTATGCAGAGTACTTTTATATCTCTAGAAATGAATTCTAAGTGGCGCTAAAAAATACTATATCTGTTTGGTCATCCTGGGGCATGTTGAGTCTTTTCGAAATGAAAAGGGCTTCAGTATTATTTTCCCGAAAAATTTTAACTGCAATTTATAGTTTTACGAAAGAGAGAATTTTTCTGATTCCTCTCTGCATCGCATTTTCGATTCCGAAAATTTTAGGTTTCCGTTCTCTACGAAAAGTAGCTTATCCTGGGGAGTGAAATGGGAAAAATTAAACTTCAGAAAATTGCGGGGAATTTATTAGATCAACTTTGAAAATTGTACATGAATGGAAAGGTCATCTAGAATTTGTTAGCCTTCCTCAAGCTTTAGAAAGTTCTAGGCAATTTTTGCTTCTACGAACAGATATTTCACAGAAAACGGCAGTCGTTGGGTGCCCCTGACTAAGGATAAATTATCAAAAAAGGACTTGCTGTAGGGTATTGGATATTTCTAGACCATTCTAAAATTCTCCTCGGTGTCCATTGTTCCCGACGTGACCTGGAAAGGCGCCTGTTATTGATGTAAACAGAAACAACAACTAATCCATTCACAAAAATTAAACAACCAGGTTTTATGATTACTGACTACCTAACCAATACGGGATAGTGTAACTATGTAGTTATTATTACTACTCCATTTTGTTTCACTAACTGATAGTTTTATCATTTTAGATGCAAAACGTTTGAAACCTCGATCTTTAATATAAACGAAGACGGCTTACCGGGCCCGTTAATTATCGGGACTTTTGAGAAACGGGCCTCAGGTCACTAGCTGCTCCATCGATAAATCACCAAACCACACAGATTCTCCTCGATCAAACAGAGCATTTCGGTAACTGGAGATTTGGGCTAGCAGACACTTTTAATGCTATGCATTTATTTGTATCATGGTGACTAGCCTTCAGTGCAGGCGTTTTCTTCGGGCGCGCAAATGTTTTTGCTCCCGAAAGCGCCATGTTGAAACTTCTCGAAGAGAGGAGGAAATGGGGCGAGTCAAAGGGAGCGGGGAGGGGGCGGGGAATCGGCGGGAAGAGAGAAGAGAAGAGTATTTTTTCTCCCCCCTTCCACTGTAATAAAATCAAAGATGGCGGCTACAACAATACGAACACGAACACGAACAAGGTTTCGCCCACCCAAAATACGCCTGCACTGCAAGCTACATTGTGACCTGTACTCTGACTTGTGGAAAATTGACCTGTATTTGAGACCCGACGCAGGTTAGTTTTCAGCATGGCCAAAATTTCATGTAATAAGGCTTGTTTATGCTTATTTTCTTAGACCCTCCGTCAAACACTGTTGCCTACAACACAAGTTCGTCATCCATTAATGTTACCTGGGACTCGATTTTTTCTGGTAAGCCACCGGACGATAACTTTACCGGCTACAGAGTGAGTTACAGAGAACACAGTTTGGACCAGGAGGTTAATTACGTTCTGTGTTCATCACCGGATTTTTACACAACAGAATTGACCAGTTTGAATGTGTTTACGAACTATTGCATCGCGATTGATTCATTTACTGAAAGAAAAGTTAGTAACACAAGCGAATGTCTCTTCACGACAACAGAGGAAGCAGGTAAGACGAACATTAATCCCTGTTGGATTTTCAAGAGAATACTGCGAACTGGACGTATTTTTCAAAGCTATAAAGCATGCAGCGATCGGTTACATATACATTTCACAATTTGGCCCAACCGAAACCTAAATGTAATAAGCAAATTCAAAACTAATGATCGACATAGCGAAAGACTATGAAAGCTGTCGAGTTCTACAGAACGTTTCGTTCTTATATAAACTATATTTTTAACAAGTCAGAGAGCTTTCTGATCCCTGCTTATGTTAATTTCCTAAGCTTGCACACAGTTTATTCAATCCGCCGAACGTCTCTAAGGACGCTAAGTATTTTGCACTAGAAACGCTACTTCATTGGTGGAGCTCAGTGTTTTCAAGAGAGAATGAGCTAAGAGAGCGAATCTCTGAGCCCAATTATAATTATATATCTATGACTGTTGTCTCCGTAACCACGCCGCCTACTTTGCCACAGTTCATTCTTTGTTGGCGTTTTTCTATAGTTAATTGGCCCTTTTGTTAAACGAATACTGCCCAGTCCACTCAACAAACAAATGATTAGCGAATTGTTCGAATGAAAGAAACCTTTAAAAAGTTAATCTCTAAATAAAAGGATTTTTCTTTTAAATGGAACGGCTGACTTATGTACTTAATGCCCTCTGACCTTGTCTGATCCATCGAGATCTAGTTCTTCTTACAGAGTTGTTATTCTGTCTGTAAATGAAAACAGTTTATCCCGTTTTACGGTACTGCGTTATGTTTTATTTACTTAGTTCTGACTGCACCTCCCCAGAATTTTTCCATCTTTTCTACAAGCTCCACCACCATAGGCGTCGCTTGGGATCGATTGCCATCGGAACACAGACGAGGAGTTATCCTTGGATATAAAATATTTTACGAAAGAAATGCCCGTACTCATCGCGTATCTCGTAGCATTGAAAGTGGAGAGCAAATTGCAGAGGCGAACTCAGTTAGATTGGATATCGTAGGATTAGAGAAATTTACCAACTATTGCGTTTGGGGTGTGGCATTCAACAGAATGGGAATCGGTAACGAAACGCAAGTTCTTTGCATAAGCACAGATGAAGACGGTAGGAAACAAACTTTCCTTGTTAGTAATAGAAATATCTGAAGCGATCAAAATTGTTTTCCCATTATTTTAGAAATCATTAGAACCTATTACTCTTGCTTTGTTGTGTCACATTTTATCTCAATAGATAACCTCGACTGGCTTCATACAGAACAAGAGTAATATCCTGTCTTAATAGAAATAACTATTTCCTAAGTTTCTCGTAACATTCTTTGTAGTTCCTCTTGCCTCTCCCTTAAACATATCGCCTAACAGTACAAGCTCCAGCACTATCTACGTTCAGTGGGACACTATTCCCACGGAATTTATCCCTGGAATACTTCTAGGCTTCAGAGTATATTACGGAAAAGCTATTGAGCCCTTGTCGCAATACAACAACGTGACGGTAGGAACTGATCAGTTGAGTGTTGATCTACTGAACCTTGATGCGTCTACGAAGTACTGTATACAACTGGCTGGTTTTACAAGAATTGGAGATGGTAACAGAACTACTTGCTTCTATGTGACAACCGCGGAAAAAAGCGGTAAGTTGTGGTATAATTATCTTAATTTATTACGCATGACATGATACGAATGTTTCAGTGGAGGGCAGCATTTGGAGTGACAATGAGGGGAACAATGATTATGAAGACGACCACGACGATGCCGTGATGACGTCATTGAAGCCGTAAATGATAAAATATAAGTTGGTCGAACTGAAGGAAAATGAATGATGAAGAAGGTGCATATAATAGAAAGACAGTTCACTTTACGGTGTCCCTCTTTACACCGGTGTTTTGAATATGAGGGTCTCAGGGCTTAGTCACGCGTTCATCAGGTCCCCCAGTCCCCCAAGAATGTAGGGATGTAACGATTCATATTCCTTGCGGTTCGATTCGATTTCGATTCTTTCGATTCGATTATGTAAATGTTTCTTAATTCTTATAACATAACGCGTAATGTAAACAACATGCAGAGACGGGAGGATTCACAGTCGCTTGGTTCGTCGCCATGTTTGAGAACCTGACAAAGAGCGTGTCGCACGTAGTTTGCCTTATTTGGAAATTCTCAAGGGGTGGTTGAAGGACAGCATTTTTACCAGGCAACACAAAATGGCGCACGAAATGCTATCGTCTTTGCTCGTCAATCATAAACGCACAATTTAAAGCGTTCTGGATTCCGATTTTACAATATAATAACTCACTAAGGGCACCCTGGAAAAGGTGTACAAAAATCGAACCAAAATCGAAACTTGGAAGCAAAGAATCGTGAATCGAACCAAACGGTCATAAGGGAGGTGAGGGGTAAGCCATTAGCTTGTGAGTTACATTTGCAACTATGATGGGTCAGCCAGAGATTATTTTGAGGATCTAGGAGAGGCCACTGGAGACAGTCGTTTTTGGATTTAGGAGAGCGAGGAAGAGGAGTTACCAACTAGTATTAATCACTTTAGCCTGAATATTGGAAAATACTAACGGATTAGTTGAGAGGCGATTTTAACGCCTGATACTCAGGCCATCATAAATTTATGATTTATTTCTACTCACTTTCATTAATAAAATACTTACTTTTCTTTTCTTAGTTCGCATCAGCATTCCACAACCACTTGTAGAAATGTACTACAGTCCAACTGCTGTTAAAGTGACGTGGGAAATTCTTGATAACAATAGGACCATCAGCGGATATAAACTTCATATTGTAGAAACTGGAAGTTCGCGTGAACCGCCTTTGACCCCATTCGAGAAAATAATAAAGATACAAAATGCCTCTCAGACTTCTTTAGTAATTTCCAACCTTTCCATATTCTCAAGATATCAGATTCGCATGGCAGCCTACAGTTACAAAGAAGTGGGAGATTTCAGTTTTCCTGTTATTGCTGGTAGGTTGTTTTTCCTTTTTTTTTTTTTTGCATATGCCCATATTACCATCCAGTAGAAGCCGAGTCCAGCAGTTGTTTTATCGTTCATTCAAAATAATTCCTCTTTTAAAACAGGTTCCCGTTTGTTTGCTCCTCGGTTCCTCAGGATAAACATCTAGCCGGATTTTTTGAAACGTTATCGCCAAATGGACCTTTTGTGTCCAACAGTTATTGAGCAACCATTGCTTTTTTCTCCTCTACGACTTTCTACCTCCTCGCTCTTTCGTTTTCTCCTTTCCTTTTCCTTCGTTAGTGTGATTTTGGAGATTATAAGCCTAAGAAACCCGCTTTTTGAGGCCTTTTTACTCAAATGATGGCAAATTTCTTTAGGCTGGTTTTCAAAAAACAATCAGCTAGACATGTAAAGGGATCTTTAGTCTAACGGATATTCTTCTTTAAATATGGTTAATTTCCGGTGAGATATATTTTGCTGTTTTTTCCTATTTTATAGGGCAAAATTTGGCTATTTCGTCTTCGTTAAACGGGTGAAATTTCCCGCCATTTCCTCTAGAACTACCAAAACAACTGAGCTAACGCAACCTCATCCCCGGGCCTTACCGGTTTCAGCCCCTTCCTTTGTCGATAACTTGTACTTGGCTTGCTTGTCTTGCTTTTCACATGACGTCACCAAAATTCAAACTAAGAAAGTATCGATTCTTTTGAGTTTCTACTTTCGTGAAGTATTACAAATTTTCGGCTCGAAAGGGTTCTTCGTTTTACGATAGAGGACGCTTGAATTTCCAGGCTTTTGCGTGAGGCGGCATTCAGCTGAAGGCCAGGAAAGGTCTTATGTAGGGTAAAAACATTACCGATTTTGGGAGATTTTGCTATCTAAACATTCCTTGTCTGAGAATAAACGAAATATTGCTCAGAAATGATTCTTGGCAAGGCTCTTTGAATATTTATCTTCTTTCATTTCCCAGGTTCTAGACTTTCTGTATTGAATAGGTTGCATTTTTATTTTTGATGGCGTGACAATGAAAACAGAGAATTGTCATTCTCTGCTATGTCACTGCGTTCCGCCGCAGAGAAAACGTTTAAGTTCTAATCAGCAGAAAGGCAACAACACGTGAAATAGGAAGGACACGACCAGTCGAGAGGCGACAAGGCTTAAATACCGTGATGTGACGTGAAATCCCTAGAGGATCAAACTGCGGACATAAATGCAAATTCCGAACATAAACACATGAACTGACACTATTATATTGGAGGGAGCAAAACGCCAGCTGGTTATGAGAAATTGAATAAATTATAGTATAAATACCAGTATTAATAAAAGTATTGATATAAGTATTATTAATTGGACCGTTAATAGTTACGTTAATGAAACTCAAGTCGTATTCAAACCAATGTACGCCAGTTTTTGGCCGTTGTTTGTTTGTCCTTTTTTTTTTTTCGCTATAGGAACTTGCGTTTGTCCTCAATACTTTTCAGTGACCGCACGCCCTTCACCGCTGGACAATGGTGGATCTCGTGGGCTGACCGAACTTATCGCTGGAAATATAAAAAAATCATGCGGCTTCTGTAAAGAGTATGGCCAAAAGAGACGAAGGAGAATCAAGCCTTACTTTTCCTGTTTCTGTGACAACTCCGAGAGGCAGCGAATTTAGCAAGTTTGTCGCTATATTAGAGGTACCTGGCGTTGTGGTCATAAGGCGAAGAAATCATAAGTCCAGTCAGGGTTATTATGAAGAGGTCATAACTGGCTCATTTCTTGACAAATGGTCGTTCTTTACTGTTTGTCTGCTGGCAATCTACTCAGCTAGAGTGATTCTTTGGTTTTTGGTGAGTTGATTCCATATTGAAATCCTAGCTATGATGACTCCTGAATAATTTTTTCTGTCTTCGTTCTGTCCTCTGAATGAATCTTTCTTTGGAAGAATCGAAACCCGCAGTTAGCATCGATGGAAACCAAGGAATCTGTAATAATAACAATGATGATGATGATAATAATAATAATAATGATAATGATGATGATGATAAGTATGATCATGATAATCCCTTGTTTTACCCTCGGCAGTATTTGCAGCAGTTGTGCCAGTGGGGCCAAGCAAATGCCTGAAACAAATATTTCAAATGAAACTTAACAGGGTTAAAAAAGGCCAACTGGCCGAAGGCAAACCAGTTGGTTATTTACAAGCGTGGCCGAGGATTTAAACTTGGGACTACCGAGAACAAATCCAGCTAGCGGTCAGGGCGGGACTTGAACTCGGGCTGCAATTCAAGCTCTCTAACTGCTCGGCCACCCTACCTCCACTATTCTTATCATTTTAGTTCGCTAATTCTTTATACGAGATGAATCTTTCTTGGGAGGAATCGAAACCCGCAATTAGCATCGATTGATACCAAAAAGAATTATCATCATATTCCTATTATTCCATTTTAGTTGCTAATACTTTATACCAAGAGATACTAGCAAGCAACTTGAACATTAATTGAACATGAATTGTTTTTAATAAAGACACCCATGTTTTACTCCTCGGCCAAATTCATATCTCAATGTCAACTGGAAAGAAATAATTAAAATGAAACATTGGTCATGGCCAGAATTTAATTTCACGCACGCGCGGTAGCAGTGGACACTTAGAAAAAATACCAACAGAAAACAATGAACATTTTACAAAGAAATGTGGGATAAGTAAAATAATTTGCGATACAGCAAGTCGTGCGATATACCTGAACACTAGGTTGCGATTGAGACTGAAAGGTTGACTTATTTAGACCTTAGTTTTGACAAACTTAAACTCCTACCTTCAAATCTCGAGCTTCCCAGAATGGACATAAAAATACGAAAAAATTACCTGCGTCTTCCATATGATTCTATTGCAAATGGAGCACTGCCACCTCGATTAACCTCTTTTCTTCAGCAATTAATGACAATTTTGCTGGGGAACTCTCTTAAGTTGCGATGAAATCTTCAAGTACAAAGTCTTGTCTTCCTATCGTGAGTTTTTTTGTCCACTAAAAAAGCATATTCCGTCCTTGCCACGTTTAAAGAATTTGGAGTTAACTCTATTTAGAAATACGCTTCTACTACACGGCTTAAATCCAAGACCTTCGCTCTACAATATCTCGGCCAAAAATCATCTAAATTGTCTCCAAAACCTCTTGTTCGAAAGCTTATTTCTTTGAGGTTTCGTCGCTACCTTTGGTTGTTGCAATATTTTTGATCAGCGGCCTTTATTTGACCATAACGAGATATCTATTTGACCACTCGAACTTTCCGAACATTATGAGCCTGGAAATCGCAGTAAAAACCAGCGGTTAAAACCAGTGCGAAACAGTCTGAATGTAAGTCGCGCGAGATTTGACGGGCGAGATTTCTGAACATGTTAAGAATCCTTCCTTGCAGAAGGCAAAGCATTTGTGTAGAGTGTAGGGTGAATGAATGCGGGTTCAACGATGAGGGCTGGGGAGGCCGACTTCAACTCGAGAGTTCCGGATTACAAGTCTAGCACCCCTCTTCCCCTGTTTGGACATTCTTTCATGGTTTTTCTTCTTATATATTGATTTCTGTTTTAGGAAACTAAAGGAAATCCTGGTGAATTACCAACATGTTTCTCCAAAGGAGCCTACGAGGGGTCCTGGTGGGCCTTTATAACCCTGACTAAGGTGGGGTAAGTAGAGGGCATGTGTAATATTTCCCTCTGTAAATGGGTAACAATCTTTGAGGCGGTTTCCGTGTCATATTGCGTCGCCTGGCGCAGATGAATCTTGGTAGAGCCACCCATGTTGGGCAGATCGAGGGGTAGGGTCTCAAAAGAAGAGTGATCCCACCCCTTTTCCTACAGGTTTTTTTGTGTAGGCAGAGGGCCGATATCTCTCCACGCGAAAAAGCATTTGGGACATAGTGTGAATAGTGAATGGTGAAGTGAAACGCAAAACATATTTATATGCACCCCAATGCCCAAGCAGGTTATAAAAAGGGGAGGTACTCTATTTGAAGGGCAACTACCTAACAATGAAAAATAAGCAGTTTGTATTCATTAAATATAATGTTATCATAACATAATAAATTTGTTGGATTTAATTGTCTCACACCACAGGCGGACCACCGTGTAGCCGTTCTTGTTATGAAAATTTGAGCATCCCAGTATCAATCTCGATACTAATTAGAATAACTACAGATGAACATTACGGTGGTTTCAATTTACTCCAAAGTACGGATTTGAGCTTAAATTTCCAAGAGAAATTCAAACAAAAGCCAACTAATAGTCACCTGTCGCGCCTTTTTTCGCCGTCTCGAGCTGTTTAAAGCGTTATTTAGTTCTATCTGTGCTCACACCTTTCTTATCTTCTGTAGTTATGGTGATCGCTGCCCGAAATCCAACCTCGCTAAAGCTTTCGCCATTGTATGGCTTCTTACCAGTGTCGTACTTTTGTCACTACTGATGGGTGAAATATCCGCAGCTTTGACTGTTATGGTGATTCAAACAGAAGCAGGAGGTCCTATGGGTGGTGGAAATAAGGTTACTAGCCGTATTAAATACAATTTTAACGTTATAAAAATAACGCACCATAACTCAAGTCAAATTGAGTTTGGGAATGTAAAACCTAAAAGTACAAAATATTTAACACATTCACAGTGTCCGTAAAACCTTGGCAAAGAAGCTGCAGCCACATACCCGCCTCGGTCAGAGGAAATCTTTTTAACAATAAAGACGAATCATTTAGTTAACCATGACTGCTAAGTCAGCAGAGAGGAAACCTAGCACAGCCATTAAGCTAGTAGCCTCCCTCGCAGACGTTCTTAAGGGGTTCGTCACGTGTTCCTGCCCCACTAACGTCTGCTGAAGCGAAAGATAAATTCCTTTCCCATTGTTCGCAAATATCAGCTGGAGATCACATGCAGATTATCAGAGATCTAATCGGCGATGTTGAAGTCAAAGTGTTGACAAGCCAAACACATACGTACAAGCTAGGTAGAGTGTCATATGTGACTAAAGATTTTTGCTCCAGACAAGAATCTAGGAGATATGCGTTGGCTTTTTGTATATTTCTCTCAGTAAAGGCTGGATTAGATGTCATCTGCTCATAAAGTTGTTCTTTGGGTGATGCAATGACAGGGTTACCTTGTAACTGAACAAAGGCAGAATTTTTTTTCATACTTCATTGTTTTGTAGTAAAGCCGACTTCCGTTCAGCAAATTCAACCTCCGAGGTAATTTTTATTTCATGAGATTATGAGGGTAGCCTCTAGTACGAACGCTTGTGAGTTAACTGCAGGGAGTAGTTTGTTCTAAAACTGTAAGGTCTTCACCTTTCATGAGACCTTTCTGATCTTTTCTGGAGCTAAGTCATGATCGAGTGCGAGTTTTCTCAAGGTCCAGAGTGCACTTCCCAGATCTGGAAGTCTACTGTGATTGGTCTACGTTTTTTCCGCTCAAATCAGCAGACGTTAGTGGGGAAGGAACGCGTCAGGAACCCCTAAGAACGTCTGCGTGGGAGGCTATTAAGCTATTAGAAAGTTTCGATACTGTTAACACAGGGCTAACTAGAACAGATGTCTATTCAGAATTTTTCATGAGCTTTATTCCTTTTACAAAACTTTCAAAATTTTCCATAGTTGTGCGAATTTTACTGACATGGTTTTGCTCATATTCGCTTCGAGACAACAATATATTCGGGTCGATATGCATCAAATGTTCCGAGTTTGTTATAACCTCGAGTTACGTTTATTTGCACAACGCTAGCCAGTTGTAGATCTCATTCTTAAAATTTCGGCCATGCACTCTGATTTTAATTGGGTACTTTGGATTTGTAATGAAGTTTCACTAATTGCCCACGTTAAAAGAACTATTTGTAATCCTTCTTAGTATAAGCAGCTGCAACATATTACATTTATACATTTTCGAAAAATGACGTTTATCATCGTAACTTTATTGGCAGTCTGTAAATGGGTTGTTTTTTTTTTTTACAGGCAGCAGCTGTTACCAATTCAACGGAAGAAAAGCTGGCATTGGGACCTTTAAGTAGCAAATTGAAGCTAAGTACGTGAGCCATTTGGCTTCCCTGTGTGGAATTTTGACTGGAGTGCTCGCTTAGGGCGTGTTTAAAAAAGTCCAAAATGAAAAAACAACAAAAAAATTTTCCCCGAAAATACACCATCAGCTAACATCTAACATAGTCCAACACCATCCAAATCCGTTTAAGAACGTTCAGCACACCACTATCCATCTAAGACAATCAAACACCATCCTATACCATGCACCACCGATCAAAAACCGTTTCAAAACCATCCACCAAAGTCAAACGCCATCAAAAAACGTTCTAAACCGTCCAACAGTGTCCACTACCGTCCAACCACGCAACACTGTCCGACAACAACAACCAACAACCAGCTTTATTTGCATGACCATACAAGCACATACAGTATTGCAAAAGCTATGTTTAGGAATCAAAATTACAACACAGAGCAATTATGTTACTTTGATAATAATTTGTCACGAACATCAAAACAAGCTGAAATACATTTTATGAATTGTATATTGGTAAAGTAATTAGCTGTAATTAGAAGAGTTCATCAGTTCATTGATCAAACCGTTTATAGGTAACTGCGTAATATTTGGAATCAGAGTCTTGACTTTATAGTAAAATTTATTCCTAATCATAGAGTATGTAGGACATTGAAAAAGAAAGTGAACTTCGTCTTCTATTACATTGCATCCACAAAAAGGGCAATGCCTATTATCCTTCGTAGTTTGATTATATCTGCCTATCTCTATCTTTAGTTTGTGATTGCTTATTCGTAGTTTTACTAAAGCCCTTCTCCCAGCTGTTCCTCTAGTTGAGTCTAAGTAACTAGAGGAGGTATGATCGGTTTTAAAAGATCTATAAAATTCAAGTTTTTGAGAATGTTGAAAGTCGAATGACATTAAAAAAGCTTGTTTGACGAGAAATTCCTCATCTTTAGACTGTATATACAAAATGTATTTGAGAATTTTTTGATTGATAGTGATATTTAAAGGAAAACGACCAAGCTCTGCTCTACAAGCTATATTAGAAGCTTTGTTGTTTAGTCTACTCGATTTGTGAGCCGTCCCAGGTCTTAAAGTCTGGTTTGGCATACACACCCCAAATTTCACTGCTACAATGTATGTTACAATAGGGGAGATCATAGTATCAAATATTTGACAGGCGAGAGCTGCTTCTAGTTTGCTAAGATTTGTGTGTCGGCTCAAGCTGAAGAGGGCATGAAGAGCTTTCTCCTTGAAATATGTTCAAGTGACACTGAAAAATTTCCCGATGGGGACAAAATTGTTGAACAGCAACAGCTCCAACATTATCCAACACTATCCATCTCTATTCAACACCATCCAACACCATCCATCTTTATCCAACACTATTCAAAACCATCCAGTACCGCACATATGCAATCCAGCAACATAAAAAACTATTAAAAACTGTTAAAGATCGTCCAAACTCGCCCAGCAAAGTCCACAAACATCCAATACCTTGGACACTGTTGACACCATCCAACACCATCAAACAATATCCAGCAGCATTCAACACCATTCAATAACATCCAAAAACGTCACTGAAACCCCATCCAAAACCGTCCAACATTTTTCAGCAATGTTTAACACCATCCAACATTAGTATTCACCAAATCAGTGGATAGCAATTTTCGCGCGTTTTGATTGGCTCCCGTAACTCGGAATATCCTTCAGCTGGCTAATCACAGTTTTGCGCCCGGAGCCAAGATGGTGTCTCGTTTCGAGACATTTCGGAAACACGAAATTTGAGCGATAAATGAAGCATTCGTACAAACAAATGCCAAGAAAGCGACGAACTTTGGCTTGTCGGTGATTTTTACTGGTAGATAGAAAATTATTTTCATGCTGAATTTGCAACAAAATCGTAAAATGCACTTTAAAAAGCGCAGAAATGTTTGTAAATTGTAAATAAAGTTCCTACTAAGTGACGTTTGTTATTTACAAAAGTTTATTTTTTTCATTTTTATCCAATACAACTAATTCGGTAAATACTAAAACAACCCCCCCTCAGGGTCGGTGAACAGCGCTAGATATATACCTCGACCCTTCGCGTCTCGGTATATCCATCACCACTATTCACCTCCCCTTCGGGGGGAAAGTTGTATACTATGCAATGCTATCCAACGTAACAACATTGCAAAGGGTATAGTCTACGACCAGTTGTATCACCATCTTACTGAGAATCGTATTCTATCCCGTTACCAATCTGGTTTTCGTTCTTTACATTCTACTGTAACCGCATTACTCGAAGCTACCGATAGCTGGGCAGTGAACGTTGATCGTGGCCTTATCAATGCCGTTGTCTTCTTAGACTTAAAAAAGGCTTTCGACACAGTTGATCATCATATCTTATTAACGAAATTACAATATTATGGATTACGCGGTTCCTGTCACGAATGGTTTACTTCGTATTTAAACAATCGTACCCAAACTTGCCAAATTAATTGCTCAATGTCAAACCCAAAATTAGTTACATGTGGTGTTCCTCAGGGAACAATTCTTGGACCTTTATTGTTTTTACTGTATATTAATGACCTACCTAATTGCTTGCATTTTTCACAACCTAGAATGTATGCCGATGACACCAGCCTAACCTATGCCAGCGCAGATTTAAAACTCATAAATGACTGCGTTAACGACGATTTAAACAAGGTGTATATATGGCTATCGGCTAACAAACTGACCCTTAACTTGACTAAAACTGAGTTTATGTTAGTTGGGTCGAGGCAGAAGCTATCAAAGCTTTCTGAAACTCCTTCTTTTATGATAAACGACCATCCCGTGATGCAAGTGTCAACGGCAAAATCTCTTGGAGTGCATATTGACCAAAACTTAAGCTGGGAATGCCACATACAGAGTATTTGTAAAAAGATTGCTTCTGCCTTGGGTGCAATTAAAAGAATACGACATCTTATTCCTTTTAATGTATTAATTAATGTTTACGACAGTTTAGTTCAACCGCATTTTGATTACTGTAATGTCGTATGGACCAACTGCTGCATGGGTCTTTCCGATAAGCTGCAGAGGCTCCAAAATCGTGCAGCCCGTATCCTAATGTCCGCTAATTCTGATTGTAATGTGGACGATTTGTTCCTGGCGCTAGGTTGGCGTAAGCTTAAACACCAAAGACAAGTATCGACGGCTATTATAATGTATAAAACCGTACATGGGATGACTCCCGACTATCTAACATCTAAATTTGTATCTCGTGACGAAATAACTTCTTATCGATTGAGGAATACTGAAAATAAATTAGTCCTTCCACTGCCCCGTACCAATTATTTAAAGAAAAGTTTCTCCTATAGCGGAGCTAAGCTGTGGAACAGCCTATCCCATGATTTAAGATCTGCAGATTCTTTACATGATTTTAAACGCAAACTGTGCCGCAACAGTTTTGAATGAGATAAGACATTAATACAGTTTTACACGGCAACCTTGAAAAGCAGCTTTTATTTGTAAATAGCTAGGTAGTTAAAATGTTATGAATATATTTTCAATCAGAGTTAGTTTAGTTAGGTATAATAGATCTTAGATTTTTTTTTTTTTTTTTTGTACATGCTGAAGGAACCTTAACCGTGTTTAAATAAAGTTATCTATCTATCTATCTATCTATCTATCTATCTATCTATCTATCTATCTATCTATCTATCTATCTACAACATTTCAAAGGAATCAATTATGTTACTCCCAATAGAACTGAGTGAAGCTGCCTTACATTTTGGATCCAGTTTGTACTTACACCATTCAACAACATTCATCGCCGTCCAAAACGTTATCATTTAGGAATTAAGATTATCTTTATGATAGCCACTGCATATCTGTTCAGTGGCTTCAGAGCCATTTTTACATTTTGTCAGTAATTTTAAGTTTTTGTTTAAACTTTTATTGGAGGCGTGTTGGCCAATTATCTACATGTATACACTTCCGTCTTTGTATCTATAGACTAAGGTTCAGCCTTGGGGTCGCTTTTTTTTTTAGACGAGAAACGTTTGCCCCATTTTGTCTCTCTTCACCCAGTTGTATAAATAGAGTATCCCTAAAATTTGCTAGTATCCCATCCAGGCGGAAGAAGTTATACTCCTAGGTGCTTCAACCCTAAAAACTTAGTTAAATTTTGTAAAAAGTTGAAGCTGGCCTTACCGTTTCCTAGTCGATAAGAGGATAGTGTTCAACGACAAGTCTTCGAATAGTAGCTACACAAATAACAGTTCTGTGCTGTACTTTAAAGTGAAATAAATACCTTTTTATCCTCCCCTTAAGGAGGGCACAAAGAGATAAAACGGAAAACAATTCACCGTCTGTCCCGTTCAGGCTATAATGACATCCCATATGAACGTGATCATTGAAGCAGCATGGCGAGGTTTTTTCCCTTGTAGTGTCAAAGGTCGATAAACTATACAACGTATGAGAAAAAAACGCCGAAAATGTCAGAAAAAGTCAGATGAAAGAATTACGCAGAGAAAGTGTTATAGGATGAAATGAGTACAACTGATTCAGATATCAAGGTGTTTTTTCCATTAGCAAAGTTTTTTATGACTTCTTTATAATCCCACTGTAATTTAATTTTCTCTCTTAGCTAGCACATTTTCAACGGTGGAGACGCTTGTGAAGTCGCTTAAGGAAGGCGAGGTGGACTATGTGGTGGTTGACATGTACATCCCAGTCAAGCGGAAAGACTTGTTTAATGGCACTTGGTTCGAAATTGCAGCTTTCCTGGAAGCCAATATTAACCATGGGGTCATTCTACAGGGAGATGCATATAAACTCGCTTCCAAACTGCAGGAGATGATAAGACATGACAATGTGCAGACCAATTTTCTTAAAAGCAGTCAAGATGAGGAGGTTGGGTCACAGTTATTATTAAATAATGATTAGCATTAGTGAATGAACGCTGAATGAGAAAATAGGGAATTCAACACGTTTTTAATCTGTGGTCTGCAGGTTTCTAAAATGCTCTTTATAACCAACGTTGTTACTGTCTACAGCTCCGTGCAAACGAACGCAACATTGTTGGATGATACATGTTGCGTCCGTTTGCACACCCTGTTGCACGTTGTTGTGCAAAGTTTGAAACTCAAACTTTTGAGGTACTTCACGTGAGCCCGCTTGACCGGGACCATTTTACGAGAAATTTCAGCCCGGTTTCCGAGATCAGAAAAGGCCAAAGATCCTTTTCCCACAGAGAAACTAAGATTTGGAACTCCTTAGATAAATCCCTGGAAAGCGTGAAGAATTTTAAAACTTTTAAGAGATCACTTACTGTTTGATTGACTTAATAGTTGAGAAAAAAATATAAATAAAGGAGTTACCATTGTGTATTGTGAAAATAACAAAAAACACTCTTGTCTAAGAGAACCTTACAAATCATTTTTACAACTGTAACTACCGACTGTCGTCAGTTTATTTTATCCTATTTGTTTTATTTTTCCCCATTTTTTTTTGTTTTATTTGCATATCTGCGTTTTGGTTCGCACTTCCGGTCACATGATAGTCATGTGACCGGAGAGCACATGGTAGAGCTAGGCGCCATTTTTTGTTGTTGTTTTTTCTGCAAGAGCAAACAGTTCTTCAACGTACAAGTACAAGTAGAAGGACACGTGCACTGTATACTTAAAGTGACATCTTTGGTGCAAGTACAGGAAGCAGTATTCAGGGAATAAAATGCTTTAATCAGGGTTCAATTTGTGGAACTCACAGTTGAAGAACTGTTCGCCGAATCGATTGATGTTTGGGTTCTCAGGGAGAACACAGCTTCGACGAGTTTGAATTTCATTGATCGGATTTGGAACTTGCTTTCAAGGAAAGCACGGCGTCAAGTAAGGATTTATCTGTTATTGTTCGCATTTGCATTTGGATCGTTTTGTTCTCAGGGAGAACATTTATTTGACAAGAATTTGTTGTGATTTGTCGCATTTGGAACTTTGTCGCGTTCATTGGAATTGTGTCACATCTACGGATGATTCAAGCTTACGTCTAGTTCAATTCTTCTCGGAGAACGATATTCTAACAGAGATTGGTCTTATTTACGTGTGGATTTGTTGCTCATTCAGTTGTTTGGGAACGTTTTGGATCGTTTTGTTCTCGGGGAGAACATTGGTTTATGCGTACGATTTTTGTGTTATTTGACACTGCATCACGCTCGTTGCTTTGCGAGAATTGTTTTACATGTACAACCTTTGAGATTTGTGTGGGAAGTTTATATTATTTATTTGCTATCAGAGAAAATAGTGGATTTCTAAGGTATGTGACAATAGCCATCCTGTTTGTGTTTGGAGTTTATTGGTTTTGTGGCCAATAGTACAGTGGAGCAAAATGTCTGTTCGATCAGTGCCTGTTGCTGACAAACTTGAACAACAAAATGTCCAGGAAACTCTGTCAGAGGGCAGACTTGGAACCCAATTAAGAAGAAGCTCCCGAGTTAAAGTACCATCTAATACAGATTTTGAAAGTAGAACAGCTGAGAGGGCAAACACATTGAAATATTCCTGTGCAGGTTATGTTGCAACCCTCACGAGACTGCGAGGGAACATTCAAGGGATAATTGAGAACTGTGGAACTTTGGAGGACTTACAATTAAAACGAGATTCGTATGAAGAAGCTTGGAGGAGATTCGTGAAGACCCATGAAGAGTACATTGAATGTCTTGATGTTCTTGGTTGTTATGAAGAAGTTGAAAGCGCTGACGATAACTACAAGGAGCAGATGTCAAAGAAAGCAACATTTGACAATGAAATTGAAACATGGAAATTCCAAGTCACATCTAGTATTAAGAAACGTGAGAATGACTTAAAATCCTATCTAAGAAAGTCAAGGAGAGTACGAAAAGCGGGTCAACTGGCTCAAGTTCAGCTTCTTTAGCAGTGGCGAAGAAAAAGGAAAAACTTGCCCTAGCCCAACTGAAGACCAAGCAAGTGCTGCAGGAACAACAGTTACAGCGCAAATTAAGTGAGCTTCAATTTGAGAAGGACATGTTGGAGGCTAAGATAGAGGAAGAGCGGGCTAAAGCGAGTCTTAATGTGTATGAAGAGTTTGAGAATCAATGCTGGAAGAGTCAGTATAGGGAGCGTTTAGCAGAGTTTATACCTGAGGAACCCTTACATCCACATGGGAATCAGGCACAGAATGTGGCTCAGTCTCTGCTAATTGAGCCACACGAACGACTAGTACAAGAGCTTGCACCTCTGGAGCAGGTACCTGCATTAAAAGACAACGAGAGAATCATGAATTCACCTGCTAAGACATTTCAATCAGCAAGCGTTACAGTGCCCAACCCAGTGTTCTCAGGAACTGAGCGTACAGTTTACGTTGATGAAGCTGGAACAGGTAAACATACAGAGCAACCGAATAACGCAAAGGACACTGAAACATTGAGAAATCCACCTGTAATTCCATCAGTGCCAAATTTATCACAACAAGTACAGACACCATTAACAACCCACTTTAACACCAAAGAGTACTCACAATGGTCAACTCAGGTACCCTGGTCCCAGACCCCTGGTGCAGTCCCAGCAGAATGTTATATGCGAGAACCAGTATCGGTGACACCAGATAGCAGAGCAGAGATAGTGCAAGCACTGCGTCAAGTTGTTTCTGCCCCAAGGATTGAGTACATGAGATTCCATGGAGACCCTATAAAGTATGTCTCGTTCATCCACAATTTTGAAACCTGCTTAGAGAAAGATAACCCCGACAACTCCAGGAGATTACAGCTATTAATCCAACACTGTTATGGCAAGGCAAGGGATGCCATTGAAAGTTGTGTGAATCTACCGGTAGACGAGGGATATTATGTAGCAAAGAGTACCTTACGCGAAAACTTTGGACTACCTCACATCATAGCCAAAGCACATATCAAGAAGTTGGAAGACCTACCTCCCTTGAAGCAGGCGGATGGAGCAAGTTTACTTGAATTTGCCCGCCATTTAGATGTTGCCAATAGAACACTGTCAGGCATGGGGCCTGAATATGTCAGTGATTTGAACCACACGAATACGTTAAAGGAACTGAACAAGAAGCTGCCACTGTTTATGAGGGTCAAGTGGACAGAATGTGCAGGAAGGATTATTTCATTTGGAGCGAAACCTAAGTTTGCAGACTTCCTTAAACACTTAAAGGACAGAGCTGCGCTTGTTAATAATGAGTTTGGAGAGGATCTTAACGCTGCTCCTTCAAAGGAAAGGGAGAATGTGAATCGGAGAGACCAACGAGGTCGAAATCCTCGAAGACTCATGTCACTATTCGGAGGTGTCCGAGGTCGACAGGGAAATGGGGGACAGAACCAAACGATGCCTGCTTGTACCATTTGTCGTGGTCAGCATGGATTGTGGAGGTGTGATAAGTTTAAGAAGCAATCTCATCAAGACAGATGGAAAGTAGTGCATGAACAAAGCCTTTGTATCAAGTGTCTCCAGAGCGGTCATTTTGCAAGAAACTGCCCCAAAACTCAGTTCAAATGTCAAGTGGATGGGTGTAAGAAGGAACACAACACACTGCTACACCCCCCTCCAGCAGATTCAACCCCACCAAGTGTTAGTCCACGCCAGCTTAATCAGGAAGAAACAAGGGCAAACACCAACAGTGAAACCAGTGGAGTAACTAGTGAGGGTGCTGCCGTAACTGCTGCAACTGGGGCCGGCGAGCGAGTCTGTCTTAGTGTTGTTCCAGTCAAGGTCCTAGCCAAAGGTAGCAATTTGATACCTGTTGAAACATATGCGTTGTTGGACAGTGGCTCAGAAGTGACTCTTTGCCATGAAAAGTTGAAGGAGACATTGGGTGCAAGTGGCACGAGGCTGGACTTCACTTTAGCAGGGATGACGGGCTCAACCAGAGTGGAAAGTCAACAAGTAGATCTTGTGGTGATGTCAATGGATGAATCAGTGACAGTGGAGCTTTCAAGCGTCAGGACAGTCAAGCACATGCCTATAACTGAGAGCTGTATAGCCAAGAAGGAGGACCTTGAAAATTGGCCTCATTTGCGTGATATTGAGTTACGACAGTTGGACATCACAAGTGTCATGTTAATTGTTGGTCTTAAAGACAACCCAAGCTTGTTCTTGCCGTTAGAATGCCGAGCTGGTGGCAAAGGAGAACCAGTAGCAATTAGGTACAGCCTGGGATGGACGGTGATAGGTCCTGTTGGTGGAGAAAGCTGTACCGCCGAACGCTCAGTCAACTACCTACGTATGGATGATAGCTCTGTTGTGTGCGCAGGTGGTTTAGATTTTGAAGATTATGTTCTTTGCAAAGACCACAAGAAGAGTGTTGTGTTGTCTACAGGGCTAAACAGTGAAGATGCTTATGAAGAAAATGTTGCAGACATGAACTGTGTCCTCGAACTAGAATGTAATGCCAATGAACCCAAGCATCGTTTACAGATAGATGAAATTGATCGTCAAGCTCGGGACGATGAGCTTAGTCAACAGTTGGAACGACTGTGGAAAGCGGATTTTGAAAACTGTGAAGTCGAGACGCGAGTTTGTGCATCGTTGGAAGACAAAAGGGCCCTAGAAATAATGGAGAGAACTCTTAAGATGGTAGATGGACACTTTCAGGTTGCCCTGCCTTGGCGACATGAACCACTATTTTTACCTAACAACAGAGTAGTTGCAGAGCGAAGAGGTTTGCTTCTAAAGAAACGACTCCTGAAAGACGAAGCCTTGTTGGAGAAATACAAGACAACAATGGCTGATTACATTGAAAGTGGCCACGCTGAAAAGGTCCCCGATGGAGAGTTAGAAGTAAAGGACAGACCTGTGTGGTACCTACCTCATCATCCCGTAACTCACCCTTTAAAGCCCGGCAAAGTGAGAGTCGTTTATGATTGTGCTGCCAAGTACGGAGGGACATCATTGAATCAACAACTTTTACAAGGACCTGATCAAACAAATCAGTTGGCGGGTGTCCTTAGTCGGTTTAGACAAGAGCCCGTTGGAGTAGTAGCTGACATTGAAGCGATGTTCCATCAGGTGTTGGTGGAACCTAAGGACTGTGATGCACTTAGATTTTTGTGGTGGCCCAATAGAGACTTGTCTCGAGAATTGGAAGAATATAGAATGGTGAAGCACCTATTTGGAGCCACATCTTCCCCGAGTATTGCTAATTTCTGTTTGAAAAAAACCGCCGAGTTACACGGAGAAGGGTTCGAGGAACAGACAGTGGCAACGGTCAGGCGTAACATGTATGTGGACGACATGATGAAGTCAACAAACACTACCGAGAAGGCAGTTGTGCTGGTGAGTCAACTCCAGGAGCTACTAACAAGAGGTGGTTTCCATTTGACAAAGTGGTATGGCAATGACAGAGATGTGCTAGCAGCGATTCCAGAATCTGAAGGGCTAAGTAATTTGCAAACTTGGACTTAGAGAAATTGCCGACCGAATCTGCTGTAGGTCTCAAATGGAACACAGAGGAAGACAGATTTGTGTGGGAGGTCTTGGAGAAGATCCTTCAAGTTGCTAATCAGCGGCCAATGACACGCAGAGGAATAGTCTCAGCTGTTTATTCTCTCTTTGATCCCCTGGGTTTCATTGCACCATACATCATGAAAGCCAAACTGTTGTTGCAAGCCCTTAGTAGAAAGAACGTTGGTTGGGATGATCTCATTGGGGAGGCTGAGAAAATCCAGTGGAGGCGATGGCTGGATGATCTTCCCAAGTTACAGGAAGTGCAAGTAGATCGTTGTTTCAGACCCAGAGAGTTTGGCGAAGTAAGAGAAGTACAGTTACACCTTTTCTCAGACGCATCTCGTCAAGGATACGCATCGGTTGCATACCTCCGTGTGAAGGACGAGAACAGTCGAATTCATTGTGCATTCGTAATGGGAAAGGCAAGGTTAGCCCCAGTGCGCGAGATTTCAATTCCAAGGTTGGAATTGACAGCTGCAGTCATCTCCGTGAAACTCTCTAAGATTATCCGTGAAGAATTGGATATGAACTTCCAGAAAGTGTTCTACTGGACCGATTCAATGTCAGTGTTGAAGTGTATCAACAACGAATCAAAAAGATTCCACACGTTCGAATCCAATCGTTTGACGGTGATACATAATGGATCTTCCCACTCCGAGTGGCATTATGTAAACAGAGATGATAATCCTGCAGATGATGGCTCAAAGGGACTTAAATTGGATGACATGTTAAGAAAATGATCGTTGGTTGAGAGGTCCGGAGTTTCTTTGGGGAAATGAGAGCCTCTGGCCAAGGATGGTTGAAATTCCAGCATTGAAAGATGACGACCCTGAAGTCAGGAAGGAGACTCAGATTTACACCGTTGTTGTTCAAAGAAAGTACCTGGAGCCCTTAATAGCACGCTACTCGTCTTGGTGGAAGTTGAAAAGGGCTGTAGCCTGGTTGTTGCGGTACAAGGCGTACCTTTTACTGAAAGTTCAGCTGAGTAAGAGGAGCGCTTTAGTTTCGAGTGAATCCCAAGTCCAGAGCGGCGAAGTGCCATTCGTGAAATGTGGCTACTTGAAGGTGGCAGAGCTTCAGGAGGACGAGAAGGAAATCCTCAAGGAAGTACAGCGAGTGTCTTTCCCTCAGGTTATTGAGGTTCTCTCATCAGCAGGAAGTTACGATGCAGACGGTTGTGTTAAAAAGGTCCTTCGAAAGGCAGGAACGACGCTGCATCAGCTCAACCCACACTTGGAGGATGGTTTGCTGAGGGTTCGTGGCCGACTTGCAAGTGCCCCGGTTCCTTATGAGAAGAAACACCCTATTATCCTTCCCTACAAGCATCATGTGACGGATCTGATTATCAAGCAGTATCATGAGAGTTTGGGTCACATGGGTCAAGAATGTGTTTTGTCTTCTTTAAGAGAAACATTCTGGGTGGTCAAAGGAAGGTCAGCAGTGCGACGAGTGTTAAGGAGATGTATAGACTGTCAGCGAAGAAACACACGCCCGGGAGAGCAGTTTATGGCAAATTTACCTGAAGAGAGGCTAACCCCTGACAAGCCACCATTCACATTTGTTGGTGTCGATTATTTCGGGCCGATTGAAGTAAAGCAGGCCAGATCCCATGTGAAAAGGTATGGATGCCTATTTACGTGTTTGACAATGCGAGCGGTCCATATAGTAGTGACCCATTCCTTGAACACTGACTCAATGATAAATGCACTCAGAAGATTCATCAGTATTCGTGGTTGTCCTGAGCAGATAAGAAGTGATCGAGGTAAAAACTTTACTAGCGCAGAAAGGGAGTTAAAGGAAGCCATAGAGGGATGGAATCAGCAGAAGATCAACAGTTTTTGTGGACAGAAGATGATAGAATGGATTTTCAATCCACCAGCGGCGAGCCACATGGGCGGCATCTGGGAGCGGATGATACGTTCTGTGCGCCAGATCTTGCGAGCGATGTTGAAGGAGCAGGTAGTCTCCGATGAGGTCCTCTCAACCGTTTTGGCAGAGGTGACGAATATTCTCAATTCTAGACCCCTCTCAAGAAATAGCGACAGTCCTTTAGACGAGCAACCATTAACCCCTAATCATTTGTTGCATCTGCGCCCGTGCCCAAGTGTACCTCCAGGGGTCTTCGACAAGGACGATCTCAGCTGCAGACGTGCTTGGAGGCAAGCGCAGTATCTTGCCAATTTGTTCTGGCGTAGGTGGACGAGAGAGTACCTGCCCACTCTGTTGGAAAGGAAGAAGTGGACTGAGCCAAAAAGGAATTTACAAATTGGTGACTTGGTGCTTGTGGCAGACGAAACCTTTTCCAGAGGGAAGTGGCCGCTTGGAAGAGTTGTGGAAGTTATTACGAGCCGCGATGGGTGGGTGCGCGCAGCGAAGGTGAAGACAAGTGCAACAGTAGCGACATGTGCCAAACGACGGTACAGAAGAGAACCTGTGACTGCAGCCAGTACCACCATACTTACACGCCCAGTTACCAAGTTATGTTTTCTGGAGATGGATGGAGTGGCCGATAGAGTAGGACCAGTTTAAGTGACTTTGCAGCAGTGCAAGGAGATGATTTAATGAACGTTGATATGAACATTGGCTTTGATAGTCACGAACAGTGATTCTAATTATTCCTTTATAACGTTGTGTTTACTGGTAGTCGGTAGCTTATGTTTGTAAATGAGATTGCTGTCGGTGCATTCTCATTTAGGGGCCGGTGTAACTACCGACCGTCGTCAGTTTATTTTATCCTATTTGTTTTATTTTTCCCCATTTTTTTTTGTTTTATTTGCATATCTGCGTTTTGGTTCGCACTTCCGGTCACATGATAGTCATGTGACCGGAGAGCACATGGTAGAGCTAGGCGCCATTTTTTGTTGTTGTTTTTTCTGCAAGAGCAAACAGTTCTTCAACGTACAAGTACAAGTAGAAGGACACGTGCACTGTATACTTAAAGTGACATCTTTGGTGCAAGTACAGGAAGCAGTATTCAGGGAATAAAATGCTTTAATCAGGGTTCAATTTGTGGAACTCACAACAACTAAGAACTTTTTTGTCATTGTTCTTTTAAATATTTATCCATCTCTGATCAGTTAATTCAGAGGCTTAGTTTTTCTAGATAGTTAGCGCTGAAAAAAATGAGCAAGAATTACATTCCGTCAATTAGTTTAAATCTTCCAATCATAACAAGAAATATCTAGGTCAATAACATTCCGAAAAACAAATCGGCGGCTTTGGCAGCCACACTAAAGTGGACGGAAGATTTCAATCACTAATCGAAGGCAAAATCCCCTCCCCCTTTCGTATTTAGAATTTTACAAAACACAAAAACACAGATGCCAAATGCAATAAATAGCAAATGGTATCCACAAGTAAAAAAAAAAAAAACTACAATGACGTCATAAAACATGCAGTCACAGTGTATTATCAACCTGCTCTAGTCTTCTTTAGATTTACACAGTACTGAAGTCAACTTCATCCAATAAATGTTAATTTTAACCCTTTTGCTAATTTTGTTTTTAATAATTCTTGACAGGAAATTAGCCAAGTGGAGTCTAAAGAGTCTCTTTTCTTTGACCCCACCAGTCCTTTCTTTGAGTACATTCTATTTTCTTGCCTGGGTTCCCTCGGTTTTTTGCTGGTCTGCAGTTTATTGTATCAAGTCCTCTACCGCAAACGTAAATCTTCGCAATGTAAGTGTGATATATGTCTATAACAACACTACATCGATGACTCTCGGGGGAAATTTCACATTTGCTTTTAGATATTTAACTAATAGCCTTACGCCCGCTTTCTTCTTACACAAGTTCTACAACTCGGGGTTTTTATGCTTAGAACACCAGGAGTAAGAATCTTCACCGTGTCAACCTTCGGGGCAAAAGCGTAAAATGAATTACCCTACTTTTACCTAAGGGTTGATTTCCACTGTCGCGTAATTTTTCCGTGCGATTAACGCACGTAGAATTGACCTACGTAAATGAAATAGAGGCAATCTATGAAAGGCAACGCGAGGTTCAACTTTTACGTATACGCCTGACATTCCATACAATGTCTCTATTTACGCGCGTAAGATTTACGTCTGTACGCACGGAAAAATTACGTGACAGTGGAAATCCACCTTTAGGTCATGTTCTCACACTATAACGGATAGCTTTAAGTGGCGCCACGAAAAGCTAGAGTTTACAGTCAAGGATAGCTTCGTCATATCCAGCGAAATGTTCCAAGCTGCTCAATATCTTTGCAAGCGCAGTTTCCAACTACACGCACTGTGCTGTGGGCAAAGCTAAACCTGATTATTATTTATATAAAGACACCTGAAAATTCCCATGAAATATATGTCTTATCTGTCGTGTTTTTATGGTTACCTTTGGTAAGAAATGTTTCCAATTTACACTTCATAGACTGGGGCTTTGTACCTTTAGTTTGTACTTTGTGTTGCAATTTCAGGTCCATACATAGAAGACCTGGAGAGAACCCGTAGAGACCTCAAACGCTTGGTTGATGAGTTCTATCGCTCGATTAGTCAGGTATGGAGGAAGATGGAAAAGAAACATAAGCAAAATCTCTTGAAGCAGGTACGCGAAAAGAGAGAACAAAGAAAGAAACGGAATAACCACTGCTAATAAATGAATCCCGAGGACAACCATGAGAACCTTGGTCGGGGGGGTCTAAACTTGGCCTCACTATCATCGAGTCTGCAAATCATCAAATTGGAATCGAAAACTAACCAAGACCCAGGAACATCTTGGAGCTATTACTAGGAGCAAGGGCTCAAACTCATTATTATTTAAATCATTGACTGTACGTTTTCCTTTTTCACGATTACTCTTCTTGATTTCGTTCTGATAAGTGCAAAATTGTATTTCCGTAGCTATAATATTATGATTATTTAATAAGTGCAAAATATTCATCACATAACAATTTACAACATCACAATTTTAAGCGTTCATAGGTACATAAGTATTGTAGAGAAATGCTATCATAGCTGTCAGGTGACCAGCATCGTCATGTGATCTGATACAGTCACAAAATAGGCAGGTACAAAAGTCGGACCGGAACAACTCGGACCGCCAGTCCGGGTCGGATCAACTCGGATCGACTCGGACCAACTCAGATCGAATAAAAAATAAAAATAAAATAAAATTGGACTCGGATTTACTCGGATCATAAAAAAAAAAACAACTCGGATTATAAAAAGAAAAATAAAATCAGTCGGTATCACTTACTTTCACCCGCCATTTTGTTTTTTTGTCACGAACTCTTGGTTGCGTAAATTAATTTTATTTTTATTTTTAATAATTTTAATGATACACTAGTGAGCAGCACACATACACTTCCAGTGAACATTTTCAACTTGGAAGGAGGTGAAATCATGCTCGCCCGGGACAACGAAAATTTTCGTACCCCGGGCGAGCATTGAACTCACAACCCTCCGAATACTACATGTTTATCGGACGTTCCAACCACTGAACCGGAGGCTCGCGTGTTCGATTCTTGCCTAGGGCATGGAAATTTCCTTTCTCCAGGGCGAGCATGGTTTCTCCTCCTTCCAAGTTGAAAATGTTCACTGGAAATGTATGTGTGCTGCTTACTAGTGTATCATTAAAATTAAGTTTCAGAAGTCCTGCAGAAAAAAAACAACAAACAGGAACAAACAAACAAACACTCTTCGGTAACTACCTAAATGCGATAAACAGACCAGGCTTTTGATGCTTTTCTGATAAATAATTCAGTAGTCTAATAAATAAGCAAATATATACATTCTAGGCGACTGAAACTATCATTTCTTTACTGTCGAACCACAACCACGAGTTTATAACATGATCCGAGAGGAACTGACACTAGTAAAACAAAATGGCGCCTGAAAAGGAGAAAAAAAGGATGATCTGGCCTTTTTTACCCTCCAAATGGGTTAAACTTTCAGTTTTGCTGATTTTATTTAATTTTTTGGATTGCTACGAGTTGATCCGGAGTCCAATTTTATTTTATTTTTATTTTCTTATTCGATCCGAGTTGGTCCGAGTCGATCCGAGTTGATCCGGTCCGACTTTTGTACCTGCCTGTCACAAAATAGTTCACCCGTTCCTTCTGTCAAATAATTTCTTTTTTGTTTTTTTTTTCGTAAAATGGAACCAGGAAGTACACATTTTTCTACGCAATAAAACTTTTGTTTGATTGATCAAGTTTACATGTATATACGTAGTTCCCTTCGGTCTTTTTCTGGTTGTAACTAACTGAATTAAATTTAAAACAGCTAATCTCTTCATATCCACTTAAGCGCATAAGATTGCGGCCTGAGATAAATATAACAGACAACTCGATCAACTAATGACTGATGCACCATCTCTGTAGGAAGCGTGATTTACAACACCTCTAAGAAATTCTAGAAACATTTGGACTGACATTATTAGAAATTTGTAGCTAGAATCAAGAAATTGCCATATGAGGACATGCACCCTCACCCAATGCCTCTCACGACAATATCACCTAAGAAACCCCTGTATGCAGAATTGCTGGCTACACCCCGGATGCGCCAGTACTCTCACGGCTCACTCGAACACCCTTCATGTGAAAGTAATACCGTGATAAAATAGGGATAATCAAAGAAAGCCTATCGTCAACTCGTGGGAACATTGTTTAGAAAATGATCAAATGGTTATCAACTCTGGTTTTCCCACAGTAAATTGTAGGAAATGATAGAAATTCAGATTGTTTATCCATGTACAATATATTTAGTATAATATCTTTGTTCTGCAAACACAATACTTTTCTTTTTGTTTATTGCATTTTAGCGGAGCTCCCGCGCGCGCGAAGCGCGCGCGCAGCGGAGCACCATGGGTAAGAAAATTTGGTAAACTATCCATCCCAGAAAATTTGGTTATGACGTAGCGTACGCCCGTCCGTACACACACTTCATGTAAGCCGATGTCAAATGTCACAATAGATCTTGCACAACTTGACTAGCCTCTTAGTTATGTAAGCCATCCGTATGAGTACGATTAGATTGACAGCTGTCAAAATCAGACATCCGCTGACAATTATCACATGACTGTCTCGCGGGCTCAGATAAAAGACCAGTCGTTTTGCCCCCATATGTAAGCTGATATAATATGTCACACTTACCAATTCAACATAAAAACGAAACTACGGCGGGCAAGGCTGTCAGTTGGCTGACAGTCGTTTAAAGTTACATTGGCAAATTAAGGTCAATTGACAGCTGTCAAAATGGGACATTTGCAGACCGCTATCAGAAAACTAATAACGAGGGCTCAGGTTGTCTCAGGTACACGATCTGGCATTTTCCACTACATGCCGGACGGAAATGTCCTACTCACACTTGTAGTCTGTTAATTCGAATATTCGCCATTCTAATGAAGGTTAATTGACAGCTATCAAACTAGAGTATACGCTGACCATCATCACCTGAGTGGATCGCGGGCTCATTTTTCTATCTATTGAGGTCACGTAGTGTTTAAAGTTTTGCGCTGATATTTTATTTGATCACGGGCTCAATTCGAAGCCCCATAGCTTTATAGAAAATCTCTCCATCCTAGAAAATTCGGCAATCATTTGACCGTACACCGACCACCCGACCTTCCGTCCGTCCGCACCACAGGCATACCAATGTTTAATCTCACACTTTCTAGCTAGTGTGGGAGCCTGCAACCTGATATTGTACATTCATGTTTTGATTAATTGACAGCTGTCAAAACAGTGTTTCTGCTGACCAGTATGGCCTGACCGTATCGCGGGCTCAGGTATCGACCCTCTGAGTTCGAGTAATATTTTGAAGGTATTCGCTGACAAGTTGCTACTTTTCAAATGATCGCAGGCTCAAGTTCATTTTTTTTTAAATGCATATGAAATAAGTTGTGTTTCATGAGCCGCTCTTTTAAAATGTTGATTTCGAACTGGTCTCGGACACGAAAATTCAACCGGCTTTTACATTTACATGCAGGGAAGGCAATCGTATCTCACTGTCACGCGTTGATCACGCTCTACGTCCAATTTTTATGTTCTGATTGGTCAAAATTTGACAGGTGAGTTTATGCGGAAAACTTTTGCAGCCTCTGGAAACTTGCTTACTGATAGCTGGAGCTGGGAGAGTTTTGTGTCATCTTGTGATGTTATAAACTGTCTTTTTCTACTTGGTGTACAAAATGAAATACAGCTGCTATCAAGATTGTTCTGTAAATTCGTGGCTGTTTTGTTTATTGCGCTTTTTGTTGACAAATGCACCGCTTGTCAAAGTCATTGGAAATCCGATTTCGGATGGCATCGTTTTCAAAAATGAGCTTACTCACTCGCCCTTGCTTGAGGCGTAAGAAGGTTGAAAAGTCTCAAGCGATTCTGGAACACTTGATGACCTTCAGAAGCAGCATCTCGACTGGTAAGCTTGAGCCATTATTGTTTTTGATGTTTTTTTTTCGGTTTCCTGAAGTCGAGCGTATGGTTTATGCGGCTTAAGTTAAAACACGAGCAATGATGTAACCTACAATAGTATCAGGTTTAAAAAGCCTTTAGACATTTTTTGACCCGCAAATTCAAAGAAAAGGTTCCGAAGATTATTTAGTTATGATTTTGGCTGTAAACAGAAAGCTCTGAGCGATTTTCTTGCCTCGAGTTCACCTTGAAAAAGAGCGAATACCGGGAAGCCGGCTTAAAACATAAATAAGCTTACGCTTGCCTGACTCATGATTTTCTGAGACACTTTACTCTCAATACTTCTCTTCGTGAATGAAAATTATTGTCTCTGTACATGTTTCACCGAATTAAACTTATTTTATTGATTGTTAGTAGTCCCTCTCGCAATTTTCATCGCGGCACCGGTTGTTTCCAGTCGAACATAAACATCGCATGTAGGAATACTCAAAACGCCGCGCGTAAATATCACTCGCTTTTAAAGATTACACATAACAAAATCATACACAGTTTAATGAATAAAGGGAAATAAAACCTAAACATAACAATTTCTCTATTATGTTGAAGCGTAAATGGTAACTCTATTAATCGCACTGCAAATTTGGTGCCTGTCAAAAGTGAGAACCCGTCCGGCTGGCCGAAAAGTGATTTTGGGAATTTTTTTTATCGTTTTCATTAAAAGCCCATAATTATTACCCCGCATATCACATAGGACCAGATTTTTCTAACAGAAAACGTTTTATAATTCAATGCTATAATTTGTTGTGCAAAGGAAGCGCGTGCTTTGATCGTCGTAGATGTTGAATGAGTGCAAATTCTCTTGCAAAATTGTGAAAAACTGCAGAATTATAGGTTTAAATAGGGCAAAAAAGAACAAATTCTGTCCGAAGTCTGTGTATTGTTTACCTGAGACGTGATAAGAAAACGTATGTTTAAAAGTCTGGTTTACACGCAACCAGATTCGTCGCCAAGCTTTACTAGTAAACTAAACTTGTCGAACACAAAAAATTCCGGCCTGATTTTTATTTTGGCCTCTCTTTTAGACAGAGGAATGCAACGTGTGAATTGGCTGCCACCAAGGACTATCGTGGCGCATGTGTTTCTTAAAATTATATTTCGGGGTTGTCCAATTATCCATAGTCTCTCTAACGGAGCAATGTTGGAGAGACTGGTGAATGCCACATTATGATGCTACAGCTAATGCATATACAATACACGAATAGGTCTATTTGTTTTCCAGGCCTAATCTACTGTGATCGAACATGATTGCTATTTTTCGGTGTACAAATAACTTGATGTAAAACTTGTTTCACTCTTTGAGGGTCAAATTCTGATTGTTCTCTAAAATCACTCAGCCTTTGCCTCAAAAGTCAGATGAATGTGCCCTGATCTGTGGATTACAAGTTTATTGCTTGATTTAAATTATGAATTTATTAACGGGAGCTTCGCTTTTAGCCCTGGCTAAATCTATATATTATTAAATAACGGTCATTTAGGTACATATTTATAGAAAAACAACAAAACAAATAAGCAAACAAAACATGCCAAAAACGAGAAAAAAAGAAAGAAAGAAGATAAAAAAGAACGGTACAAAGCACGACTTGAACCCGGGAACCTTCGGCTCTATGCGACTTTACTTTACCACTACACCATGAAGGCTGATTACATCACTCTAGCGAAAACTCTTTAACTTGAGGCGTTAACCATGGAACTTCCGCCAGAAAATTCGTTCAGTATGATCGAGCCGCATTAACCGAGCTATTGACAGTGAAAAAACAATGTCAACGCATTTCATGGCAACGAATGAACAAAATAACATGTGCTTTACAAAGCCGATACACCTCGTCAGCGAAGTAGGAGTCAAAACATGTGTTTTCGTATCTCGATTTCTGCTGTTGTTTTGAAGCTAATGGTCAAAATCACATCCATTTTCGGCCCATACAGGTTCTTAAGAATAGCATGGCATGACATTTTCTTACTTTCAGATCACTTTCCAGCAAGCTGGAATTTGTATATCCCCCGTGATCTTTCGGAGTCAGAAGAGTAATTGCTCATTTAATATCTCGCCAAGTTTAACGCCTGGAGGAGTCAAAGGCTCTTGAAATTCAATCCCCAAGTTAACCATCGTACTCATTTGAAAGACTCCTACGTGTCTTAAATTTGGTAAGACCTCTAACCGTGCTGTAGAAAATTTGCCATAAAGAAAACTCTGAGTCTGAGCAGCGAGCGCCGAACGATGCACGCTCTCACCGAAGAATTTGATCCCACCGAACTTCAAGAGCGCGTGCTTCTTCGGAAGCGATAGATCTTCGCACTCTCGAGTTCGGACCCGATTAATTACGAAGTCCGTCTACTACGAGTGAGCGAGTGCCTCATTTGCATATCTCTGTCCCTGCAATAACTCGTGGTACGCTCGCGCGTCCCCACGAGTTAAAAAAGCCTTAAGGGATTATTTTTCCTGCATTTCGACGTAAACATTTTGATAGAAACATCAAATTTTATTTTTTTAGGGACAACAACGAGTTTTGTGGAATTCTTTACTTTACCGTTGACAATCTGTTATATTTTATTTCAGTCGTTTTCATCACGTCTTTGTTGTTTCCACCTCCATACGATGTTGACCGATTTTGAATATACTGATTCCAAACAAAAGTAATGATTATAAGGATGAGAGGGGGGCCATTGTTACGTCCATAATACTCAGTCAACTTGGAATATTTTCAGTGTAAATTAAAAATAAACAATTTAAAAATTGCCTCCTTGTTCTTAAGCATTATGCATAATAAAGAGCAAACACAAAAATTGAGCTCCGTCAAATGTTAACAATCTTTTATTCAATCATTTTAAATGCTATGGTTCGTTTTTATAACAATCCCATTGTTCTATACTGGTTGATTTCGACTCCGCTGACCTTTAAGCTTCAGTTGATTGAGTTGAGGTAGTTGCTCTTGCTACAAACCAAAACACAGCGACATGTTAACGTATATAGAGAAAGAATTTAAAGCTGTTCGTTATTGCGCAATCTTATCATTTCATAGATTAGTAACAAAAACCATTTTTGCAACATTAATCTTATTTATAGCCAAGGACTACATTGAGGACCACAATGGGGCGGTGGTGGAGGGGGGGAGTAGCCCTATGAGTCCTCAACTACATCAACTAGTGCTTACTGTTTTTAACTTTATTTAGTCAGAATGTTCAAATGTTCTTATCCTAGTTTATTTGCCTATTAACCTACGGTTTCTCTCTTTTTGTTATTTATTTGTCTAGGTTGACCAGTCGGTTCAAAGAGTTTGTGACTAGCCCCCGGATAGGTTCCTAGTACAACATGAGTGACATGACGGTAAACGCACTAAGTGAATGCCAATTCCCTTGATATCATCAGCAAGCTCTGTTTCCTATTGGTTGTGTTTTCTTTTACTAGGACAATTTTGACTTTAAAAAGATAAAGCAGGAAACTTAAATCCGGAAATAAAGTGAAAACACTTCCTCTTGTTTTAGCTTAAGTTGAAAAGGCAAGCTGTTTTCACAATCAAAAACAAGGGATTTTCTCGCCTTTACGACTGGAAATTCAAGCAGGGTTACACACTACCTCGCGAGATGGTATAAACTTGTCCTGATAAATACCGCAGCCAGCCAATCAGGTCGCGCGTAGTGGCAACCCCGTCCCCAGGGCTTTTCCCATTTTTTTAGGGAAAAGCCCTAGAGACGAGGTTGGCGTAGTAACAGACGCATGCCAAATAATCTGGAAATAATATTTGCCAGACAATCGCCTCGTCGTTGGGCTTTAGAACTTGAACATCGGAAACGATTCTTGGAATCGTTTCTTTCGATTTAAAATCCCTTCGACCCCACTGGATTCTGTAGTTCCTCGGCCAGATCCTTATCTTTTTCAGAGCGCCGGTATGTAGAACCATTTACCGCATTACAACCCATCACAAGTAGTTTTACTACCATTTATGCCTTGTCCGTCTCCCTTTAAAAACAGCAAGACATAAGCCTCATTCACTGAGTGAAACTCCTTCTCCTTCGCAAAAATACGGCGAGAACAATCACAAGAGGAGTCATTACAAGCGCTTCGTCCCCAGCCATTTTTGAATCCTCAGAGTTAGCGGCTTAGATTGTGGGTAAATTAATTTTACAGTGAAAACGGTTGACTGTCACGTTCAACTACTAGAAGTTGGTTTGTAAACAAAACCCTAGAAAGAATGTTCAGCTAATAAATCGGCCTAGCTAAGGAAAACACAATCTCCTTTACGAGGCCGAAATTTTCAAATAATTATATTTATTCAGGTCACAGCCGTCTGATATCAAAATCATGTGGAACCAGAAACACAGACGTCCGGTTAACTGCAAATTTTCTGGATGTTGATTTGGTTTTTACAATGTTTTTGAACATTTTAAACGTCTTTTCCGGGATATTAAAGAAAAAACACACACACACGCACATTAAGCACAGTGAGAAAACAAATAACTCCATCAATAAGCGCTCGAATTGCTCAGTTGTAATGAAATGTGAAAAATGCCAAATTGCTCGCTTAGAATTAATTTGATGTTATTTATAACAGTTGTAGTGTGCTTTTGCAACTTACCTGACAAATTTTGCAAAAAACAGCGCTTTACTTTGAACGAATTGACACACTAGGAAATTACGCCGACTTACCAGAGGAGGGAGTG